>NC_044284.2:36224761-36525516 GCF_004027225.2 Strigops habroptila | reverse complement strand
AGATACCTGCGTGAGATACATTTCTCTAGCCTTCATCACACCCACTGTGAACACAAAAACCAGCTAACCAAACAGTGCAACAACTTGCAGGTTCAGGTGGGTTACTCCAGAGTGGGCTGCTCCTGACTTGGGTCAGTTTGTGAGATTTTTACTCTTTGTGCTCCAGCCTAGAAAGCAGAAGAGCCACCACCCCAGTGCTGTTATACAACTGCAGGTGAGAGGTATCACCATGGGAAGGATCCTGCGGGATATCGAGCAGCAAAAAACTGTGACAGAATGTTCAAGTGTGTGGTTTCTTCTTTAAAAATAAGCTCGGTAGACTTTTTTTTTTTTCCCTTTAAGACACAGTGGCTAAAAATGGACTTTAAAAAAAAAATCAACCTGAGGCTAGGCCTGAAAACACTTAAGGAGGAGTAAGAAAAATGCCCATGCTATTCCTAGCACAGACTCCCCCACTTCTGCACATAAACAGTAGCTGCACTACGCTAGAGCCCTTCTACCAGTTTTGGACCAATACGTGGCCCACTTAGGGCAGATGACAGGAGAACAGAGATTCTACCCTGAGACCTTCTGAAGAGGCTCTTGTCTCCTGAAGGCACTGGGCACCCCATGCTAGACATCCCAGCATGGTACAGCATTTTCAAAATCACAAAGGCATGACAAGGTTTTAAAGAAAAACTGCACTACACAGTAGGATGAAACCAGTTGTGGACAACATAGTGGAAAAGTTCTTGGAGAACTGAACTATGTGGAGTTAAAAGCTGCAACTATTATTTGCAGCAGTCAGCTCAGCCTCTTCAAATGAAAACCAGGCCTTTCAGATGAATCTAGTTGTGTTCTTTGGAAAGGTTAAAAGTTTGGTTGGGAAAAGCAACTCTGTAGGTGGTATAGATTTTGCTGAGGTGGTTGACCTAGCACATTTTCTTAACAAATAAGAATAAATAAGAATATATGATATCAATAGCAAGCACTGTACATGTCTGGGGGAGCAGTGAGATTAAAGGTCTTTCACATGAGTAGTCCCTGAGGAGTCACTCAAGGCAAGTCCCCAAAGGAAAGCCTTGGGGACTGACAGGACGTCCACTGTTTT
Source organism: Strigops habroptila (assembly GCF_004027225.2). Classification (NCBI taxonomy): domain Eukaryota; kingdom Metazoa; phylum Chordata; class Aves; order Psittaciformes; family Psittacidae; genus Strigops; species Strigops habroptila. The sequence goes on along the minus strand of NC_044284.2, from coordinate 36,524,426 downwards.
TCAGTGCTTTTATCAACCATCTGGAAGGTGATCCACAACAACTGCTGCCAAAACCTGCAGATGACACCAGGCAGGTGGAGAGTGGCTAATAGAGAGGTGGAGGCAGCAGCATGGAGAGATCCAGGTCATTGGGCTCGTGCAGGCTCAGGAGCCAGGGATGCAGCCTAACAGTACAAAGGGAGAACCCCTATCCTGGAAAGCAGAGCAGGGAGTCAGGAATGGGTGCTGAGGTCAGAATGGACAAGCAGCCCGACCTGAGTGTGTCGGGCAGTGTAATATTGAAGTGTAATATTGCAGCTAAAGGGCTTCATAGGGGCTCTGGATGGATGAAGAGAGAAGCTGCAGACCAAATTATGGACCAGTTCTCATTCTGCAGATGGTCTTAACCAGACAAATATTTTCCCCTTTGCTGGTATCTGCATTATAAGAAAAGAGTTGAGAGTCCTGAAGAATTAAACCTGCTAAATTCATCCAGAAATTAACCAAGAGATGGTGTCATTATAATGTGTAAGCACCTTCAGGAAGAAATGGTGGTAGGGAAAAAGTCTTTAACCACAGGAAAGGCCCACAACAAACACTACAGCCCGGTAATTTCAAGTAAGAAAGCAGCATGTATTTTATCAGTGAAGATGCTTAGCCTTTGGGATGAATTCCAGGGGCAGGATTGGATCCACATTTCCTGATGCTGTCAAATCCACCCTGGCTCCTAGGAGGTCTGATTGAGATCAAGTTGTGCTTTGCCAAACACAAGTTAAATGCAGAGGTGAGGGAGTGATAATTGGGGATCCCTGAAGTGCTGGGGCTCAGGAGGGAGTCTCCAGCCCTCCCTTGCAGCCATGAATTCTAGAACTGCAAAGCTGAGGAATAAAAATATAATTTAAAAGGCCTGTTGTCTCTTGGAAGGTGCAAGAAGGTGAGAAAGCAAATGAAAAACCCTGGTAGTTCTTGGTAACCACTCCCAAACCAATAAACAACCAAAAAAAAAAAGCCTCTATCCTTTCTCTTCTTTGTCTTTTCAATACTGTGAGTGAAATTACCTGATTATTTTATAGAGGTTTGTTGGTAGTGATCTTTTTAGCACACTGGCAAGTTGATCCTGTTTTGGTTTTTTTGTTTTTTGTGAACAACTACAATTGGGTTTTCCACTCTTTGTTTCCAAGTGTGTGTTTAGGACTTGCTGAGAACAATTTAAACACAACAAATGAGTTTTAGACAGAGCTTTGAAAGAGATTAATTCTGTGGTCACTCATTCTCCTCTCTCAGGAATCAAGTCCCATATGCAGGCACTGCTTCCGAGAAAGTTTTTTCTTCATGCTAACTGGCATCCTTGCTTGGTAATGCTTGAAAGCCATTAAGGTGAAGACCAAGGGTCAAATCCAGGAAGATAACAACAGGTATTTTACCCTTAACATTGCCTGGTGATCAGTTCACGTATTGATGTACTGGCAGAGATGGAGTTGGAGGATACTGGGCTGAAAAAACTCACCAAAATCCCAAAGAAACTCAGTGGAAAACCTGGGATTAGCACCAAAAACATGGTCTGTGGCTCTAGCAAGCCAAGGACAGGTAGTAAATCTAGAAGAGCCAGTAGGAAGGCTACAAGCTTTGGAATTAAAGAAGAGCAGCTAAAGAATGAGACAGAAATATAGCTGCTGAAGGAAATAATTCATACAACGTTGATCATTTTATCCATATGCTTGTAATAATTCTGACAAGCATTTCATTTTATCTGTTATTATAAAGAAAATTATTCCTTTATGGGCAAAATACTACTACATTTTTCAGGTCAGCTTGATCCTGGGAATCTTTCTCACTTGCCTGTGGTTTTCACCATCAGGCCCAACTTAATCCATGGTGTGTTTCTCTTGACTCAGTAAAGTTATGTTGAAGATCAGCTTGGCCTTAGGGCCTTTAGTTATATTGCCAATGGGTTTCTTTAAAGGGATATTTCCCTACTTTGAATGCAGTGATTACGGGCAGTAATTTTCATTTGGCAATCTGGAAGCACTCCTGCATATCTAAAGGAAATATTAGTTATTGTAGTACTGAAGAAACCTTCTTGGCAATAGAGGATGTGTCTAATTTTCATTCAGCTGAAGGCAGGTGTGTGCATGTGCTTCTCCTGGTCTGTGGATGGCAGTCTAGAGAGCCCTCAGCCAGGTGCCTTCCATCTGCAGAAAGGTCTGGTGAAGAGTCACGGGAAGGGACATAAAATACAAAACAGCTGCACAAAAGCAGAGTAAATGCTATTCACAGTGTTTCTGATAGACAGAGCAGCATCTTACCCTCCCCCGAAACCTCTGCACCCAACCCTCCAGGGTGTGTGTGTGTGTGTTGGGAGGGAAGCCACTAACCTGATTTAGTCAGAAAGCTAATTAGAGGGATTGTTTAGATTCCACTGCCATGGGGAGCAGCTCCTGGTAAGAGTCCGTTGCTCAGAAAAAAATGAAGGAAGGGACCACCAAAATACAAAGGACAGGCCTTTCAGCATCCGCCACCCTGGACCTCAGTGGCTGCGAGATGCCATTCACTCATGGTGAGTGCTCATCCAGTGCCTCCACACAGTCTGTTGCCCCCACACAGCCTCTAAACCCTGCAGGAGAGGTGAGCACAAGGGAGGTTTCACCACAGAGCCTTCTCTACCCTTGTGCTCTTCATTTCATGAGGTCTTGGAGCAAAAGAAAGGACTACAAACGGATGGGTGCGGGATGGTGTCAGGGCAGTGTCATAACTGCTGAGGTTTAGCAGCACTCCCCCCTGCCCTGGTTGTCCCAAGTGCTGCCTGTTTCAGCTTGCTTTGGCAGCCACATTACTCCCTGAGTGCTCCAAATTAAGGCGGGGGGTGTGTGTGTGCGCGAGCACAGAAGAAAAGCAAGCAAATGAAAACCTCTTGGTCTTGCTTCATGCAATATGTGAAACCCACTAATGAACCTGACTGTAACCACCCTGCAGTTGCTTGCTTTAACTGAGCAGCACACGAGGCTGATACTGCAGTTCTCAGGAGTGATTTGTCCCCAGGCCAAAGAGACCTGAAGGAGAATTGAAAGAGCCCAGGGCTACGTTCAAACAGGCTGGCAAGTGTTATGCAAAACAACAACACAGAGTTGTACCTTATGTGATGTACTTGCGAGCTTCAAAGCTGAAAAAACTTCCTGTAGGGATTGATGATGGACGTGTCACTGAAAAGCAATGTCTACCTTGCTTTAGGGAGGACTGGTGCTCTCACTATGACCATGTCTGGTCAGAAGAAAGAGAAAGCCTGTGAATCTTGATGACTTGATACAACTGGAGAAGCCAGAGTCTGAGCTCTAGGGTTGCTCTAGAGTGCTCCAGCACACAAATGTGCATTAGAGGAGAGCACTGTTTGAGGAAACAAGGCTCAGGGGTGAGCTGCTTCTGTTCTTCTGCAGCCACTGTCAGCTTTGCACAGCTACCACAGTGATCCAGCAGCCTGTGAAGCATAAAACTACTTGAATACAATTTAGATCCACACAGCATCCCATAACTGATTTCATTAGAGAGAAGAGGGCTGATGTGATTTCTGTATGATACAGCCGATGTGCAGACCTAGTTGCTGATCTGATCATCAGCTCTGGATATCTCAGTTCTCCCCCATCCTGCCATCTCCACGTGCCTTTCTTGAAGATGAGCTGCCAAAAACCTTAGCATTAGCAAACTATAAAGTGACACGATCGCCAACCTCCACTCATTGCTCCATCTCCATCTCAAAAGATACCAACTCAGAAGGTGGATCTGACAAGAAACAGTGGGAAAACCTTGAAAGGGTTGGGGTATGTGTCATCTGAAGCAGCAACTGGCTGACTTGGAGAGCAGAAACCATTTGCTATGGTGTCTGGAGACCTCTGAACAGCTGCAAAATCCCACTACTGAGATCTTGGTAAGGTCGCAGTTGCAATGGGCTGGGCACATTGCCAGAGTGGAAGATTCCAGGATCTGCAGCCTTCTGGGAACACCTAGCAGCCAACATGAGCTTTGTAAAGATACCTGAAAATCCTTGCTTAAAGCTTGTCAGCTTAACATTAATAATTGGCATGGAAAGGGTCTGTAGCCACTGCTCTGCAGCCTGCAAGGTGAGGCACAAAAGCAAAATGGAGGAGAGGAGTGAACACAGAGAAAATCAGCCATGCTATTTGAAAAGCATAAGTAGAAACATGCTTTCTCCCCACAGATGGGTCTGTTTCTACAGGATCATACACAGAGCAAAAGTAAAAATAGCTGAGGGGACAGGCACTGAAAATTGCAACAAATAACAATTCAATAATATTATTTTAATGAAGAAATCCATGGCACCCATTACATTCAAGATTTGGCAAAACAGCATTGTTCAATAGCCATAAATAAAGCAATTTGCTAATGACTGCACATTCCATCTCTTCTTCCTTGATGTTTTCCATGGCACCATTCCTCTGAACCACAGCTTTTCTTTTAATCTCATCTTAATCTACACCACTATTAGGTGCAGCACTTCTTCCTTGACAGCACTGTATTTGAATGGCCACTAAGTAGGGCCTGCTCCAAAGCTGGTAAAGGTGAGACTGTAACACATGCTTGTCTCCTGCAGGCTGAGCCTGGAGAAGGCTGCAGAGAATGGCTAAACTGCATACAGTCACTCACACATAATCAGCTGTGGATAATTTGGAGTCAGAACCACCCCTGTGGCCCCTAACAGATTCTGCACTTGGGATTCAGTTGGCTCCACGGGTCTGACATGTCATGACAGAGACATTTCTTCTTCATGCAGCTCATTTTGACCTGGGCAAATGAGAGATTAATCGATGGCAGCAAACCAGCTGCTGCTGGTCTAGGGAGGGCATCTCAGGTTCTCTTCTTAACGAGCTTCACATTTGGTTTCTTTTAACTAAAGGAGAGTTTGTCACTACAAACATCTTGCCAGTGATCCGGTGCTTATCTGACAGATGGAGCCCAAGGAGAACTGTTTGCAATGACCTAATGTTGTTCGCTGCTTACCTGGCAAGACACCAGTGAGTTGCTTGTCCCCTGCATTGAGAAGTCACTAAACAGATGCTCATGTTTCCCAAACAAAAAAATCTTTGGGTTTTTTTTTTTTCTTAAGAAAGTCAGGGTTTCCAACAGATCGAAAGCACTTTGGAGCCACTTTGTCCCTTCCTCTGCACACTGGGTTTCTGCGGGGACCCTGTTTCTGCAGGGGTTGTCCCACTGCTCTTGCAGCCTAGGAGAATGTTGGAACTTAAATGGCATTTAGTGTGGCCCTGTCGGGAGCATTGGGAGATGATTAACCCTTTTGTCACCACTAAACCACAAGAGGAACACCTTCCTCTTTTTCTCAGTCATTAAGTTTTTGCATACTGGAATTACATGCATGAAACAAGGAAGTTTTCCAGTAGGGTGCACATCCTTGACTCTTTTGGTAGAATGAGCTTTTTGAATGTCCATAATCACAGAGCATACAACAAACCACAAAGGAAGCCTCCTTAATTTTAACTTCTTTCTGGCCTAAGTTGGGTAGGACCTGCAGTCACTGTTTGAGACAAGTTCAGAACTATTTTGCTATTACCATAAAATCCCATTCTGGGGGAGCTTTGCCATTCAGTGTTGCTGCATCTGCTTCATTTCTCTTCAGGTTTCCAACTCAGACTTCTTCCTATTAAGTCCTGTTTTCTTATGCAACTTTATAGGCTGTGGTAGGTGGAGATAAGGAGGCCAAGTCCTGAAATGATCTGTCTGCTTTGTTTTGCAACCTCAGTGACAGCAAATATTAATGTGCATGCGTTCACTGCCCAACTTGTCTGACCACTCTTCATGGCCATTTTGTCAACAAGCAAAAACCCTCTATGCATTCTGATTCCCCAAACACCGCAGAAATACAGTTAATGCTGTTGTGAGCACCAGAACATGCTTTCCTCTTTGCACCGCTCCTGCTTTTTTTGCACATGGAGGATGTTCCAGGTCCAGCATTTCTCTGGTGCCAGGCCCTTCCTGGACTGTGGCTGTGTTACACAACCATGCCCTCCAGATTGAGGCAAGGATTAAAGGTGTCCAAATTATTAGGAAATCAGAGCAGTGAAAGGTCAGGGATCTTTTTATTTTCTCTTGGCTTCAGTAGGTGGTTGCTGAAAAATCACAAATGCACTTTGAAAACAAGGGGTAGTGAGGTGCAGCTTTCCAGAGCACTTGTTGGCATTCATGTCTGTGCGTGAACTATTTACAGGTATGGCAAAGCATTACTAATCTCTGAGCTATTTAAAAAGGAAGTACCTCTAGGATCTCCTCATTTGTCTCCCCTGTTTCTTAAACACCATTGAGTCATGCTGAATCTCCTCTGTCCTGAAAAATTGCTTTGCAGAGCTCCCTGAAGAAAGAAAAATGTCCCTGGACAGTGAAACAAACAATCCCAAGCGGGTTGGTCTCCTCCTGCAAGCTCATGACCTAGTAACTGGGTAAAAAATCCTGGAGACCCTGGAAAGGAGAGGTCAGTCTATGGGCTGCCCGAGTATACAGATGCTCTCGAGGCCCAGGGGAGGAACTCTCTTATCAGAGTCTGGAGTCCAGCTGGAACCAATCTGGACCTGACCCTTCTCAAAGTTCATGCGTGTTTGGATGGAAGTTTCTGATTCAGACAAATCTCTGCTTTCAGACAGCCCCCTGGAAGATAGGGCTGCCAGTTGGCCTTGCAAGGCCTTGCTGGATGTCCAGTTATGTCTGAACTTTCCCAGTTTCCTTCCCCTCCACTCCAGTACGCTTGTCTGCATCTGGCTTCCTGTTCAAACTTAGCCCCAGATGTACTATGTTGCAGCTTGGTTCCTGGGATACTGTCACAAATGGCAAGAAATCATGAACAGGGTTCCCAAAGGAAGCCACACTGAAGAAAGAGCTGAGAGAGAGGAAAACCTTGTCATTGCTATTTAATTTTTTCTAAGCTCATTCTTCTTATGTTGCTAGAGTTTCACAGAAAAAGAAAGTGTGTACAAAGGCTGCCTTGAACAAGAGGAGGATGCTGGCTTAGGTAGTGAAGGGTGAAAAGAAGAAGTAGGCACTGTGGGAGAACTGGTAAAGATGAGGTGGGTGAAAGAGGTGCTCCAGTGCCTAGTTTGTGTGCATTAAGAGCAGCAAGAAGCAAGAACTAGACAGACATCAAAACAGATGGGTTAGACAGTGCTTGAAGAACAGACGTGAAATGAAAGATGACATTTGTGAAGAAAAGAAATAGAGGATTTTCTTACAGCAGGATAATTCTGAAGTGCAAACACCGAAGGATGGTGTCCCTGCTTCCAAACAGAACCTGACAAGTAGCAAAGCAAGGAAGCCAGAGCTCCTGAGCTCTGACCCTAGTGTGGCACTAACTCCTCAACCAGAGTGCCTACTTAATTGCACATGCCACAGGCATCTTTCAAAAGCTAATATTAAAACATGGAGTGGGGTCCTCAGAACCATGGAGAAGCAAGTCAGGCTTGACTCAAGGGGATCTGAGAGCATTCGGTGCCTAATATCTCTGGCCAGCTTTTGACCATCTGAGAAATGGAGCATGTTTCATTTGCCACAGACAATACTGGGAGGTTAATAATGGTGTTTCATGTCTGAGGTCCTCCGACAGAAAGCTGCCACGTAACACAACACATTATTCTACCCTAAAGCCAAAGTCTCCTCCACCCAAATAAATATGTATTTGTGTTGCCTGCTTCCCATTTTTAATCTACCAGCAATTCTTACCAGAAAAACAACAATAAATAAAAATCTCTGGCCATACAAGTGTGCCAAGAGCTTGGCTAATCAGCAGGATTCTAGTATGTCGCTACAGATTTTGGCAGCCTTATGTTAAGAAAATGATGGAATGCCATTTCTGGGAACCAGTGTGATGGAAAGCGCTTCCAGCTGATTCGGATTATTTATTCTAGGTGAAAGTTTGCAAGATTTCCATTTGGTTTCACCACCATAAGCTTTGCCAGGTCTTTTTCCCAGGCAATGAATGCTTTCTCATTTCTCTGCTGGATCTTCCATGTACAGGCTTACTTGTTACATTGCTTTTATTACTCTGGAAGGCATATTCTTGGTCAAGAATGCAATTTCATCTTGCAAGAGGTGCAATACTTTCATCTCCTGCTGGCTTCAGTCATACTGCAGGACCGAATACCCATCAGCATGAGCAAAGGATATATAGTCTTGAAGAAGGACAGACTAGGCCAGAAGAATGTCCAGAACCTAGGCAGGAATGCATTAATCATTATTATTACATTTGTATGCAAGCATTTAACTTCTTAGTGCTTTCATGGAACAGGAAATGCATAGAAAATGTTCCTTGTATGGCCCTAGAGTACAGAGCAGCCTGGCATGTGGTGTTAGGCAGTACCTAACAGCCTTGCAGAGCTTTGGCCCAGAATGATGAGGCCAGGCCAACCTCATTAAGAAAAGACCAGCCAACTGTATACAGGGATTCCTCCCTTTGCTTGACAGAGGCCTGCATAGGGGCTGAAAGTGTACTTCCAGGAACATATTGCTCTGTTTTCAGCCTAAAACAACTATTTCCTCATTCTCTTTGTTCCTCTCTGTCATTTCTTCTCTCTGCAGCAATATAACGAAGTTCCACTTTGAAATGAATCACTTTTCTAATGCTCATTGAATTAAGGAACTGACCATTCTGGTAAGACTCATGCTGAGTAATTGCAGGTGCTGGTTATATTTCCCCAATAAAACTTCTACAAAATCAAAGCCATTCATAGCTGCCATTCAAATTCTGCGTATCTGAGGAGCTTAGAAAATCCAGTTAGGGTGGCTTTCTAAAGGCAAATCTCTCACAAAAATGTCCTAGTCCACTGCAGCCTGTCTGAGAATTTGACCTTCTATTTCCAAACACAGTAGGGTCATTGGCTGGCCAGATCACCTAATACCAGATCTTCTCACCAGTTTGCAGGCTGATCCACTGTTTAAAATACCAGTATGTTTCAGAAGAAAGTGTCGCTGGCATTGCAGTGGACAATATATTCACATGGTCAAGACAAGATATTCCCCCCCTGTTAAACAATCACGGTTAGGATGTGGATCTTGAAGTTGGAGCACTTAAATGAACATGTAATCCCAAATAATCCAGGTAGTATCATTGAAAATTTAAAAAAAGTCTGATCTCTTTTACATTAATTACGACCCAGAAAGTTTTTCACTTTGCTTTTCCAAATTGTGCTCATAGGGAAAATAATGAACCCAGAAATATCCCTTCTCCAGGACTATGTATAGGTTGTTTGGGGGGAGGTTTTTTGATGAAAGGTGGTCTTTGGATAGATCACAAGTGTGAGCCTCCAGACAGTGTGTGTGAAGCCCTAATTCTATGCCACACTTCCTGGACAAACCACAGAGCTGTGACAGATGAGTTCCTCACCTGCGCAACGGGAGCTGCAACCTCTTTGAATGATGCTGTTGCTTGCCCTGCGCTGGAGAGAGGACTTTGGAGGAAACTCTGCCATTTATTAAACTTTTCACAAAGCATGCCGAAGAAAGGCTTCAGTCTCCAGGTCCTGCTGTTTAATAATAAACCTGCTATTTATTTTGCAGAGCTCGTTTCCTAGACAGAGCACCGAGATGTCATGAATACCTGTGTGCTACACTCACTTTTCCTGCGGTACCCTGTGTCCCAGGCACCTGGTGAAGGTAGCTCAGCGCTGTCAGCCCCGCTGAGGCTGAGGAGAACTATGGCACTGCTCATGCTGCAATGAGGCAGAGGCAGATCCAGGCACTCCCGGCTTTCTAGCACCTGTGTCTCAACCACAAGGCCAAATTAGTACTGAAGGGACCTGTATTTTACTGCCCCCTTCTTCTGCATTAATTAAAACACATCGCTGCACACTTAAGCAATTTAAATGTTTTGGAATGAGTCTCAGGACGGCCAAGGGCGTTCAAAGTGAAGAGAAGGCTGGCAGTTTGCCTTCGGCTCGCTGGCTTGCCTGCCTACCACCAGCACATGTCGTGCATTACAAAACTGCAAGCTCTCTGCAGCCCCAGCGACAACGCTGCAATTTAAGGAGAGAAAGCAAGGCTGAAGTCAGACATCCCTGGTCTTCCTGAGGCTCCATCACGCAGACTGGCTGCCAATGACTCTGCTAATCATTTTTCAGTTTACACCTTTTCTCTTTACACCTCTCCTCCATGAAAAACTGGTGGGTACTGATACCATAATAGATAACACCAATGTCTGACGGAAAACCCTGCTAGACCTGGGTATTAGGGTATATGCCTTCCTCTTGGGGAATTTTTTGGAGCTATTTAATGCAAGAAAGAGAGCATTAATACTACCTCAAATGAAAGTCAGAGCTGGCAAAGACTGTGTTTTACCTCGAGGTTAAACTGAAGTTCAGGGTATAAGTGAACCTTCCCCCAAAGGTCTGTTTGCCTTTCTGTCACCTATCGGTTGGCTGCAGGAGGCAGCAGGAGAAGCGACCCTGCGTGACCTCCAGGGAACTTGTACACTGTTGACTCCAGGCAGCAGACAGCTGACTACAGTCTAGAATGGAAATGAAGGCCTAATTTGCCCAGGGACATTCTCTTTTGTATTTTAAAGTAATGCAAAGTGTCTTTTCACTTTCAGCTCTGGATTTGAGGCCTAAGATGAAGAGTCACCACTATTAGATCCACATCATCACAATTGTGACATCAAAACACGAGCTGTATTAAAAATAAACACAGCAGGCATTCAGTAACATGATTAAAATGTATACATATGGGTGAGGTCATTTTAACAAAGGCCTTATGCACAGCCATATGCATTTCTTACCATGGCCCTAGGCTCAGAGCAGGAACACTGTGCATCCACAACTACCTGCTCTTGTGCAGTTGCATCAGCCCAAGCTCTCTGGCTGTTCAGAACATCTACCACAAGTGTCCTTATCACACTCACGTGCATTAACCTCCCCTTCACCCTCACAAAGACCAGAAAAGTCATAGTCATGGCTTACTACATTAGCAAGACATCTCTGATCACTACTAGATCAAGGTACATCTACCCTGAACACTGAGCAAACATTTCCAAGTACAGCTCATGCCGTAACAGTGGTGATGCTCTGGGGCAAGAGGAGGGCAGCTAGAGAGCCAGGGCAGCCTCCACTGGTGACATGCAACATGGAGACACAAAATCTACTCACAGGCAGAAAGCACAGAGGCACCCATCACACACAGAGAGCTTGTGCGACAAAACCAGGGGTGCAACGTGGGTGCCTGAAGTAGGGCACACCACCCCCGGCTCTACTGGCAGGACCACTCTTTTCCCTCCCAGCTGTAGGAGATGGGTCAGATCCTGGCCTGATTTCCCTCCTCTGATTCCCACAGTGCTTGCATCAGTGGATCTTGACCTGAAGAGTTTATCCAAATCCTATCTGCACTCTGATCCTTCAGACTCAGGCTCACCTTCTCTGCAGGATACACCCTCCTGGAGGATTTTCACTGTTCTCTGCTACAGGATAAGCCATAAATTACCCTGGGAACAGTTTGCTTTGCTGATGTGTATTTTCAACCTCAGTCCCATTTTAATATATGATAATATAGACAGTACTCTCTCTAGCCAGGATCCAGAAGGAGTGAGATGATTAAAAATAATTCATCTTACACCGAATTAAACAACTGAGAGCCTCAGGAATGGTCCCATTTGAGTTCAGTACAAATCATGGGTGACAATCTGGGTCAGTTTTTATTGGGCATGCACCTTTTTGTCAGCCCTAAATCTGCCAGCCATCAAATAGGTTTAATAAAAAGGGACAACAAGGAGACAAAAAAAGGTCAGTCTCTAATCAAGAAGGTGGTAGAAGGAAAAGGGGAAATGGGGTAGAGGAAGGCAGCATGTCCTGGCAAACATGCAGGAGGTGATGTTTTCTCAGGAGAGGGACAGACAGCAATGCAGCAGGTTCTTTGGAAATCAAACAGGCTGCACCTGGAGCCCATTCTGCTGTTTGCTGAGACCCGACAGCCCAGACCACTTGCGGTTTCCTCTCTGAGTCTTGCCTCTGCCCACAGACGTACAGAAAGTGAAGCAGCGGAGATGAGACATGCCTGCCACTTTCTGACCAACTGAGGCACTGGGGGCACAGAGTTGTTTTGCCCACCCTTCCACTAGGAAAACAGCATCAGGTTCCCCTTCCAGCCACCTCCACTGAACCAGAAACCCCTCCATGCATGCCACCCCTCCATGCCAGGAGGTCTGTGTGTTGCATTCCCCTACCTTGGATTAAACCACCTCACTTCCCCCTCCCGGAAATAGCACGAGCAAGCATAAGAATGACTCATCTGTGCACATGAAGACATGTATACTCACACACACGAACACATCTTACATGTTGAAAGCCCACGGCAAAAATTTCACTCAGCTTTTGAGCTCCCTGGTTCACACGATTCTGTGAGGTCTAGTCAAAAAGGAAAAAAAAAAAGTAAAAACAAAATCACAATGGTGCCAAAATAATAAAGAATTAACAAAACTAAAAATCAAATCCTGCTACTGTGTCTCTAGCTTGAAAGCAAACCCTCCTCTGTCTGCTTTTGCGTTCGTGTCATGCAGGGACTCAAACCAGCATGACTGTTCAGTGAGCAGAGAGCTGCCTTGCTCGAGAACTGGCCCACAGTAACTGCTTGAAATCCAGCTGTGCCCACCACTGTAAATCCCAACCACTGCTATTAGCCTGAGAAATGGGTGGATGGTTTCTTTCCATGTCTCTTTTGACACGGTTCCTGGCCAGTGATGCTAATAACAGACATTGCATGTGTGCCTGCGCCATCAGTTTGCAGCTGAGTGAAGACAGTCAGTGACATTTGCCCAAGTCATTCCTACAGTTTTAAACTCATTTTCTTCTGTAAAAGTCCCAGGCAAGGTGCAACCTCCCAACAAGGGTTTGTGAAGCTTTGTAGACTTGTCTGGTGTTTTCTTGTCCATTCTCCACTGGGCTGCATGAAATCCAGCATTGAATGACTGCACCAGGGACATGGAGGCTTGACCTGTACCAACCATCGCTAAGCACATCTGGAAGTACAGAGCCCCATTTCCCAGCACAGCTGAAGCCGTGCACATTTCCCGGCTGCAAGCAGTGGGAAGCAACAGAGTTGGACCCTTAGCCACCAAAATGCACCAGCCAACACCTCCATTCTGTGGTGGAGAGCTCAGCCCTCCTGTCACCCCTGCACTGTACCTTGGCATGTGGGATTGCACCTCTCCCTCAGCCAGCAGAGCCAAACATGAATGATTCCATGACTCTATGACAATATGGTGGGCCTTGAAAAAAAGGAAAACTTTCAATTATCCTGCCAGCAGAACTGAGCTGGTGGATGGATCTTGCTGCTCAGGGATTTTGCAACAGGGAAGGGAAATCAGTTATTCATGACAGTGGTGTTGTGACTGGCCATGACAAACATCCTGAAGCGGCTGTGTTTGGTGCAAGAGTCATCAGATGGCATAGCCTAGTAAGAGCAGCTGCTCTCTTTAGCTTGGGTCAAAGACCCTTCCTCCACAGCAGCCCCCACAGCCACTGTTCGTGCCCTGGCAATGTGACATGGTGTATTTCATCAGCTCCTGGGAGGATGCTAAGCTCAGCGACACCCATTCCAGCCAAGCTACGTTGTCTATTAAAGAGCATGGTGATCAGATACCAGCTGCAGAGGATTAAGGTTGCCTTCCCCCTCCAGTGTGTTTTACCCTTTATCTCTTTTGTTACATTTTCGCTGCACCTCTTCTTTAGCCTTTCTTCCTCTCTCGCTGGTTCTCTCAAGAAGAGCAGGGTAAATGTGTGAATGGTAGAACTGCAAAGGAAGGAAGTGGTGATGCTGATTCAATAGAGTGTGCTTTTCCTTCTGAGTCAGTACAGAAGAACTGTCTCACTGGGCTGAGAAGGTATTAAAACAAGAAATCTGCCCCGGGTGTGTGTGGGCTTCTGTTTGAATCTCTATGACCCAGAACATGGAAAGGTTGCACAGAAGGGATTTTAATTATCTTGAAAGTTACTAAAGACCATTTAAAACTGTAGAGTCAGCACAGCAGGTCATCCATCCACTGTATCACGCTAGGCACCCATTGTTGTGATACAGGGATATACGTAACAATCACAGGGTATGAATATGCTTCTAGAAAGCAGAATGTGTCAAGAAGCAGTAATGCTAAAGCCAGGTACACAACATCGTTGGATCACATGAGCTCCTGCCTGGAACTCCAGCCTGGACTCCATGAAGAAGCATACAGGCAACAGCATGTCAGAGGCAGCTGAGAGGCTAGGGAGAAAATGTGAAGGGCAAGAATATAAACTTATCAAGCTAGATCTCCAAAGTTGTCTGCAGCAGATAAGAGGTGGAAAGCTTGCAAGAAAATGTGAGGTTTGCTGGACCACTCAAAACTAATACTGAAGAAAAGGAAATCACACAGCAGCTGAATTATGACTTCAATTCAGACTTCACCCCTCAGGCTATCAGGGTGATATCTGCTTCCAACTGGAAGAGATGATTTGCTGGTACACTGAAAACTGAAAGCAGAAACTGGGAAACAACTCCAACTCAGGAGGAAAAGTCACAGCAGTCATACTGCCCATGCAGAGGATTCAGAGGGAGCTTTAGAGTGAAGGAGCCAAGATGCTTTGAAGATCTTCACGGATGCATTCAATCAATTCCTGTACCATGGGTTGGAAGGTAGCAAATGTTTTGCTTCATATTTTTGTTTACAATGTTATTAAAAACATGAATCAACCTCCAATTTCAAAGTTTCATGTGCATTTCTAGAGAACATAGGCCCAGGCTGGAGGAAATCCGGGTAGTGTCTTCTTTCATGCTACTTTCTATTGAGCTCATTTCACCTCAAAGATTTGGGTGAGTCTGAACCCTAAACTGAAAGCAAAACTCAAAGCAGGCATAAAAGCAAGGCAATGGAAAGTGATTGCCCAAGCCATTGTGAACTGAAACTGCCATGTTTTGCACAATGCAGGTGTCAGAAACCCATTGAGTTTATATTGCAGAATCCATTGCAGCAAAGGACTCTGGCTTCCGGCTCTGAAGATCTAGTGAGCAAAACAGTCTTCTTCATAAACTGCTGAAAGCTGCCTGATTCACAAATGAAACCTGGATTCCAGCTGCTGGATGACCAACAGGGATGTCAGTCCCCAGCACATGTAACAGTGTAGGGTGTCTAATTCTCTCCTGGCCTCTCACCAGCCTGTTCATCATGTTATTTCTGTGCTTTTCACTTGGGCAACAAATATCTGTCATGTATGGCTTTGTCTTCATTACTCCTGGGCTGTGGGCGAGAACGAACTTGCTTGGGACAGTCTTAGGCTAAGTGCCCAGTTCTTGATTTCAGAGGAAGGATCACAGTCTGAGGGATCCTACAGCTGTAGATCAGCTGCCTGGCAGAGCTCTGTCTCTCTCAGGTACAGCTCGACTTCTATTATAGAAAGCTCTTCTGTGCTAGGGAAGAGAAATTACCAATCCAAGTTTCATGCCACTTTAAAATAGCCTAGGCCAAGGTTGTCTCCAAAAAGAGTGCCTCAAGGATACAGCTGCAGACTTCAAACCTGATTCAATAGCCTGCTGTCTTTCTGTAAAGTGTTTTTGGTGCTCTGTAGGAACAATGTGGTATACAAAATTAAGTATAACTCTTTGCAAATACCTATTAAGCTTCAGCTGAAATACACTGATCACAAGGCTTTCTTAAAATGAGGTAAGGTGGTCCTAGATTTGAAACTCATTATATTTGCACTGTTACCTTCCCGTTCTTTACTCCCCACCGAACTCTTCTCACTCATTCTGCTCTTAAAGCACTTTTGAAACACTGGCATATGTATATGCACAGAGACACACACACACACACTCGGAGCCCTCAGGAAGGCTGTTACATTGCAGCACTCCATATGGTTTCATGATATGAATGTGTTGCTCTGTGTGCTGCTGCCCGCAGGCTGCTACAGGAGCCTTGCAGGTCTGGGATGCAGCCTGACCAAGAAGTCATAATGAGAAAGGGGAAATCACAAAAAGAGAAAGCTGACCACAGCTGCTCCTCTGTGCTCCTGACAGCCATCGGCTGGGCAGGTCTCTGCACCCGAGCCCACAGCACTGCAGCTGCAGCTGACCGGAACCTCGTCTTTACACAGAGCCCAGTGGTCCCCCAAGTGAGGTGTATTTCAGCTAAAGATCTGATGGCAATCCTTTCACTGGTTAAAAACCCCAATGCACTGAAACACTCTCCACCACACGCCTGCCCTGCTGCAAACCCAGACGGCCAGATCCGCGCTCCTTTGTGAGAGCTGGAACGTGCCTTTTGCAAAGCAAAACCCGCTAGGCAAGTGACTTGACCAGGCTGAGCAAAAGGAAAATTAGACCTTTCATCTGCACTGCTATTCTGAGCCCAGGGAAAGACACCTATAGTGTACATCTGTTTTCTTCCCTGTCCCTTGACTTTATCTTTTCAAAATGTTTAAATAAAAACTCCTTCGGTCTGGAAGGTATTGCATAGAGATAAACTTAGGCACAGTTCAATATGCCCTTATCAAATATGAGAACAGCACAACCACCCCCCAGAAAACAGGCATTTGCTGTGTGCTGGTTGAATACATTCCTAAGTGCAAGGGAATGGCCAGCACCACTGATGACAGAGCTCTTTTCCTTCAGAAAGCAGAAAGGGTGAAACACGGGCTGCGCCAGGCTTTACCATGGCCACAGCAACTGGAAGGAGGGAAGAGGGAAGGAAGGAAGGAAGGAAGGAAGGAAGGAAGGAAGGAAGGAAGGAAGGAAGGAAGGAAGGAAGGAAGGAAGGAAGGAAGGAAGGAAGGAAGGAAGGAAGGAAGGAAGGAAGGAAGGAAGGAAGGAAGGAAGGAAGGAAGGAAGGAAGGAAGGAAGGAAGGAAGGAAGGAAGGAAGGAAGGAAGGAAGGAAGGGAGGGAGGGAGGGAGGGAGGGAGAGGCAGCTCTGCAGCCTGCCTGCCCATGCGATACTGAACTAGACAGAAATGCAGCTTCTATGCCCATGAACAGCTTTGCCATCCAAAAATCCAGTGCAGGATGGTAAGCAGATGCAGCATTCTCGGCGGTCGGAGGTCTGAGAGCGAGCCTGGGGCTGGAGGAGGACGAGCATGGCAGGAGTGGGGGAACTGTCCAGCAGGAGACAGCAGAGAAATCATCCGGGGATGGGCATGGAGGAATTTAAACTGTTCTGGCAGTCAAACAGGTACCCTGCTCCCAGGAACTTAAAGTAAAAGCATTGCCGGGCCTCAACAGACCCCCCAGGAGCCGTTCCCATCAGTGTCCCAGGTTCAGCAGGTCTCTGGAATGTATTTCTCACCCACATTCAAGAGAGTTTGGTTTGTTTAGTCTAGCAAAACTAAGGAGGAGAGGGCATAGCTTTGTTGTCTGTAAATACACCAGAGGCATGAACATTGGGGTGGGAGAAGAGCTATCCAAGTTAAAAGATCCTGTTGGTATGAGAACAAGTATGGGATCAGCTGGTGTATGAAAATGTTAGGGATAAAAATTAGGAGGAGGCTGATAACCGGCATGGAGTATGGCAACAGCTGCCTGCAAGGAGCTAGGGCTCTAAGGCACAGCACCAGTTTGAGGATGAAGCTTGGGAGGTATTATAAAATGTTGGATGAGCAGGGGACTGGGAAGTCCTTTATAGCTCGAATAAGGACAAAGGAAATGGCAGAGAAAATAGACAAGCAAAACTGGAACTGAGCTTTGTGGAGGAGGCTCATAGAGAGCAGAGGAGAAAGCATTTCCAGGTGGGAAATGGATAAGCTCCAGTGAAAAGGGGAAAAACTGGCCAAAAGCATTTGGAAGCATGCATGAATTGTTGAACATGCATGAACATGCATGAACATGAAATCTCACCTTGTCAACCATGTCTGGGGAATTGTTTCTCTGGTTAGGTGGCCTGTCTTTATCCATGCACCACCTGCCAGGAAGGCAGTGCTGGCTTGTAGGCAGAAAAAAAATAAAAATCACAGCAGCCAAAATATTTCTGTTTTCCCATTATGCTGTTTGAAACATCTAGATAGATCCCAAGAGATATTCCTCCTAGATGAGTCCAGAGGATTTCTAACACTTCTGAAATACTGCTGGAAGATTAGGGCAAAATAATTTCTGACGGCTTTCAGCTGGGACTTTCCTCTCTGTACCCATCTAGTTACAAGCATAAAAACCTCTGCAGAGAATAAGCCCATGGATCAGGGAGAGCCTTGTGCGTGTGGGAGCAGGGAGACTTTCAGTGGGTGACAGACACACCCCTCCGTACCCAACCTTAATATCACAACTGAGCCATAGCTCAGAAATGGGAAATAAAAACTTCTGTTTCAGGAAACACACCACATACAGGAGAGGGGTCCTAGGTGGCAACACATCATCTTTGGCCTAATGGTACCATCTCCTTTATGGCTAAGAGAAGGTCCTCTGGTGGAAAGATTTTCTAGGGTAAACCATAGCATTTTGGAAACCACAATCTGTCTAGGAAGGCAAAGAGCTCCAGTGTGCTATCCCACACAAAGTCCCCCACCTCATAGGTGTAAGACACATTGATGTACTTTTCCATGCTTGCATTCTTCAAAAAATGGACCAGGATACACTGGGGATGGGAGCTTATGCAGCCAAACAGCCTCCCTCTTAATTCTGGGGAGAGAGCAGCTTGCCTAGAGGTATTAATCTATGAGTGGGAGGGAAGGCAAAAGCCAGGAGATCCATGCCTCTAAGTATATCTGTGTTTCCACGTATGCATATATAAAAATATGCATACATACACAGAGAAAACAAAACAGAACAGTGCATTGCACACCGTCCTCCCCTGGGGAAAGGTTGTGAGGAAAAACAAGCAGCAGATGTGAATCATGTCACCACACCTAATGCTGGAGGAAGATCAGATCCCATGGTGATGAGGTTCTGTGAGAACCCACCAGAGCAAGAGGCAGCAGGAGGCCCCTGTTGCAGAAGAAGACCACTGAGGCAGAGAGGTCTCCAAAGTGCAGGCACACCTCCCTTGGCATCACCCCAAGGTGGGGAAGTGCCTGTGAATGTCCTGGTACCAAGGTGGACTCTAAGGGGTGGCCCTGAGTTCCTCCATGGGTGAGCCAGAAGAAGAGCTGCAGGGTGGCTTTTTTGCAGAGAGCTGCAGCAAACACCAGAGCCAACCTGCACCTATGCCCATCCCAGTGCCAGGAGGTGTGAACCCCTGCACTGCCTGTGAAAAGCAGAAATAAGAGGGAGACAAATTCTAGCCAGATAAGCAAGGATAATCAACAGACCTGTTTCTCAGTTAGATATATATTTTTCTATCCTCCAGAAGACCATAAAGGGCCTTGGAGTTAACAGGAACATGTGCTCTCCCTCTGGCTTACCATTTAGTGGTGTTTTGTGTTTCCTCGTCCATCCTGGGGCAGTAGAGCTGAATGCTGATAAGGCCAAACTTGGACAAGCCTCAGCCAGACAGTCAGTACACTTTGACTTTGAATGATACTTAATGATTTGTTTTCAATATTGGGTTGGGGTGAGTTGGGTATTTGTTGTTGTTGTTGTTGTTGATTCTGCTGTTGTTGCTTCTCCCCCTCCTCCTTTTCCAACCAATTAGGTTCAATTTATTTTGGCAGAGGACATGATTATTGGGGCTGTACTCCAGATGGCTGGGCCCTCAGCCATTCACCATAAATAATGCGGGATGAGCAGTGCTCCTGCATGCAAAGCTGGGCAGCAAGCGGCCTCGGTTGCCAAATCAGAGCATCCCATGGCCAGCTTGAGAAAGACCTTACCTGAGCCCATTGGAGAAGGTGCTGTCTAACTTTTCCTTAGATACCTCCTGACACAGATTTGTTACTGCTCCCAGGCAATGACTTGCAGGACACCGCTCACCTGGCTGCTTCTTTGTCTCTGAATTAGCTCCTGCCCTGCTAGAGCAAAAGCTCATAGCTTGGAGCTGAGTCTTAGTAAATGTGGAGAACAGGTCTCCCCCATTTTCCCTTGCAGCATCCTTCTGTCTGTCTGAAGACTACCTGCTCTTGCTCCTGGTATGGACCCCAATGCTGAATGCAAGCAAAGGGAGGCATTCTGAGGGTCTGATAAGCCCAACAAAACCTCAGGGTGGAGTGGGACAGAGCTCATCTGTGTCTCACAGGAATGGTCATAGCCAGGCCTGCTGGGTCAGCACTGCGGCGGCTGGGACCCTGGACATCCCTCAGAACCCTCATGGGGCTTTGTGGGAAGGGGACAGTAATATTTCAGGGAGAGACAACCTCTGTAAGGAAGCATATCCTGCAAAGAACTGTAAGGAAGTTCTCAAAGCTTTTCCAAATCCGTTTTCCAATTTTTTCCAGACAAATACTGTTTTTTATCAAACCAATGCCCTCTTGCTGTGAAACCTTATTGATTACCTTCTGTAACACACTTTGAGATCTCAATAAGAGAAGAAATGAAAGCACAAAGTTTATTATTATTGTTGCATCAGTATTTAGGGAATGCTTAGTGAATTGCAAACTGAACAGTTAACATTTTGTATTAGCTTAGGCAGGCAAGCATTTGCTGGGAATGTCTTACGCTTTAGGATAAAGCTGATTATTGATACATTTAGTAAGTAACAAATAGAAAACTATATTCTACACAATAGGTTTACTGTGGATGTAGTGAGACAACTGTGTTAAAGCTAAGGGACAGACAGTGCAGCATAGAGAAAGTAACTATGAAATGTTACTGAGCATTTCAAGCCTTTGAATTGAGGTCTTTCACCTCCCAGTGCTGAGAGCTGTCCCGTTCTCCTCCAGTGCACAGAGGGGATGTGCACACATGGGATTGCCCATTGAGTCTCAGTCACTTGCAGGAGCACACAACAGCAGACACACCTGAAAGTGACATCCACGTACAGGGAAATAAACCCCATTTCAGTCCATGTCCATAGTTCAGCTCTACAAGCTCACACCTCTGTGTCTGAGGGTTCTCAGGTACAATTGCAGGTGCAAACCCAAGACTCCTGTCCCTTATTGAGTGCTGCCCCAGACGGCCTCTCCAGATGTGTATGCCTTGTCCATTACACAATCTCAGACTCTGCTCCCTGGATGGTTCACATCTTAAATCCTTGCACCCAAGCAGGACACTGGCTCCACTCGAGTCTGGGAGGTCTCTGTATTTCTTTAACAGCTTGAACCTATTCGGGTTTATAAGGTTAGCCAAGCTCTTGTTCATGGAGGGACAGGCATAGTGGAGCATGTTACAGCTCCATCCACAGGTGGGCAACCCATAACCAGCCTTTCCTAAGCAGAGGATGCCTCTCACGTGGCTAAGCTGCAGTTATGGGCTGCTAGAGTTAAGTTTGTGCCAGCTCCATGTAGAGGAAGCCTGGTGCACAAATAGCAGTTCCCAGACTTTGCTCATAACATGGACACATCCCCCATGGAGCTCACTATTCAATCTCCAAGCTGCCTGGATAGCTTTTCTTTTTTGATCGGTATCAGGGAGGAGCAATGCCAGAAGAGATCCATCACAGGGAACACTGGACAAAGCTGCTTTGCACCATAATCTATGTCACACTCCTGCCATGCACAAGGCAGCTGTTAGTAGTGTTGCACAGGTGTGGTGTGTTTATTCAAGTGAATGGAGCTGCTCTCATTGCCACATGCAGGTAGCTGGAGCCGAAGCAAAGTGCTGGTGCAAGTGCTGCAAAGGCCAATACAACCAGCAGAATATGCCCCATCTTGCCTGGAGCCTAGGTGTAGCTGCACCATTCAGTGATATCTCACAGTGCATAAAGACAAGGTTGCCTTCCAACCACTGTGCTGTCTCCAGATGGAGATTTCCTGGAGGGACACTGTAGGAACAAACTTTAGGTCAAACGCAAGCACTGAGAAAATGTGCACTTTTCCAGAACAGACCCAGACCCCTGGGAAACAGTTGTAAAGTGCATGGCCATGGTGGGTGTCGCATGCAAAGAGATGGAGCAGACTTTCATAGCTGACAAGACTTGTTCTGGTCTTGCTTAAAGACGTGTAAATTGGAGACATAGCAAGCCCTCCCCATATAACACTGACCAGATCACACCGTTCACACAGCCATTCTCAAACAGGTTTAGATACAGCTCTATTTATCTCTAGACCCATTGCAAATCCATGTGTTCAGTCACGCACGTTTTGCAAAATGCCTGAGAGGATCATGACAGAATGTAAAGAAGTTAAAGATAGAAGTGATCTATTAGGTCCACTTGCAATCTCCCATGACCAGGCAGAATTTTTCCCTGGGCTATATTGCTTTGCCTTGTCTTGTTTTTTATCACTCAAGCAAAGGGACTAGAACAGCCAGGCAAAGTTATGTCATACTGCTGCAGAAGCAGCACTGGGGAATATTGTATCTCTGATCGGAAATGAGTCCCACAGTTGTACAATGTACACTTAAGCATGTTTGATGTGGTTAAACAAATCCTATGCAGAAATGCATTTAATTTCTGTAAGTACTCATCTTCCAAGAATTTTTAAGACCTTGCAATAAACATAGCCAAAGCTATCATTCAACAAATTGAAATCACACTTGTATTAATGGGGTTCCTATATTCAGATTAAATTTAACCTTCGTAACTTTATCTTGGAATCCAGCAAAGTGAGCAGGTCAACAGAAGTTATGATCAGAGACCTGGGTGAGCATTTCTTCTCTGTCATCTCCTCCACCACTTCCTTGATTTAAGGCACTTCATCCAGGAACCCCTCACCTAGGCAGAGGGCATTTGCTAACATATCCCTGCAGATGCTTTGCTGCGAGTCTCTGCTGGGTTTAATATGTCAAATGAATTCAATATTATTTTCTAAGGTCTGCTTATGGGTCTTTCCCTTTGTGGCAGTGACTGCTTTTAGGAGGGTGATGTTCCACCTCATGCAAACAGAGAGCAGTCAATGACTCAGAAAAAATGTGGTTGCAGAAGTCATTTTTTCACCATCCAGGGTCCTGGTTTCTTCCCTTGAAAGCATAATGCAAGAAGGTCCCCACTGAGTAGCCCAAAGAGATTGCAGCACAGATAAGTTGCAATGTGCATGCCATGCTCTAGTAGCTGGGCTCGAATAAGGTACAAGAAGTAAGTTCGTACTGCCGGAGACATGGGGCTCTGAGAATAAATACCCGTCGTGTTTCATAGCTTGGTTGCATCTAGCCAACAGACATGTTTTGTTTCCTTAAAGTAACCCTGGAGGTTTCTGGGGTCAACAGAGCTAAATAAAACAAACAGCAAAAACACTGCGGTCTAGGAAAGGGCAAGATTTTTCAAAGGCTCAGCTCCCCTTGGCAGTACGGCTCCCATACAGAGTGATGAAAGCGTTTAAGTCCAGAAAAGGCAGGCAGTGGCCTGCAGTAAAATGCATGGCCTGGTGAGAAACGCAGCATCTTTCTAATGACCTCCAGAGCTGGGTCAGCAGATGCCACTGCAGGGGGACACCATCATCTGCCAGGCAGCAGGCAGAGCTCCGCTGTCTTGGCGTGCCTCCATCCTCACTACAACCCTGGGCACACCAGCTCCTTGGATATCGAGAGAGGGTGATTTAAATTTGTGGAAATAACACCCCACAGGAGTGGGGATTCTTCAGAAACTTTTCAAGAGAACACTCACCAGAAATCCAGTCTTCCCTGTGAGCTGCAGATCCTGAAGCTGAAAGCCTTTCTGATACTGATTGGCTCCAATTGTTTACCCTTTTGTTACGAGAATTAAATAAAGGCATCAGTGAAAACAGAATGAAATTACATGGACTCCTCAAACTTGCAAAAAAATGTTGGGGATTTTGCTCAGTCAAATATTTGAGCTAGAAGTTTAGAGACAGTTGTAAATTTTACCCCAACAAGTTCATCCTTTTATTCAGGCAAAGCTGGCAGTTTTCTGCTCTTAGCACATGGTGCTGCCTAATGAGGATACAGAGCAGGCCAGCCCAGAGCCAGCCTTATGCCTGGCCCAGGAACCATCTTCTGGCATGGAGAAAAATGGCTGAGGATTGATGGGTTAGAAGCATGGTGCCAGACACATCCTGCTGCTCCCGCTCCTCTCGGATCTATCTGGATTCCCCTCCTCCCTGCCCAGCTGGCAGATTGTGTGGACTGCAACAAAGCAAGCTGGGAAGCTTGCTCTGCTCTGGGCAGAGCTTGCTCATTTGTGCAATATGGGAGCTAATCACATTGCTGCAGAGTGCAATTTGGTTCCCAGGAGCCTTTTGGACTTAGCGTCATGTGTCCTCCACATAAGAAGACAGTTTCCAAGTGGTCCAGAGCCTTGTTCAGGTCTTGTATCACTGGAGTGTTAGAGGTCTGAGAGTCACTGCTATGTCACCCTATGGGGTGTGTAGCCAGGTCCATGGTCCTCCTGGGTACTAGGCTGGAACACAGCCTTGCTACCATGTGCAGGGAAGCACTCTAGGTATTTCTTCCCCATTAGCGTATGCCTGCAGCACAAGTCTCAGTTTGGCACAGCACATATTGCTAAATCTACACATCTTGTAATCCTCACCCTCTCTGCGAAGGGAGAAAACTGATGCACAGCAGAGATATGCCACACACAGCCCTCCCCACCAACAGAGGCCCCCTTGGCTGGTGTGGCCGGGTGCATCTCAGCACCTCAAAGCATCCCCTCTAAGAAAAAAACATTAACTTTTAAACTTTAGGCCATAGATGATGGGATGGGGGAGGGTTGAAAATGGGCCCGTTGCTTCATGCTGCACATTAGCAGCCGAGTTCACTTCACAAACACAAGGTGCGCTGTCAGAATCGCCTGGGGCAAAGTTTGTACTTTGCTTGAATTCTAACTTTTGTTTACCAAGGTAATAAACCGGTCTTCTCTTCCAGGTGTAAATGTTATTATGAAAAGGCATATTTGTGTTTCATCTCACCTCAGATGTACAGTATGTGCTCACATCCTACACTGTGTACAGCCCACATTGCTCCACAGCCAGAAGAAGAAAGGAAAAGGAGTAAAAATAAATATCCCCACTTTGCCCTCGAAAACACAGTGTTCTAGAGAATCTAGGAGTTTAATTGGATCTCTTTCACTTCAAAACCTGTGTGCAGCCCTTGATCTACCCTGTGAAGACCAGTTCAGACCTTTCCAGCATCCCTGTAGTCTTCCCCGTTAGTGCAGCTTGGGCAGACCCCACATGGGTGGCTATTGGAGACGACCCACTTGCTCCATGCAGACAAGCTGATCTCCAAACAGTGAGTTTAGTTTCCACCAGACTAGCTGGGTCACCAGTTTGGCTCCCTTCCCTTAAAACTGCCTGCATCTCCATCGTGCCATGTACATTCAGATGTGTTGCATTTGGTGTAATCTCACTGAAACTGATGGGAGAGGAGAAGGAGGCGAAAAAGGAAAAAAAAAAAAAAAAAGCCTGGCATTGTTTTTTCTTGCACTTTACCTCCTGTTCCTGGTATCGTGCCCACTTGGCAAGATCTAGAGATAGCAGACGAGCTCTGGATAAAAATGACCTAAATGTTTCCTCATCCCTTCAAACCTGTTTGGTGGCCTTCTGTCTCCAACCCACTAGTAGTTTGGCCTGGCCGCTGGGACTGTCACCTGAGTGCTCCTGAAAACCAATGCCACAAGATCTGCAGCTACTGAACTGATCAGAGCCCTGCTCCAGAGTGTGGCTTCCCCGGCACAGCACGGCACAGCACGGCATGGAGGGCACGGGCAAGAGCACTGCCTGCTGAACCAGTGCACGTGCTCCCAGCATCACCTCACTCCTCTCCCATTAAGGCACTGACCTGCTCCCACTAAGCTTGTAAACTTTCATGAGATGACATCTTGAAAAGCTAAGTGTGAAACGCTTTAAGCTTGGATGGAGCCCTCACAGAAGCTGACCAGCTGTAGGTCGGCAGTAATTTCCTCCCTCGCCTGTTGTAGTCCTTTTATGAGCAGATTTAAGAGGGCAATAACCACACAATAATTTATTTTTTTTTTACACAAACTATTTATTCTATTAAAAGCCCATGCCCATAACTCCATCTGTACAAGAGAAGAGCTGCTGCAGAGAGGCAAAGGAAGGGGCTGAAGACAACCACAGTTTGAGCAGTGTCTGGTGATGTCTTGGTGTGCCCAGTGCAGGAGCTTTCTCGGAATGCCTTTGCTCCTGAAATCAAAAACCCCACGGAGAGAGCCAGGCTGCCAGCGCCGCGCAGGTCTGAGCCTGTCCCGGCCCAGACGCCTTCCCCACCCTGGTGTTTACGCTGAAGCTCTCGCTCCCGTGCAGGCTGAACCTGTGCCCCTGGCTCCTGCACCAAGTGGGGCCCTGGCAAGCTCTGCTCCTTGGTGGTGTGGGCAGTGGCAGGGCCTGGCACCCCTCAGTCCTGCCCACCCCTCCCTGGACCTTGCGCTGTCTTCCCGCTCCAGCACCGGACCCAAGTGATCATGAGGCAAAGAGCTGCAGTGCAGATGGAGAGGATGGAGGTCTTCAGTTGCATGTCCTCCTGCCTCCTCTTTGCTTCTGGGGCCCAAAGAAGCTGGTTTAGGGTTGGTGGGGTTTTTTTAATGTCCACAAAATGCATTAAAGGTGCTTAGCAGCATTTGTACTTTCTTGTTTACTTATCAACTTCCACTATTGCTTTATGCTTCCACAACAGGGCTAGAAGGAACATTACTCACAGGAAAGCAAGTCCCCTCACCTGTCAAACCCAAGCTTTACCAGAAGTTCTGCTATCCCTTCCCACCAGATTTCCGTTCAACCACATGGGCTGAGCAAGAACATCCTCAGCAACAGTGACTTTGAGCAGGGTCCTTGCAGCAGTGGGATTAAGCAGACAAATCTGGCCCATCACTAGCTAGGAGTGGGAAGCTCCTTTCTACTTAGGAGGGGAAATGGGCGCTACCCAGGGAACTGGCCTGCGCTTACCTACTCAGCAGGGACTGATTGCAAACGAGCTACTGGAGAGGGCGGTGGAGGACGGGAACAGCGCAGCTTTCCCCACCTGGTTAATTCCTGCCATGGTGGCTTCTTGGATTCTCCCACCCCCTTGAGCTGGGTGGGGCAGAAGAGGCCACGTCTGGGTCCACCCATGCGCTCCCAAGGAAGGAGCAACATGTCACCCCAGTTTGGGAACAGGTGTGTTCAGTGGCCAGATCAAGGCACATTAGGAGACCTAGAACTTGTTTGACATGGGCTATTATTTCATGGCATCTTGAGTATATTCCACATGTCCTAAAGTGCTCCAGCAAAGTAATGGCCCAGGCCAGCCTTTCCAATCATGTTCTTCTAACACGTCAGTTTGGTTCTTCCAGAACAGGGAGGGGGTGGCATGTTGCCAGCATTATGTAAGAAACAGAGTGATTGCATAAGTTCAGTTGGTCACAAAGATATAAAATAGGCTTCATTGGTAGTTACTGCAACTGGCAATTTTTCCAGAGGCATTTGTGCATATTTTCTAAGGAACTTGTCCTTTTCTAGGTTTGGGGTATTCTGGTTTCATCTTTCCTCTAGATATGTTTGCTGTCAGAAATCCTTGTGCGAAGGGGAATGTTTGCTTTTGTGTGGGAAATGGTAGGAGGAGGTTGTATGTCACTTCACTGGAGCTGCCTAAAGTACTTGAGTTCCTCTCCTGACCTGCAGTCTGTGGACAGTCAGAGGCAGGTGCTGGTTTGAAATCAGTTCCCAGATGCAAGCCTGGGACACTTGGTGGACTCATCCAGTCATCCTGAGAGCAACAAGAAGACCATATGACTACAACTAAAAACTGCTCAACTTGAGATCTTTCTCGAGAATGAAATAACAAATAACATCTGCTGAAAACACCAGCTACTTGAGATAATTTCACAAGTAGGAAAGGATCAGTGCATTTCATGTGTCCAAGTGGGATGGGATCTTGTGTCTTTCAGGGAAGGGGAAAAATGACACAGCATCTAAAAGTGGTCAGAATGTGACTCACTATAACTCCAGCAACACAAAGAGAAATGGCAAACTTAGCTTTGTTCCTTTGTATATCATCTCCTATACGTATAGCATTAAGCATATGGAAAAGGCTTTGCAAGACCAAGGCCTTATCAGTAGCTAATGCATTCCCAGGTTCAATAACAAGTACACTTTGTACACCAGAGGAATGGCAAACTGCCCAGAGCTTTTGGGCAGATGCTGTTTCTAAAGAAATTAAATGCATGAATAGATAATAACCAAAGAAATCCCTGCTGGAATAGAGAATGGACAACCTCCTTCTGATAAAATCAAATTCTTGCTCAATCATTCCCCACTTGAACATGAAGACCAAATTGAGTCAGCCCTGAAGGTCCTGGAGTCTTCAAATAAGTCATTGGGGTTCTTTCATCTTTGTCACACTGTATGTTGTCCTAGGAACTGGCAAAACATAGCAAGGTGATTCCTCTATCCCTTCTTAAAAGAGGGACATTGCAGGAGGTCAGCTAGCTCTGCTAAGCTGAAGGAGTCACCCGGTTCCTTCTCAGCTGGTTCCCTCCAACCTGCTAAGGGCAAGAGTGAAGGAGGAGAGGAAAGTATGGTTAGCCCATGTCCTTGCCATGCAAAGCAGAGGAATCAAGTGGTGACCCAGCAAGGAAGACCTGCAGAACAGCAAGCGGGAGCAGGGGCCAAGTGCTGAAAAGATGAACGTAACTCTGACGTGGGGAGGAATGAGGTGAGGGTCACAGTTGGATGAATGCAGAGATGTAACCTCAAATGACCTGGGTATTTCAAGCAGGTTCCAGTCATGATGCAAGGTGAATTCCTCAGCCGGCCTCCCCTACTACTGAATCTTCTCCCCATGCTGCTGTCATCTCTGTATGCCTACCTCTGGCTGAAATGGCTTTTGCTAGTCTTACTGGAAGCCCTGCAGGAGCCAGACAAACATTTGGCCATGCTGGCCTGACTTTCTGGCAGGGAGAGTTTATACCTACAGCAAGGCTCAGAGAATGGCTGGGTAAAGTGCACATGGTAGAGCAAAATACAACACCTGAGTGGTGCGATGCTGCTGTTGATGTTGGTGTGGCCACTGTGAGCTGCTGGCACAGGGCAGTGGTCAGAGGCAGCTGTTTTGTACCCTGGGAACCAGGCTGCTGGTACCACCTGGAAGTTCTGGGAAGTGCAGAGACGTTTGGCCAAAACTTTTCCAAGGGAGAGTCCAAGTCTCGCTTCTCTTTTCCCTCTTGTTACCCATGTCCCATGGGGATGGTACAGCCTCACAAAATCTCTTCCAAGGCCATGGGCTATGAAAGCGAAGGACAATAACTGCCCCTTCCAAGGGTCTGGCTCTGGAAAACAAGGGACAGAACTTAAGATACAGCTTGGGAGTGGGACCCTAGCACATGGCTGTAGCTGAAAGGCAGGTGGAGATGCCCTGAGCAATGAGTGGGACACTTCTGGATGTCAAACAAGTGAGACAGTTGTCCACCAAGCCCACAGGCTCATCCTTTGCCTCCCGGTGAAGATGGCCACGGGACTAGCTCCAGTATGATTGCCAAGGCAAAACTCTGGTTAGATGACAGCACAAGGCCAAGAACATTCTGTACCCAAGCTTGGTGCCCCATCGTGGGCTGTGCACTATGCATGACTGGGATGTGGTTCTTGACCACTGGGGCCACCAGGATGCTTCTGAAATGCCTCATACTGAGCGGGAAGTTTGGTGTAACCAGTCATCCAGGATAGCTGCAATATCTGATGTTCCTGGATCTCACTCAGTCTCTGATATACACTTATGGTCTATGTGACAAGTGGTTTATTTTCAACACCTAGAGCATAGAAGGCAAGTGAGATGATGGGCTGTCATCTAGGGCACTTTATACTTGTTTAGTGCCAACTATGTTACAATATCATTTTGATGTCACCATTTCCTCCCGCTGAAATAAAAAAAGAATCCATTGCTAGACAACACTTCTCAGCAGGGAGATTTCTGCTTTTGTTTTCCATTACACCTGCTTTTTATGACTTCATTGGCTTGTTCTATCTTGAAAACCAGAGGGAAAAAAAAATAATGCATTTCTATATTTTTAAATCCTTTTAATTATAAAAGATCTGAACGATCCCTTAAAAAATATCTGACTTCAGACTGTCAACACATAGTTGATATCATAAAGTATTCATGGGGGCTGGGATTAAAGCTGACATGTTTTAGAGTGATTAAATTTGAGAACCTGATGACTAGAGCTGGGTTTTCATGAGTGCAAAGTTTCCAAACTTGAGAGTTTCTACGTATCCAGCACATCTCTGTGAAGGCCAAACAAATGGCCTGGGGAAAGCAATAACAGCTAGTACCCAATGGTGGGTAGACATCTCTAACCCCTAGTTACTCATATGCAGCACTTTCATCCTGATTTGTTTCACAAATCTGCCATGCCAGGCTTTGCAATAGCTCCTTCATTCCTGGGCGTCTCTTGGGGAGCAGCTACAGGTGCCAAACCACTTGCCAGCTGTGGAGGGAGCAAGTAATGCCTGGCAGGGCCAGCCAAACCATCTCCAGCTCCCTGCTCTTCTGCTGTAAGAGAGACAGACACATTTCCCAACACCCTCTCTAGCTATTTCTGCTGGATTTGCTATGGTGTTGCACATGGGACTGGATTGAGGCTTCTACTCCGTAAACATCTGACACAGGAGATGTGGTAAACCAAAGCCTGCACAGCTTTGGAAGATGCTTCCAGACACAGACGAAGTCTGAATCCTCTTAGAGGAAGTTTTTCCATGCAAAATATTGTCCCTGCTTGAGTATGGCAAGCCAGTACCAGCTCAAGGGCCCTCTCAGGAGACCTGTCCTCAGGAAGAGTTTTGTTCCCAGAAGAAAGAGCACTACAGAGGATTAATCTGCAAAGTAACCTGTCATGAGGGTTTGTAAATGAGCTCTGCAAGGACCAAGCTCTCCTGGGCAACACTTCAGAGTGTATGGGCTGAAAAAGGCCCAAATTCCCTTCAGGGAAGCCCAGGGAGACAGGTCAGAGGTTGACTGTTGAACTGCTGAGCAGCTGTAGCCCCCAAACTCACAGGCAAGAGGAAGGGATGGAACAGGGCAGGATGTCCAGCCTGGGCAATCTTACTCAGGACCTTCCTCACTCAGTCAAGTTGCTCCAGCACAACCTGGCAAGACAAGACTCAAACTTCACAGGGCAAGGGGAGTTGAACTGGGCTTCCAGAACCCATAGCATTGACGTGAGAGAAACTCTCCCAGCCTTCCTTCCCTCTTCCTCTGCCTCCTCTCCAGCCCTGGCAGCACCTCTCTGCAATGGCCACGTAACGACAGCGCCCTGCCATTCACCTAGCAGGGCTCCTACTAGCTGGCATCTCTGGGCATGGGCCTCCTGAGTACACCCATCTTAACTGACCCACATCTTTCCACAGGCTATTTCTGGGACAGTGTCAGCGTGGTTTGTCAGTGCTGTCTGCATTGCCCCTACCCTGCTAAGGCAGTTTTCCAGGCAGGGCAAACATTTGATCATCACCACCTTCATGTTTCTTTTTCTTTCTTGTTTCCCTTTTCCCGCCCCCATATTTTTTCCTTAAATATTGCCTACCTTCCACACAGATGCAGGTAGCAGTGTGTGCTGAGTGCTGCATGCCAGCCCCTGGGCCATGCAGAGCCAACCCCCTCTATCCCACTGGAGGCACAGTGCCTGCAGGATCCACTCCAAGCCCCTCCACCCAGGACACAATCCTCAGTTGCACATCCCAGCATGACATTGGGTGGAGGGAGCTGGGCCACTTCCATCAGCATCCCTGATGAGACAACATGGCTCACTGGAGAGCAGTGAGCTCTGCTGGAGAGCAGAGAGAAACATCAGCCCCACCGTGGTCCTCATCTCCACTTAACTGTGCAAAACCAATCCCTTCCAATAAGTTTCATTTTCTCACTGTGGGGAAAGCAAAACCTTACATTTCCACGGGGCTGGTCATCTGGTGGTAAGGGAGGCAGAGAGTGTGCTGGAGCCGCATGCAACTACTAGGGCAAACTTCTGCCTTCCTGCACCTCCTCAGCTCACACCTTGCAAGAGACAGAGTGGGAACATGCTGGTGGCAGAGCTCACCAGGAAATGGTGCTTTCTGCAGGAAAAGCATTTTTTTGTTTCATTATTTTCTCTTTCTGCTCTTATTATTTTTCGGAGGGTCAAGAGGAATTGAGCTGGGGGATTCCACTAGAAGTATATATTACAGGGGAAAAAATATCCATTTTCTGTCTAATCAGGAGAATTGTCTTGATGCAGACAAATATCACTGCCCAGAGGGCTGAATTGCTTCTGCTTACAGCTGCTGAGAAGTACACTTTGTTAGATGGGAGTTTGATGAAAACCTTAAGTGGTGGCAAAAATGGAAATTTTGCAGAGATAGCTGCTGGAACCCTCAGAAAGCTCATGCTTTGTTGTTGAAAAGGCTTTTTTTAACCTTTCTTTGGACCAGATCTTTCAGCAGGATAGCTTTGCCAGAGAAGAAAGAAATGGTTAGGGAAACAGGGTAACACCACATTCATAGGGAGAAACACAGTGAGGAGAGATGGGATAAGGAATGAAGGTTGCATGGTGTTAGCACATAGGCAGGAGGACTGAGCTGGGGCTGACCGGTGGATAAGAAAGAGCATGGCTGGGGTTTTGCTTGGGGACTTTTAGTCTCCTAATTCTAGATCTGGTACCAGTAACTTGCATTTTCCCCCAAAAAAATATTGGTAGAGTAATTCAGAGTGCTACAAAGGTGATGCTATGCAAATTTCTGGTGGGAAATACAGCTGTCTCAAAACATTGATAGCCTGTGGTTTCATTTATGTGGTGGATGTTAATGCGTCTAATGGTTCTAAGGAGAGCTGTCTGAAAAAATGAATTTGGAGTTGTTTTGTTTCATGAATAGTTCTGAAAAGTCAGGAAGGAGAGAATTAGTTCAGAATGCAACTAAGACTATTTATTTAAATTACAGCAAATGTGAAAGGTGAGGAGAAAATGCTGCACTTTGATTTGGAGCAATTTACAAGTAAAATGGAGGGGAATTTCAAACTGAAATAAACATTGCAAATGTACTTTCTTGGAATTTTTTTCTCAGGACAAACAATTTAGTAAAACCAGCACTAATGTTCAAAACTATTTGTCACCAAATTTGCATTTTTCACACAGAGGAAGTTTCAGGGGAAAGAATTTCACCCACCCCCAGCTCTGAGCCTGGGAATTGAGAGTATCTCCCAGCCACTGTGTGAGTTAACTCAACTGGACGTATGCATGCAACATCTCACTGCTGAGGATACATCTCCAGACCAGGCTTTGCATATTGTATCTGGGCAGCTCTGTCCTTTATAACATTTTGGCAAGGTGTCCCCACGACGTGGTGTCACACAGAGAGTGATCACAGAGAGTGACCCACACAAACTCCTAGCCGAGTTTATGTGGGCCACTCTCCTTCCCACAATGGCAAAGGAAATGAGGCAAATCCCCACTCTGAAGGCCAGGGAACCCACCCCAAGTCTTGATCCCACATTGAAACAGCCTGTCCCAACCAGGTCATGCGTCCAGAGACAAACTATCACTCCCAAGAACCCAACATGAGGTCCCTGCCTTGACTGCATGGCTGCCAAAAAAACCACCCCATCCTTCTGGGCTTTGCTGCCTGATAAAATCCATCTCCTGATGAGGGACATGGCAACTGCTTCCCTCCCTCAGCACCCGGGGCTGGAGGGGATGAGCACCCTCCCAGGGCACAAGAGCAGGCAGTCACACCGTCCAGCCTGGGTGGACCTTGGCCAGCCCTGTCTTTCTGAGGTCCCAGTGAAAATGACAGTGGTTAATACAATTAGGCAGCCAAGGTTAGGAGCAACATTTTTCTCAGAGGTAAGTGAGAGGAAATGTTTTCTCATCTGAAATGACCTCAAAGTCTGTTTTATAGCAGTGTCTATTAACTCTTCAGTGGCAGCAAGGTTTGGAGACTCCCCTAACAGCTTTCATGAATCTTTCAGAACATGTTGAAAGAGAACAGCTTGGGAAATGGTTCCTATTTTCTGAAATGGCTCAAAAAAACACCATTAAGGTATCCTGAATTTCCTATGCTCCAGAAGCTAGACAAAGAAGCTTTAATAAAACCAGACATTTTTAAATCCAACCCCCAATTTTTTTCCATCATTTTAATCATTCCCTCTGACCTGCAACCCAAACAATGAAGCAATGTGCTGGGAGCTGAGAACCATTCATTAATGTTTACAAGACACGAGACAATAGGGGAAGAGAGCCATAGAAAGAGTATGTATGAATAAATGACAGAAATAATATGTTCAGTCTTTGTGATTACTCATGCTCTCAGAGCTGAGCAGGTGCACAAGTTTTTACAGGTTTGGGCCTTGGTGTGATCCAAAGATACCTTCAGATCCGGCTGTTTGCTCCATGAGCAGAGCACTCCCTGGATCCACTTGGCTGCAGGTAGGAAGGGGGAAGCTGTCAGACACCAGGAATTTAGCACTATCACTG
Organism: Strigops habroptila; assembly: GCF_004027225.2. Classification (NCBI taxonomy): domain Eukaryota; kingdom Metazoa; phylum Chordata; class Aves; order Psittaciformes; family Psittacidae; genus Strigops; species Strigops habroptila. The sequence goes on along the minus strand of NC_044284.2, from coordinate 36,490,089 downwards.
TGTCACTTCAGCCATGTTAGTGATCTAGAAGAAGGTCACTCACCAAAACACTGTGTTGATAAATGCCACAGAAGTGCGGAGCTGGGGGGGTCCAGAAGGACAAGCACTGTTTAGGTTTTACAGTGCAAATTAAATTACACTACGAATGGAAAAATGTCTTTCCATTTTCCTGATACCAGACATTCCTGGGAGCATAGGCCGTGGCTGCTTTATTTTCAAAATCAACAAATTCTACTGAAGAAAAAGCATTTCTTGATCTCGTGACTGCCACAGCAGAAAGATCTGTCCCCTTGCAGCCAGGCAACATGCTTCCTGCCAGCTGGACTCACTTGCTGTCTGAACCCTGTCCCAGCGATGCACAAGCTGTCTCTTATCTGGCGCGTTGGGCTGGAGCAGTGGGATTGAGACATTTCAAGATATCATCTGGGAGAGCAAGATAAATCAAGGTGAGTCGATTTGTCAGACTCTACCACACGCTGTAAAGCACACAGCCAGTGTGTTTCTCCGGCTGCACCGTGTGCTAACAGCACCTTCGCAGCACACTGAGCATCCCACCACATGTCTGACGTGTACAGCCAGACCCAGGCATGCCACATTCTGGGAACAAGGGGCTGCTCTGCAAGGTCAGGGGCATGCTGTAGCCTCATCTAGCTCTCATCACGCACAGACGCCATTGCGCCTGGGAAAAGCCAAAGCCACCCTTCTTAACTGCTTTGCCATAACATCCATTAAGTGACCCCGAGCATCTTGTACTAACTGGAGTAGCCATATCAAAGCTGGATTGTGGAAGAAAAGCAACTTCTTTCCCCTCATTGTGAAGTTGGATACTGTGCAATGGAAACGCCTGCACAGTATGTTTTATTTAGAAAAGTATTTTGCTCCAGAAAATGCAAAACTGATCCTACTTCCATTTTCTGGCTGCATGTTTGTTGTCACTTATCTCTGCGCTACATCACCGCACACTGTGCCTGAAGGATCTCGCCTCATCACCAGGCTGCACCACCTCATAGATGCAACCTTCTATTTAGTCCAGTATTGTACTAGCTACTTTGTACCAGTTGAAACATCTTATCTCCTTTGCTGGATCAAGGTCTTCCCTCTCTGTGTTGCAGTTTAGCAGCCTGGCATGTTGAAATGGCAAGTTTCAGCTATCGCCAACTGTTCTGAGTCTCTGCAAAGGACACCACATTTCCCTCTGACATGATAGTTTTACAGATTGGCTTAAACCTCACCTACCTGCAACGGAGCATAAGCCCTTTGCTTTCAGCTAAGGATGTCTTCAAGGTCCCTGATGGGTAAGGATGGAGTTAAGTCTGTGTGCCCCTGAAAAAGTGCCCAAGTGGGGATATTCGGCTTGACACATGGGGCTGGCAGAAGTGGTGCTCAGAAAGGAGGCAGTAATAGCCAGGACTGCCATGCTACCTTCAGGATGGGGGTGATTTCCATTTGTTGGGGCAGAAATCACTCCACTTCAGAGCCGAAGGGGCACAGAAGCAAGGTTGGATCCCCATCCTGAATGACACAGGGGCACCTGAGAGGCTAAGGCAGAGAAGGATGGACAGCAAGCCCTGGAACCCTGCTCTGGGTGAGCGGGGTGTGCTGCAATCAACAGCAAACTGAAAATCAGGTCTGTCCCAGTGAGCCCAGCAAAGCACAGCTGTGCCCAGTTGCAGCTCCCAGGAAAGCTGATTTGGGCAAGTGGATCAAAGGAGTCTTCCCCTCAGCTGCTGGATGGAACAGTACACTGTTCCGCACAGCAACATCTCTATTAGAGTAATGACACTGTGTAAGGATAGTAAAGCAACATTTACTATAATAGCAGCACTGTGCACATCTGGAGGGCTCTGTGACATTAGTTAACCCTTCTGTCCTTCCTAGATCGTAAAAAACCAGATATCTACCTCCTGCTATAGGGTCAGCAAAGAGAAGAGGTGGACACCCATATTTCCCAAAGCCTGCCCTGACTTTCTGTCCTTTGTTTTAACCCTGGCCATACAGGAGCAGCAAGGGCACAGCCTGGCTCTGAGCCAGGCACAGCCAGTGCTCTGACCTGCTCAGCATCAGCCCAGCAGGCCCAGAGAACCCCAAATGGGGGTTGTGTTTGAGCAGCAAGTTCTCTGAGGTAGCCATCTGCGTGACCCATAGAGGTACTTGTAAGACACAGCCAGCCTACCATGAGATGCTCCTTCAAAGTGAGATGAAGGGCCTCTTTGGGGCATCTGGTTTTCTGCACCCATTACAAAAGCAGCACAGCTAGCCAGCCCTACTGCAGATGCTCATGCTGGGGTACCTGCCTAGGCTCACGCTGCAGCCCAGAAGCAGGTCTAGAGGAGAAGCACACCATACCATCTGCCTGCTCCCCTCTTCACAGCCACTCATCTCCTCACCAGCTCTCAGTACAAGTTGTTTAAATCTCCAGACTGAAATTGTCGGTATTTTTATGACTGTCACAGCATCTAGAGGGACTCAACTAAGACCAAAGGACTTGTTTTGCTGGATGCTACACATCGCATGCTTGGAGGGAGTTTCTCTGCCTATGAATATACTCCCTAAGTTCTTGGTCTTGCAAAGTCTTACAGGCATTACCATAAAACCTCAGAGAAATTACATGGAAAGGAAGATGACCAGGCCCTACGGAAACTGTCTGTTCTTGTCCCTGAGTTTAATTGATCTGTCCACAGGCTTAAGATGTTCTGAAACACCTTGTGGAAGACAAAGGCAAGGTAGGGAGAGCTCCAGAGAAGTTAATGACCCACAGAGAGCACTGCTGAGCTGGCACAGGGGCTCTGCTTATCGTGGTCCTGTGGGTACATGTTGCTCTGGGGGGCTGCCTTCATGTGTGGCTAGTGTCTCCTGTGTATTTGACTGCAGTCAGTGAATGAGTTTGAATGTCTCTGCTGACAGACTTTCCCATCAAGGCTGGGGTTTCCTTGTTTTGCATTTCTGCTCATTGCACAAACACATTTACTATTCCTGAGAGCCGTCTTCCACAGACCCCCATGCCTGCATGTGACAGCTATCTTGCTGACCATTCCAAAGCCAAATCTGCAGAGTCACAGAGGGACTTTTAAAAGTTTTTGCACTGCCTCCCTCAAACACAGAGCGTAGCGACCCACTGTGAGCCACCACATCGGTGGTATCTGGCCAGTACCTATGTACTGGGAGCTTTCTCTAGCCAGTTCTCTCAATGACAGAGCTAGACCTGAGCTGTATAATAGACCTGCTCCCTCCCGAGGTAAAGCTCTGTTTTTCCCAGACAGACAGACTGATGAACCCTTGAGATACTGGGAATGCCAGCTACTAACAAGGTTGGCCAATGCCTGGGATGTCTGGGGGCTGCAAGCATCTTAGCTGAGCTCTTCCTGCTCAAGAGAAGGCTAATTAATCAGCTCTGCTATTCTGGCATCACCCAAAAGTGAAAATACTTTCTGGCAGGGCAGCAGGCACAAAATTAGCTGCTGCATTAAACTGCCAAATAACCTTTACTCCTTTATTAGTTGCATTTGGTGATGATGAGGAGTGAGGCATTAACCGGTCCCTGATGGATAAAGAAACTATTACTCTGCTTTCTCTTTGCAGCAGAGAGAAGGAAATAGGTTTTATTACTGAGATTTCCTTGAAGACATTCACTTGACTTTGTGGCATCAGAGATGGAAGAGAAATGAAGAACACAGAAATCTTGGCACAGCAGTAGAGATTGTGCACAGATAATAAAAGAGAGAAGTACCAGGTCCGTTGGGATCTGAAATATACTTAGGTGATTGAATCCTTGTGTCAAGTTGAAGCTCTGACAATCTGCTGGGCTCAACTAATTTCAGTATTATAGCCAGGATCTCTGTGCTGGCACTTAGGGCCTAAACCAAGAAACTTGCTGGGAACACACATTCATGGTGCAACAGAATGGAACAGAAAGGAACAGAATAGAACAGAATGGAATGGAACGGAACAGGACAGGACAGAATGGAGCTGAACAGAATGGAAGAGAACAGAACAGAACAGAATAACGGAATGGAATGGAATGGAATGGAATGGAATGGAATGGAATGGAATGGAATGGAACAGATCAGAACAGATAGAACAGAACAGAACAGAACAGAACAGAACAGGAGTGTAATAGAATAGGATAGAGTAGAATAGTGTAGAGTAGCGTAGAGTAGCATAGAGTAGCGTAGAGTAGCATAGCGTAGAGTAGCGTAGCGTAGACTATTTCAAGTCTTTGCATTTTTCTGTTTCTTCTTTCTTTTCCCCTCAAAATTAGATCTAGCACTTACCCATTTTAGTTTTAGGCCTAGATCCTGGCTAACATGGCATGGTCCTACTAAAGGAAGGTGCAGACCAGAAGAGCACATGTGAATCACCTTACCCACGTCCTGAAATCTCCTGAGACGTGTCCTCCACATCCATGAGTGGAATGGCAACCTTTTCAGCCACCGCAGCTGTATCCAACAAGGGTCATGAGCCAAAGCCCCATGAACTAACTGCAGAAGGAGGTGGTGATAAGACCATGGGGCAGGCTGCCAGGCTGGTGTCCAGGACACACAGTGCATTCTGCTACCTCTGCTCCAGAACCAAAAAGAGGGAAAGAGATCATTCAGTCAGAAATGGGCAGACGTCTACTAAATGATTTTGGAATAAGATGTTGAATTACCAAAGACATAATCCCAAATTCCTGAGTTTTCTACTCATTTTGAAACAAAACAAACACAGCCTGGGCACAGATGTCCAAGAGACCTTAGAGCATACAGAGTTGCCCTAACCATGGTTGAGGGGCCAATAGTCTATGAACAAACATAGGGTAGAAATTGGAAGAAGCACCCCAACCATGTGGAGAAAGAGATCCTGAAACAGGCAGCCAGAGGCAAAAAGACAACCTGGTGAGTTTGTAGTTGCCAAAGAGGATGTGGGAGCCCAGAGCTGTGGTGACCGGGCTCCAAAGGCTACCAGGTCCCTCCTGTTCTTGGTCACTGAGGGACCATCCTCATTTTGTGGGATTCTCATGTGTGGAGCCCAGGTACCAGGAGGGCTGTGAAGGGGAACAACAAGAAACCATCTGACCAAGGGATATCTTCCTGCCCAGGGTATGTTTGAACCTCCCAGGAGGGAAAGTTCAGGCTCCTGGCTCAGGAACTGGCTTGAGTATCAGCACAGCATGGTGAAATGAGCTTGGCTCACAGGGCAAGTCCACCAAGAGCCTGGAGGTGGCTGGAGCTTTACTTCAGTCAGGCCTTGCTGGCTGCTGCTCAGGCCACCAATCCCTGGCTTTGCTTCACCTCCAATCCTCTCACCTCCTCTGTCTCACTTTCCACATCTACAACGTGGAGCTAAAGCTAATTACAGCCCCTAGAGCACAGCTGCCTGGCTTGGCTTTACCTGCGTTTTGAAAATGCTCTGAGATGAAAGGTGCTTGAGAGAGCACTGTATTGTTATTACTAATAATTACAAAAACTAACCAAATATTTGTCTAGCAGCATCCATCCCTGCTGCTGTTTCTTACGTAAAATACACACATGCTCTGACTGCCAGACCAAAGCTCCAGAATCACTACATCAGCCCTACAGTATCGAGAAGGGGGGCAAAAACTGCCTTGGGTATAAAAAAGGTTGTCTGTTCCAGCAATTAATTTAATTGGCCTAAATATAACCCAGGTATACTGTGAATCTAAATTGCTCACTGACAACAAACCCAAACAGGGCCCACAGGCTGCAAGGCAGCAGGTTAAACACTGCCTCTGAAGCTGCCGGGCTGATTCTGGCACCCAAGAATTTTTTCTCCTGGTATTCACCACCACTTGCTGCTGTGGAATTGGGCTCTTCTAAAATGTTTATCAATGCTTGGGCATCTTCCAAACTGAGAAAGGGTGTGTGAGAAGTGTCCCCTTGCAGTCAGCAGGGAGAGGATGTCATCACTGTTTTAATTCCCGTCTTTATGATGTTATTGCTTTTTCCCCCCTGTTTTCTAATAAGCTCTTCTAACACCTAATAAAATCAGTCCTTTTCCCTTATACTTACCTCCCCCTGCTGCCATCGCTATTACCTAGACAAGAAAAATACAGAGCACGGGGTCCTGCAGGCTGAGGTTTTAGTGACCGATTTCAACCGACATAAGCAGAATCGGCAATAAACTTCAATGTCATGGTATTTTGATTCCTCCTTCTTCCGTGTTGCATGAAACATCTGAAGGGGACAAATGCCAGGGAGTGAGAAGAATTCTTTCGAGTCGTATAGCCAAAAATGAAACTAAGAAAGGAGCCATTTCCAGAGAGGGAGATGCAGTCAGCTGTGCAATCGTTATCTGTAATAGATGGCATCTCTCACTGACGTGATCTCTATTATCCCCCTATCTCAGCATCTCGCAGTCTTTAATGGATTCTTCCCTACAGCATCTTTGCAAGACTGTGCCATTGTCCTATATGCATTTTACCAACTGGGACCAGAAGCACCAACAGTCCAAGACCCAGCTCCCCTAACCTATGTTGGCACCCAGTTACCACCGGTCACAGTCTAAAAATCCATATGTAATCTGGGCACCACACTGTTTAACCATGAATTTATTTGTAAAGGTAGATAAAATGCTCTGTGACCACAAAGAGGCAAATAAATCTCATAAAATCCAAGTTTGTTATTTCCTGTTCTGCTTTCAAAACAAAACACAATAATTTTTGCAGACAATTAAACTCCCTGATTTCCAAGGCAGGCAAGCACACAAATACTTTTGAGGATCTGAGCCCACATGATTATGTAAGGAATTAGCAGGAGGGAATTAACCCAATCACTGGAGCATCCTTGTGGAGAGGATCTCATCCACACTCAGGGCTGCCATATGGAAACATGTCAGAGCAAAATACAAACCCCAGAAATACTTGAAATTTAAATCAAGAAAGTGCCAGAAAAATGTCACAACATTGCTGCAGGTCAGGGGAACAGCTGACCTGACCCCCTCTACCTCCTGCCTCACCACCATGCTGCCTGTACTTCCTAAAGCCAGGGAAAACGAGCCCAAAGTTGCAGGTACCTCTTCCAAGCATGCGGGACCTCCACGCAAGGCAGGCAGCAGTGGCAGCTGCCTGCGGACTGATCACCCATGTGTTGCCCTCTGCGCATAGGTATAGGCTCTGCGTGGGGGCAGACAGCCCCTGGGCACCCATGGGAAATTTGCCAAGGAGGCCAGAGGTGCAAATGTGCCAGCCCCAGTCTGAGCAGTCGTGGGGATGCTGGGACGAGGCAGCACAACTGCACTGTTTCCACGATTCGGCAAGTATCTCGCATTCCTCCCTCCACCCTGGGGCTGCTTATTAAATATGCTGTCATATTAAAACAAAACTACCTTAAAAAAATAATGATAAATAGAAACAAGCAGGATTCAAGGAAGTAATGGGGAAAGCTGTGGGCCTGAATCTGCTTTCCCTCAGGCCAGGGTGGTGAGGAGCATTGGGTGAAGCCTCTGGGAAGGCACGTCCAAGGCAGGCCCCTTCATTCCATCCTGGGTGGGACAGAAAGGAGATCTGGCCCCTTTCCATATTTAGTGCTGTCACACTTGAATTTATCACTTTGAAACCAGTGTAGTTGTTTGCTTGAGTGAGGACCGCAGCAGCAGCAGCAGCTCTGGCAATGCAGAACACAGCCGGGGGGAAGCAACCCTTCCTGCCCAGGATGAATGCAGCTCCCAGCGCGGTGCTGGCAATAAAAGCATACTTTCACAGGCAGGCAAAGGCTGCCTGAACTGTCACTTTAATTGAAAACTTGCAGCCGTATACTTCACCTTATGTTTAATGATTCACCTCTTAAGTAGCCCACTTGTACCTTTGTAATCTTTCTGAAGGTTAACTTGTTGATCCTAGAAACTTGTCTGGAGAGAGCGAGGCAATTTGCAAGGAGGCTTGGAAGAAAAAACGTATCATGTTTTCAGATGAAAAGTATTTTTCTTGAGGCAGAAGGAAGGAGAAATAAATTGCAAAATTCAGAAGAGCCGATGAGACTTCAGAAAGAAAAAAGAAAAGAAGGGAAAAGAGAAAAAAAAAAAGAAAAAAAGGAAAGAAATGTCCATTAAAAAATAGGAGGAGTGGGGAAAGCAGTTTGGTTTAGTTTCGAGCTCCTGGAAGACATTTTATTTTTGCTTTATAGCAATTAAAAATATATTTGTCATTTACCAGATTAAATAATAAAAATAATTCTAGAGTTAAATTATTTTTAGGACATTAAAAGAGTTACTTCTTATGGGTAATAATCTATTTGTAACACTGTAATGGAGTAACTGGCAATTTCATACAGTTTTGGGATCGATCCTTCCCTATTTGTCATGTACCTATGCAAATAAATATCCCATTCGATTCATGTCCATATCGTAGAATCTGCCTGCTTCTTTCTTACTCCTTTAATATTTAATTATTTAAAACAAGAAGAAATCCCACGTGGATTTTTGCCTCAAAAAAATAGCTGACTTATTCTCATTATTTGAGAATAACAGAGCAGAAAATATAATTCTTTTTAAGTCCTAAAACTGTAACTCAAATAAGAATCACAAACAGAAAAAAATCTTAAATCCCAAAAACCAAACTCCCCCCCCCCTTTTTACACAAATATTCTGGGGCTTTACTGTAGCTATTCCTAGTCATACCTAAATGTAGTCTATAAATCTACTAATATATTATTTAACACTCTAACTACTGGTATAAAAAAAATATAAAATATTCTGTTGGCAATACATTTAACTGAATTCTTTTCAGAGACAGCTTGTTATTGCCAGACATGCTTTTAGAGATAGTACAGAGAAATAAAAGAATTTCAGGAGGCAGTAAAACAAATAATTACCATTTTCACCATTGCTTCCAGATACCCTCTCATCCAGTCACTAAATCCTTTAAGTCTAAATCAAAGGGTTTCAGTCAACAAAATTGTACAGATCATTTCAAAGAATATAAAATCTACGTTGATGTTTTATTTGAAGAGAGAAATTGAAATTCACGTAGTACTCTGCTGGCTGAGATGTCTGAGGAGTTATTAAAAAAAAACAAAACACAAAATAAACCAACAAAAAACCAAAACAAACAAAACCAAAACAAAACCCAAGCTAGTTTAGCCTGAACTTTAAAGGCCTGATCCAAAAATGATCAGGATCGATGCAAACCCCTATTTTAATTTCAATGTGCTTGTGCCAGTAAAACTTTGAGGCATCGATCGCCCTTCTTCTTAGGCTCTCTTCTGCTTTTTAATATCAGGGATCTGCAAGATTCTCTGCGGCACAAGAGTAATAAATAATACTATTAACCATTCAAAGTAAGCACTGCCTTTATTCTTTTTGTTTTGGTTTTTTTTTTCCCAACAAAGCAACCACTTACTTATTAGGTTTGAACTGTCTCAGCATAACTCCTTATCAGGAAAGTATCTTTAGGGGTTAGTGAGGTTTTTTTAATCTTGACAGCTGAAAGTTGACAGATCTGCTGAACAGGAAAGAGGTCAGTGGTGCAGCTCAGCCACGGGCCAGGGATTTTCAGCTTCCACAGGTCACAAGCTCCATATTTTCGTAGGCACCCGGATGACAAGATCTGGGGACAAGCAAGGGAGTAGGCTGGGGACACCGGCTGGGCGAAGGCTCCCTCACCACGCACGCTGCCAGGAAACTCCTTACCAGCACAGCCCCACCAAGGCACTGATGGGCTTTGGTCCATAACTGGTTAAAAATTGCCAGGGACCAGGGAAAGGTGGGAGGTTAATTATCTGTGACTGGAAAACTTCTGGATGGAGTTTTCCTGTTAAATCAAAGATGGCGCAGAGATGGCACAAGGCTGTTTGGTGCTCAGTGGGACAGGGACGATCCTTGCACACCTCCTGGTAACCGATATTTACTTGTAGCCAGTGTTTGGGAGATTAGGCAAAAAGACAGGCAGATATCTTACTCCTTTGCCTACGTGGGAGGAAAGTAATTTTTGACAGGCAAGTCTGCACTGTCTCCTGGCAGAGAAAGCCAAGCAGATATGCCAGTTATTTGGGCAATTTTGGAAGAATATCATCCTGGGGTTTTATCTGAGCGTGGCGTGGATGCGCAGCCCTCTGTCATCAGCGTGGTTCTTCTCATGGGTTTTTGGTCCGAGTCCGATTCGTAACACCAGACGGGGTGTCTGCACATGGCGTGGAGGCAACAGCATGCTCTCAGGCAGTGCAGGGAGCTGCGTCATTGCATGGAGGCACTGTGGACCAGCCGTTCATACGCTCCTCTGCAGCCTTTGGCTGTCCCTCCCTCCATCCGTCACTCCATCCCTCTGGTCCTGTCCTCCGGGGTGCCCTGTGTCATCCCCCCTCCCGTATCAGTCCAGCTTCAGATGCCAGCAGATGCAGAGTGGTACCTACGGTCGCCTAAAGCCTCTGCATGATAGAAGCAACATGAATTGGGCCAAGGGCTTGTGGATGAGCGAGCGGTCAGTGGGCTGACTTGGAGCCGGGCTGGGCAGGCGTGAGGTACGGTCAGGTGTGCCCAAGGCATGCTGGAACAGCCAGGCTTTACCACGACATTCAAGTTTTTCCACTTCCAGTGCTTTCCCTCACAGTAAAGGCTGAGCCAGATCACAAACACTCCAATTAAAACAAAGAAGGAAAAAAAAAAAAAAAAAGGAAAAGAAAGCGAGAAAAAGGAGCCCTGATGAGCATCACAGTACTCCACTCCCTGCCATTTCCATACGCCCGGCTGCTGCTCCCTCTCCCACTCCTAGCCAGAGCCCATGCCTCTTCCAATACCCAGGAAAACATTTTGTTCTGCGTTAAAGGCTAAAGTTAACACATGACCAGTGAGAGGCAGCAGTTTGTTTAGTTCTTGGAGTTTATTTTAATTGCGGCCTTGTTTTGTAATGAGGACAGCAGCGGCAGGGGGAGCCTTCTGGGATCGGGGGGGCTGTTCCGGGGGAGTTTCCTTATCAATAAAAAGAAGTGTCATCTATTTAAATTAACAAGAACCGGATGGGATGCGTGCTCAGCTGCTTTGTTTTCTTGGAAGTTAAACCTTACATGTTTGCTCATTAAGGATTTCAGTGGCTGGCTGCGATCACAGGTCCCCTCCAGGTGCTACCTTTAACATCCCAAACCTCCATCAGAGAGAAAGGAGGGGGAGAGAGTGGGCCCTTGCATTTGTGCTGACAGACAGAAAACAGCCTGGTAAACCTGAGTAGTTTGTTATGATGATGCATTAAAAAAAGGAGGAAAAAAAGAAAAATCATGTGATTTTTATGCAAATCAGGTGAATCGGACGGTTAAAAAACCCCTAAATGTCAGGTAGATAAGATCACATACACCTAGAGCAGTGTCATGATATTCTTTGTACATTACATTCATACTGGAAACCAAAACATGTTACAGAAATCAGACACCCACAAAAAGCTCCGAGATTGCACTGAGAACAGGTTCCTGCAAAGCACCAACCTCTGACAAAATAAAAAAAGAAAAAAGAAAGAAAAAAAAAAAAGAAGAAACAGAAAAAAAACTAGGTTAGATTAGAAAACAAGATAGTTCGATTCAGCCAGGGAATAGGCTGTCCCCACGCAGTGTGCAGCCTGGCCTCGGTGCGCAGGCATTAATATGCACAAAACTCCTTTTAAGTAACATTTGTGTGGCAGCACCGGGCTCTGAAACGGGCAGGCTGTTCTCACAACCCATCCCCGACTGCCACGGGGAAGGGGAGAGATTTACAGGCTCTCTCCTGTCAAGCTAAACTTTTCTTTCCCAGACACTTCTGTTTTCTTTTTTCTTTAAAACTCCTGGCAGCTATTTTCATAGAATCATTTTGCACTGGTATGGGTAAGCCTCATGGCCTGAAGGAGTTAATTTCGAAAGAAAAAATTATAGTGGGTCATTGTTTATTTAAGCAGTATTTTGTAAAAGACAAGGCGCTTCTTTCCAGAGGTGCAGTTCACCTGGGAAAAATATGCACTCGCCTCGATGCCACTTAAAAACCCGCTCCACGTCCCCTGTCAGGGGAGGGGACCCAAACCCTGGAGGCTCCCATCACCCTCGAGCAGCATTTCAGTCCCAGGGCCTTTGACATCAAGCTGCAGCTCTCGGGGAGGGCTAAGTAATTCCACTGCTTTGTGTCCCGCATGCCAACACACACGCAGAGGGGTTGCTTTCTATCCAAGGAGCTTTGCCAGAGAGGGGGGGAATGCAGAGGCTGGCGCGGGACGCCCCGCAGTAGGGTGCGAGGCACCTGTAGCAATGCCCAGCGCTGCTCCTGCCTCCGCTCCCGCTCCGGTGTGCCCAGAAGTGCCCCTGCCAACTCTAAGAGGACTCATTTCCAGTAGCTTCACTCCCTTCCCATCATCGCCACCCCTTTGCCGGGCGGCTCATCGGGGTTCAAACCCCTGCCTGGGTGAGGGCTCCGTGCAGTGTGTGCAGTGTTTTTCAGAGGGGGTGCATGGGGCTGGCACCCCACAGCGGGGTTACCACAGCCCCCAACCGGCAGGGCCAGCTGCTGCCCCTCCGTGTGCCATGCAGACACCTCATGGGCCTGCAGGACCCACCACAAGGCCAAGGCCGGTGGGGAGTGTCCCGCAGCCAACATGGTGGCTGCTGGTGGCTTCCCACACCCCCCACTCCGGCAGCCCTCCCTGCCATGGGGCCATCCTGCCCCCCAAAGCAAAATGCTTGCAGTCGGCTGGCTGAGGCGAGGGAGGCTGTCCCGCCAGTGCATGGCTGCCCTGCCTGCTTGGCAGCCACCTTCACCGGCAGGTCCCGAGCTGGGACTCAGATGGAGCAGGCAAGGGAAGAGGGTAGCCAGGCTTCGCCCGGCACAGGTCCCAGGGAAATGACCCCATCCCCGGCACCCCAAAGCCCTCAGCGAGGCACCGCAGGGACTGCTGCTGCTTTTGGGGAGCAGGAGGAAGTGGCGGCAGGTGGAGGCGGGTGGCAGCAGTCCCCAGGGAGCTGTGGCCGGGCCTCAGGTGACAAAGAGGAGGGAAGATATGGTACTAAACTGGAGGAGAAAGGCCAAAACCCCATGAAGGAGCCCAGGCTGTCCAGTTCCCAGCCCAAAGGGGACGGTGGTGACTGCTCTCTACGTCCCTGTAACAAGGAGGGTTAGAATGGAAACTCTGATGCAAGCCCAGCTTGGCTGCGGCCAGGCAGAGAGAGAAATCTCCCCCGTAAAAGTGCTACTTGAACAGAAGCTGTGCTCGACCTCAGGTCTCCACTAAAAAAGAAACACCCATGCTGCTCCCGATCGCCCCGCAGGCACTGGGCTCCACCAGGCACACGCTCCAGCTAAAGTGAAAGCATCACACGCTGCAGAGAAATGACAAACAGAAAAGATCTACACCAGCACACACACACACCCCCAATCCCCTTCCTTTAATTTCAGTGCTGAAAAAGAAAAAAAAAAAAAAGGAAAAGTCAAAATCCCAGCGCAGAATTTATATTATTGGGTCCATTCCTTCTCCGGCCGCCTGCAGATACCCAGGGACCTCCTCCCTGCCCGAGGCCGGGATCGGAGTCGCACAGCTCGAGCTGTGTGTGCTCACTCACTGGGAATTACATATTGCTTTTTAACTACAGGAAAGCCGTCTCCCCAACACATCTGAACTACCTCAAGCATCTCAGGAGTACCATGCCTGTCTTGCCACCAGGCTGTTGTTAATGATGAGGCAGATTAGCAGAAGGGCTTTCTTCCTAATTTCTTTTTATTTCCTCCCCTCCTTGCTTTAAAGCATTTCAGTTCCAGAGCTCAGCTGAGAATCAAAATACCAGCACCCGGCGACTTTGCGTCCAAGGTGGCTGCTCCGTGGGGCTTGGCAGTGGCTGAATCAGTAACTGTGAGCAATTGCATGAGTGGACCGAGGGCACTGTGACCTGCGGTGGTTATTCTTGTAAGCAATTTCTATTAATTGCAACGGGCCGGGAATGCCATCGCAGCCCGGAGCGCGCCCTCCCGTGCTCCCCGCCACCCGAGCGGCCGCGGCACCTCGCAGCCCAAAGAACCGACGGGGAAAGGAAAATGAGACTTGGGATCTGCTGATCCACCCCCCCACCCCGAGACAAACCCTCGCAGCAGGCCCACTCGAAATAAATACGCAAGGCCAGAGGATAGAGAGGCAGAAATCACCACGGATTTACATACAGAGCGATACATTTCCATACGGGACCAGCGGAAGGCCGGGGTGACAGGCCCCTTCCCGCTGCACCCTGCTGCAAAACCCACCCGAGACATGGATTGCAAAGGCTTTGCACTATTCCCCCCTTCCCAGCCGTCCCATGCCTCCCAGCAAAGGCCTTTGCCCAGCAAAGTGCTGACACGAAAGCCCTTCCAGAAAAGCCAGCGCAGTTTTGCATCCCCGGCACAGTCCGACGTTTCCGTACAAGCAGAGTTATTTACAGACTTACAGGTTATTTTGCAACAATAACAACAACAGCTACAAAGACTTAACCCACCACTCCAGAGTCCTGGGAAGGAATAGAGAAAACGGTTTAAAAAAAAAAAAGATTTAAAAAAAAGAAAAAAAGCGTAATTTTTGTTTGAAGAATCCTGGCAAGGAAATGGAAAAAGAAAAAACAAAAACTGAAAACAAAAAGGACCACGGGAAGGGGAGCATACGGGTGTGGGGGGGTGTCTTTATGGAAAAAGCTTCTTTCCCCCAGAGTAAATCCCACCGGAGGCCGTGAGCCGAGCGTGGCCGTTTGCAAAAATTAGTGAAAAAGGTGATGGAGGGAAAAATAATTGTCAAAAAAAAAAAAAGTAAAAATCCAGTGCAAAGCAGCAGGATCCTGGCTTTGCTCGCTGGGTTTGATTTTTGGTTTGCTGGGGCTTTTTTTTTTTAGGGGCGGATGGTTGTTTTGTAAACGCGAAAGTGTCCCCCCCGCCCCAAATTAAATATAAAAATAATTAAAAAAAATAGAATAATAATAAAAAAAAGCGGGTCTTTTTTCAGCTCTCTTCCTTCCCTCTCTCTCTCTCTCTCTCTCTGAGGGATGTGAGAACGGGGGTGAAGGGGGGGGGTGGGATGTGTGTTTGCACCGCCCGGAGTTATGTACCCGGGACCCCCCGTTCCTCCGCTGCCGCTGGCCGCCGCCGCCGCCGCTGCTGCTGCTGCTGCTGCTGCTGCTGCTGCTGCTGCTGCCGCTGCCGCTGCCGCTGCCGCCGCCGCCGCCGCCCGCTGTCTCCTCCGCGCCGCGCCGCGCCGCGCAGCGCAGCGTTCCTCCGCGGCCGCGCGCCGCCACCCCGCCGCGCCCCCACGTCACACACAAGCACCCGCCGCCACGTGACCCACCGCCCAGGGCGCGACCACTGGGAAGGGGGAGAAAGGGGGGGGTGAAGAAGGGAGGGTGACACGGGGGGACCCCCGCCGCAGCCGCCGCCCCCCAGGAACGCGGACCCCCTCCGAGACGCCCCCCGGAGGGGGCGTCTCGGAGGGGGTCCGCGTTCCTGGGGGGCGGCGGCGGCGGCAACGGAGCGGCGGGGGGAGGTCCGCGGCCCTCCCCGTGCTGAGCGCAATGGTAGAGTCTGCAGCTCAAATTCCGAGAATTGGGCTCTGTTGATTCTTAGAACTGGGGTTCTTAGAAGTGGTGATGCAAGGAGTTTCTAGGAAAGCCCGGAGACCAGGTGATTGCTGCTTCTATTGCCGCGGCCGATTTTACCCTTTAATTCTCTCGCTCGCTTTTTTTTTTTTTTTTTTTTTTTTTTTTTTTTTTTTTTTTTTTCCTTCCTCCCCTCTCTCTTCTTCCCCTCCTTCCTTCTCTTCTCTCTCCATTTTTTTTTTTTCCCTCCTCTTTCCCTCCCTGCCCCGGTCCGACGCCTGGCGCGGAGCCGCCTCTATATATTTCTACCCTTTCCCCCCCCCCCTTTTTTTTCTCTCCCTCCCTTCTTCTTTCCTTCCCCCCCCCCCCCTTTCCCGCTGCAGGTGCCCCGACAGCCCCTTAATTATTTTATTTATTATCACCCCCCTAAATTTTAACGTGTTCTTTTCCTGCTTTATTTATTTAATTCACACACGCGCGCACCCCTTCTTCGCTTGCCCGCTGTCAGGCGAGGCAAAACAGGGGTGCTGCATGTCTTAAGGCTGGGAACATGTAGAAGGGGGGAGGGGGGTTGTCTCCCCTCGCCGTCCTCTCCCGGGGATTATCGGTTATCGGGGATCATTGGCGCTCCCGCACGCGTGACGGCCGGGCGGGGACAGGCAGGACGGCGGCGGCGGCCCCGCTCTGCACCTGCAGCCGCCCCGCGGGCGCAGGACGGCGGCTGCCGCCCGCCGAGACGGGGCGTTTTGCGTGACTCGGGGTCGGCTCCCAATGGCTGGATCCCTCGGCCGGGGTGTGTGATTTTTCTTCCCCCGGGTCCCCCCCCTCTTTTTTTCTCTCCCTTTTTTTCTGTTCTATTTCTTTTTTTCGGTGCGTGTTATGTCGCTGTTGCCGTTTCGCCGCCGCGGAGCGGGGCTGGCGGCAGCGCTGGGGCTCGGCTGCACCGGGCACCGCCGCTCGGCCCTTCCGCATCATCTCCGACACACACGCATTTTATTATTATTACTACTATTATTATTGTTATACCATTATTATCGTTATTCAGTCCCCGACCCAACCGCGAAACGGCTGGCGCGTTTTGCAACCTGTAGCGGGGCTCCGCCGTGATCTGTCAAGCCCCGGGCTAAGAGCGGGCGGTGATTGAGAGGACTTGCGGCATTTCTCTGCCCGAGGAAGGGGGGAGCCCGCGGGGAAGCTCGGCCGTCACCGGCTGCTGGCCCCGGAACACCGCGGAGCGACGGCCCCGAGGTGCGGGAGGGAAGGAGGCGCGCTCGCCCCGACGGGCTTTTGCCGCCGGGAGAATAAACGGCGGGGCAAAGCTCAGGAAGGGGGGAAAGTGTATGGAGCAACTCCGAATATTACGCGCAGGGTTCAAAATAATAATAATGTTGATATTATTAATAATAATAACAACAACACCCGCCGCGGCAGGGGAGACGGAATCCTCCGCCGGGAAGAAGGCTGCCGGCGGGGGAAGCGGGGTCCAGCCGAGCAAAGGATGGCGTCCCGGGTGGGGCGCGGGAGGAGCCCCCCGGTGCCCCCATCGCAGCCCTTTCCCTGTGTTTACTACCGCGGCGGACTTGGCGCGGCGACAGCCGCCCGTAAATCTGCCGCCGGCAGCGGCGGGGCTGGCCCCCGGCCACACGCTATTCCTGGAGCGAGCCGCGCGACCGGGCGCGGAGAGCCGCGCAACCCCCGCGCACCGCGCCGTTGCTCCCCCCGGCCTGCCTCCAGCCCCCCCAAAAGAACCCAAATGCTGGTGGGGGAAGAAAGAAGGTTTAATTTTTGTTACCTGTGTGCTTGTGCGTGTGCGTATATATGTTATTTTTTTAACACACACACACAGACACACCCCCCCCCCTTAAAAAAGGGGGGGAGGCAAAACAAAACCGAAAAAGCCCAACTTTGCTATGAAAACTTTCGTGGTCAGGCGGCAGCGACCTCTCCCGGCCGCCCCCCTCCCCCATCTTGCCCCCCTCCCCGGCCCCCCTCGCCTTTAGTTTGCAAAGTCACAGCATGAAGTGTTATGAAATCGCCTCTTGGGAAGAAGGGAAACAGAAAGCAGGGCGTTTGTTTAGAAAAATCCGTGGCGGCCTCTCAGATGTGCCTAAAAAGCTGCCTTTGACCCCTTGATGCATTTCCAGGGAAGAGGCAAATCTGAGCTTAAAATCCTGTGTCAAAAACAACAACAACAAACCCGGCCCCGATTAGTGTTTTTTCCACTGACTTCAGTAGGCGCAGGGTCAGTGCGAAGGGAGGCTGGGGCCAGATGGATGAGGCTCGGCAAGGAGCGCTGCCTTGGTCTGACATCTCTGTTCAGGGCCAAACTCATACCTGTGCCAGTAGAAGTGTCAGCAGGGCCGGCTATGGGATCAGGCCCTTGTTCGATCTGTGAATGCTTATTGATTCCTCTCCTGAGCTTTTAAACGCTTTAAAAATTATTATTTGCTGCATCGTTTCAAATGTTTTAAGGATAAGTGCTTTAAGAGCAAGTACGGACTTCTTCCTGCAGTCCTGGGTGGGGGGGGAGGCTTACAGTTCAAAAACCACTTTAAAAATATTTAAGAGGGGAAGCCTCTCTTTATAGATACATGGAGAGGCAGAACCTGAGGTTCTGTTATTGTCTTGTAATGACAGGATCACAGGCTTAAAAACTTACATTATAGATGGCAAATTTTGCCCCATGAAACAAATAAAATATATTGAAAAATATTCAAAGGGTGTCTAGCAGTTTTCCAGAGGAATGGGTTATTGCATTGTTCTAGTGAGAAAAGACTTCATCTCGGAGCGTTCAATTTTGACTGGCAAAACAGATCAAAGATCTCTTGGGATGCATTTCAATTCCAATTTCTAATCCCCTTCAGTACTGACCGAGTCAATATTGGGAGAGGAAGTGGAGGTTAACTGGTTAGTTATTATTGCGAAGGAAGAAGTCGGAACGAGAAGTGATTCTTACAAATCCCACCCCCAAAAAAAGAAAAAAAAAAAAAAAAACCGTTAAAAGTCGTTGTGATACTTTTCAGACATCCCTGTTTGCAGCGTGGGGAGGACTTCAGCCTGCTGTCTGATGAGACAAAAATAAACCTAGCAGAAACATTAAGTTTCTCAAAACAAGGCTGGAAAAGCTCATAAAAATAATGTTGCTCAGACGCGTTTTAAGAGAAACAGAATTACATCGACAAAATTACATGTTTTCCAGGTTTGGTTGGGGTGTTTTATTTTCCAAGGGGAAAAATTGCTCCTGCAGCAAAGCTAACTGGTGCCATCTAGTGTCAGGTCTTCCCCTTCCTCCCGGCCAGGGAGCCGGCAGCTTCGCAGAGTGGGAACATGTTTATTAACTGCTCGTTTAAAAAAAGAAAAATCAAAGCTTGCCAGCTAGGAGGAAGGTGGCAGAGGAAACTCTGGATGCCACTGAACTTACTTAAGGAGACTAATTGGAAACAACCGACCGCTTATTAAAGTCACTGACATTTCCATAAGGAGTTCTCTGCGGGTCTGGTCATGAAATCACGTGTGAAAATCTTCCCGAGTTGCGGTGTTAATCTGCCCTTGAATTTCTGCGTAATTTAGGATGCATTGTAAAGCTATGCTTTCTTACGCTTTTTTTTGGGGGGTGGGGGTGGGGGGGAGGGAGGTGTGAGCTTTCAGCAGCCAGATACTAATTTGTAGGAATGGTGTTTGTTTGCTTTTGTTTGGTTGGATTGTTTGTTGGTTTAGGTGATTTTTGTTTTTCGGGGTTTTTTTAGTAAACAGTAACATTGTCCTCAAAAACCCATTACAAATACAGGTGGTAAAACTTTGTGAGGCAGTCCTATGTTGTACAGGCAGGGGTGGGTGCTGTCTCATTTTATGTGAATACCCCGTTAAAAAGAAAACCGTGTTACAAAGTCTGTAGGTGAGTAAAAGGAACCAGTAAGTGCATTTCTCAGTGTGCAGCTTGCGTACCTTCATGTATTTATGGTGTTGAGGCTGAAGAACCATTTCATGCCAGTTTTAGTCGACGTGCTGTAATATTTGGGCTGTGAACTCCACACCAAGAGCTTTTACTGGTTCAGCTGGAGCCTGAAATGTTGTTTTCAGGTTTCCGAGAAGTTTGTAAAATCTAAATTTGGTTAAAAGTTGCCTGCGTGCTCATAACCTCTTGTTCCATTTTATAGTAGCATGCGACTCTATAAACAGGAGCCCTGTATGCCGAGTGCCTGTATTCTTTTCTAGATCTATTTTTAAACCATTCTTCTGTTTGGCAAAAAGTGACACTTGGTTTCCATGTTTACAGCAGGCATTGGCAAACCTCAGGAGTTCACAGTTTGCAGTTTGGTTAGATGAGTATCCAAAAGTCAGCATCTGACTAGTAAGCTCCTTCGGACTGCAAATTTAGACTGCGAATGGAGTCCTCCCCACATTTATTTATTTTTTTTAAATCCATGCTAGATCTTGTGTGTTCCCATTGCTGCAGGATGCTGGCAGCCAAAAGACGCAGCCCTAAATCAGAGCAAGTGTGTAGTGTTCGGGACTGCTTTAAAACCCCAGTAATCTGTGTGGAGCTTCACATCTAAAACACAGGGAGAGCTAAGGGCATTGAGAGAGGGCAAGAAATTTTTGCTCTATACTGTTTTCTTCCCTCTCTTCCTCCTGGTCAGCATGCTGTCCTTGGGCTACACACCAGGTACCCATGAGGAACGTGGGACCCCTGTTTATGGAGAGGAGAGCTTGGGATGAGCACAGTGCAGGGCAGGGGGTTCTGTAGAACATGTCCTGAACGGGCACCCTCTGAAATGAGTCTCCTTATATCTGTTTGGCTAAATTTAGGGGTGAGAGGGTGTCTTTCCCCTGGCCAAGGGCCCCCCAGAGTGCATATGTGTCTAGTCCCATCTAGGCAGCATGCCAAAGCGGTTTCTTACTGCCAAAATGAACTGTACCACCATCAATCCCAGGAGGACAGAGACAGAGAGGGTTGGGTCAGTGCTGGCTGCTGATTTACTGCCCCAGTGCAGGGTGCGGATGATGGGACACCTCTTCTGAGCCCAGCCAGGCCAGGGACCGGGCTCAGTTGCTGAGGATGCCCAGCTGTGTCTGCGCCCGGCTGTTGGGTCAGCACCTTGATGCAGAGCTCAGTGTTGGCAGGGCACGGTGTCCATCCCTTGTTCTCTGGAGTAGCTCCTTGACTTCAGCTGGGGAGCTGTTCCTGCCTTCCCTTGAAAAATTAATGTGCCAAATTGCTTGGGGTCGTTTGAAATGCTGAAGAAGGCTTGACTCCTCACTTCCCAAGGGCATGCGCTGCCTCTGCCTCTCAGTCAGAGCTTGGCTCCGGAGAGGGCAGGGGAGTCCTCAGTGGAAAACATTGGAGGCAGTTTCAGTGTGCTTCCCCCCCTCCTCTGTGTTTTCTTCTGCAAAGACCAAAACAATGTGGAGACTTGAGCCAGGCCAGCTTTCAAGGGCAATCCTTTTAAAACCCTCTTTTGAAGTACAAACTATAAAGTTCCCTGCAGCGCTCGAGAAAATATGCACTTTTCCTGGTTCCAAATGCTGATAATAAACCCGTCCAGATAACGTATTGCATTTCCTAGAAACATTTGTTTGCTGGCAGGAAATTGGATCAGATTGAGACCGCTCGATAGAGCGAGTGCAATCCACTCACAGAAGGGTACAATGGAAAATACAACAGGGCTTGCACTGGTGATGCTGCTTTTGATCTGTGTTGACACCGTGTGCTAGGACTTCTCTCAGTCTCTTCTTGGGTTATTATTAACCCAGCCACGTTTTGGCCTAGACGCCAAACAGAAGCTACTAAATTAATAAAACTCTGCTGTGACAGCTAAAGGACGCTTAGTGCTCCCTGACTGCATGATATCGGGAAAGCTGAGTTGGGCAGTTGCATGCCCCTAGCTGAAAGCATCCTCTTCACTGTGGCTTGTAGCACCCGTGGCTGTGCCCAGGGCTCCCCACCCCATTTTCTTGGTTGTCCTGGTTCTTGCTAAGGATAAAGCAGGCATCCCTCAGCAGCTGAGTGTGACCTGGCAGTCAAAGGGGTTGTTCCCATGGGGCTGAGGCTGGGGAGGAAGGGGGCTGGGGGACAGGATGGAGCTTCCCCAAGGCGGGCAGTTTTGGAGCACTGTGGGATGAGGCTGTGGGGAAGGGAGACTTCACATAGCCACCCTCCAAGGTGATGTGAGGGAGTCAGCACTGCAGGCTCTGGAGGGGTAGGAGGCAGGGGTGCAGGGAGGGAGTGTGATCTGTGGGTCCGTCCCCCCCCACTGTGTATTTGGGGGTGGGAAAGGGGCAGAGAACACAGGGTATCCCCCATGCAAAGAGGGGTAGGGGAGCAGGGAGTTTCCCCTGTGCACAGGGCGGGAGGAGGATGAATGAAAAAGGGATTCCCTATAAATGGGAGAGTGGATGGATGGAGGGTTTTCCCTGTGCATGGCAGAAAGATGGATGGGGAGGGGTAAGTCCCTGGTTCTTTCCTCTGCCTTGGGGTGGGGTAGCTGTGAGGGTCTCCCCTTTGCATGGGGTGGAGCTGAGAGGGGTTCCCCCCCCCCACAGGTGCACCCTCCTCATGCTCATTGAGCTGGCTGCAGGGAGGGTAGAGCCAGCTCTGGGCTCCCTTCCAGGAATGGGTTTTCTCGGGGAGGTGCTGGCAGGGAAGGGCTGTTCCCTGAACCGCTGGGGTAGACCCATTGCCTTCCTGGAAGGCAGCAGCAGTGACAGTCCCGTGTGGCCACCCCTGAAATGGGCCCCGTGCCTGGCCCAGACCTTCCTCTTTGGGCACAGCAAGACCCGGCGTGCAGCCCCAAACACTGCCGGAGAGCCCGCACCTGCAAGGTACTGGGCAGGAAAATGGGGAGGGGGAAGCTTGGGATGGTGCTTGAGACCCAGCTGAGCTTGGGAAAGCCTCACAGGCTTTGAAGGGGGGTGGATGGTTAAGACCATGATTGGCTGCAGTGGTTGTCTCTGCTCCTTATTGCTGTCCCCTGCTCTGCTGGTCTCTGGTCGGAGCATCCTCCCGTGCTGCGGTCCAGAGCTGGTGCTGTGCAGAGGCTGGGAGGGGCAGGGTTAACCCAGCTCAGCATAGCAAGGGGAAGGAAGGTCCCTTTTCCTTTTGCATGCCCACATCCTGCAGCTGGGAGCTGCTTGGGATGCCCACCCCCGTGGGTGTTGCAGCAGCGCTGCCCTGGGGAGGGATAATTTGGGAGTGGGTGGGGAGGGAGCTGTGCTGGGATCTAGCTCTGGGAGAAGAGCTGGGTGTCTCCTCGGGCAGCACTGCGGCCTCACTGTGGGTAAGGGAATTTGGCGACAGCAGCAGCTTCTCACATGATGCTCCCAGGCACAGAGTTCACTGCAGTTTGTAACCTTGTTGGTGTTTGGATGGGTCCCCTCCCTGTGTCTCTGACACTGGGGTGAATCCCGGGGAGCCCAGCGGGGCGCATCTGTAGCTGCGGATGTGGTTGGGATGCCACCCAGCTGCCCCAAATGCATACATCTGCTTGTGTGGATACATGGATGCGTGCTGGACTCCTTGCAGAGCACCGCAGGTCCCTTGGCTTGTAATTGACGGTAGCGTGCCGGCAGCAAGCATGCACAGAAAGATCAGAGTCTGCAGTGTTTGGGAAATGAGTCGCTTTATATGTGTAAAGTTTTAAGCTAGCCACGCTCAGAACAGCTCTGAAGACTTGCATTTGATAGCTGGAATGGGGCTGTACGGCAGCCCTCTAGGTTTTGAATGTGATGAGATTTATCACCTCTTCATCCCACCCTGGTGTCTCCAGGGATGTGAGGGGAGCTTGGGCTCCACATGTGCACATCTCCCAAAAGGAAACGTGCACATGCCCTCACAGGGCTGGATGGGCTCTCTGCAAGTGCTGGCAGTCTTACTGTCTCCATCCATTTTTTTGAGGGTCAGTCCTCAAAATAGTGGGGTGAAGGGGTTTGTTGGTTCACTTATATATTGTGCTTTTCCCTGCTGGGGTGGCTGCCTGAGGAACTTCTTCCTGCATTGGTGCCAGGTCAATTGTCTTTGCTGGTTTTAAGTGAGTTTGGGAGTAATAGTGTGAGTTCTGAAAGGTGTTTAACTCCTGAGTTTCCTTGCCATGCTGCCCCAGCCACATTGCCTAGGAAGCCAGCAGCTGGAGACAAAGCTTGAGGTTTAGGGGAAGGCTTTTCCAGCAGCCAGAGGAAGGCATTTGTTCTGGGTCCTCATCCATATCCGCCACTGGCTTCCTATGCAATCCTAGCCAACTCACTTTGGTACTTGACGCCCATATCCTCCCGAGTCTGTTGGGCAGTCCTATGCCAGGGCGTTTTCACCAGTGGCTGGAGTGAGCGTGTGTTCTGAGAAGGACAGCAGCTGTTTCGGAGGGCTGGATTCAGGCTCTTTCCAGGTTTCTGAGCAGAGTGGCAGCAGATGTTTGTGTGTAAGTCATACCTGTTAACAAGGTGCTGGGAATATGGCATTGGTCTTGGATGTGGCACCAGCTGGGAATTTGATCTTGGCAGGGGAAGAGTTATCTCCAGAAGAAGTGGTGAGAAAATTCTCACTTGACTTCCCTTCCCCACCTGCCTTTAAGTTCCTGAGTCATGGAAACGAAAATCTCCTTGGCATACACCCATGGTTTGGGCTAGAGGGTGTGGAAGAAGCTATGATTGGATTCTCAAAGCCTGTGGTTGTGATAAGAATGTACTGTACCGGAAGAAACAAATGTTAACCTTACTGGAGAGTAGAAGGTTTGTTATCTCTAGCTTTTATCCGAGTGACACTTGAGCGAAACAGCAGGCTCGTGTCCTGCCACGGCCGATTCGTAATTGCCAACTAATGTGGCGTTTGTTTTCTTGTGCTTTATTTGTAGGTTTGAAAGAAACTTTTGGACTGTGAATTGAGGCATTGGGTATGTAAATCTAAACTTTGTGCTTTCCCTTCCAACCTCCCCCCTCTTCCCTTTACCATGTTGAATGAAGGTTTCATTAGACCCAGCTGGAATTTGTTTTCGGGAGAGCAGCTGCTCTGTAGAAAATACTGTACGTTCATATGCTGCTGGGGAAGGAGGAGGAGTTGAGGTTGTGGAAGGGGGTTGATCATGGAGGAGTTTGATGCTGAGGATGCACATTCCAGCCCAAACTTTAGGCACAGGGAGATGTGGGCTTCCCTGGGTGCTAGCTGGGAGGACACCTCTGAGGTGGGTCAACAGGCATTGTGTTGAGGGAAGACTTCATGTTCCTTGATTAACTCAAGCCTTGCTCACTGGGAGAGACTGGGCTGCAGTGTGGGTAGCAGCTCAGCAGGTTAGATGAGTTCTTCTCCTCATTGCCACCACCAGTTCATTGGGAAACTGTGGACAGGTCTTCTCCAGAGTGGCCACCACTTGGGAGCAGGAAAGTAGCTTGCTGATGGATGAGGGTTGGTGATCCACTGTGGGCTGAATTTTCCAGATGTTGAAATCTTCATTTGGGAACTTATGGCTTGTTTTGATTCCTGTGGCTAGATTTTCAGCCAGCCAGAAGGCGAGTGAGGGGGATGGCTTCTGAGGAAGATCTGGAGGCTAGGACACTGTGCTGGGAGCTTCATGGAGATGAACACAAGTGGTGGTGGGAGGAGTGGGCTGGGGTGGAGCTGCCATGGGCGAGGCAGCGAGAAAGAGGAGCTGGTTAGCTAATCTTCAGGAGGGTCTGGTTGCCTTTGCTTGCCAGTTTGCTGGGTGGGACTGAGACATGCCAGGTCTCGCTGTTGGCAGCAGCCTGGCAGGTGCTTGGAGGGGTGCAGGGCTGTTTGCCCTGGAACCAAGGATCTAGTGCTGTCCCTGCCAGCAGCAGTTGGCTGTCTGAGCATATCCCAGAGCAGCAGCTGTCTCTTCGCTGGGTTTAGGGTACTTGCCTGGCCACTTCTCCATTCCCATCCTCTTCCTGCTTCTCTTTCAAGTAGACTCAAGATGGCCTCGCCAGCAGACAGCTGCATCCAGTTCACCCGCCATGCGAGCGATGTCCTTCTCAATCTCAATCGCCTTAGAAGCCGGGATATCCTGACTGATGTTGTCATCATCGTGAACCGGGAGCAGTTCAGAGCCCACAAAACAGTCCTGATGGCCTGCAGGTGAGAGCAAGGTTCCCTCCCTGCCTCCCTTCCCTGCACCCTCTGCCTTTGGCCATCAGCAACACTGCTGCAGCACTGGGGAGGTTTGTGGGGTTTACAGGCGGAAACGGAGGCAGAGAAACAGAAGTGAAAGGGGCTGCCAAGAATTTTGTACCTGTAACAGGATTAGAGCTGAGACTCTTTGCCTCTAGCACGGTGCCCACACCTCTCTCCTCCTTGCACACCCACATCAGCCCACACGCAGCCCACAGAGACAAACAGGAGCACAGCATGTGTGAGGCATATTGCTGAGGTAGAGCTCAAATGCTCTGTGAAGACAGGACAGGAGCGGGAAGGAAAGGAAAGGGAGGGCTGGATGCTGACTGGGGTGAGAGAGTCCTCTGTGACCTCAGTGTCCCCTGCTGCTGCTATTTCTAGAGCTATTCCTCCCTGGCTGCTGGCTGCACCCACCTTTGTTGATTTTTCTTCCAAGCCTGGTGGGGTCTGAAATCCCTTTCCAGCTCCTAGGATTGCTGGAATTGCTTCCTAGTGAATGGTGAATAACATCCCACCATTACTCAGTTGAATTACAGCGGATGCCTTGCAGGGTCTCCTGCTGGCAAGGTATGAAGATTTGGAAAAGCAAAGGTCTGACAACAAAGACATCTGAAAAATGTTTTGCCAACATTTCCTTTTTTTTTCTTTTTCTTTTTTTTTTTTTTCTTTTCTGGTTAAAGAGTGAGCACGGATGCCCCAAGAGGCTTCTGAAAGAAATGAGTCACAGTGGGAAGGGGGTGTTGGTAAGAACAACAACTGAAAAAAAAAAAGGGGGGGAATTTCTAATTGTAGGCAGTAGGGAGTTGTTGAGCGGGTGAGATCTAAAAGCAGGCTGTTCCAGTTGGGAAAAGTGCAGTGCAGAAGACGCTTACTAAGCCGAGAAACCAAGCTTGATAATAAGGGGAAAGCTCAGTGAATTCTTTAATTGCCGTCTCTTCCTCCCTTCCCATTCATGAACCCCTCTGTGCTAAGGGATTTCAGAAAAATTCCCCTTTCTTCCTCTGAATTGTTGAAACACTCATCTTCTCTCCTGTCTCCTCTCTGCAGTGGCCTTTTCTACAGCATCTTCACTGACCAGCTCAAGTGCAACTTGAATGTCATCAACCTGGACCCTGAAATTAACCCTGAGGGGTTTTGCATCCTCTTAGACTTCATGTATACCTCCCGCCTGAACTTGAGGGAGAGCAACATCATGGCCGTGATGGCCACAGCACTGTACCTGCAGATGGAGCATGTGGTTGATACCTGCCGAAGGTTTGTCAAGTCTAGGTGAGCACCGTGAGCGTACTTTGGAGAACCTGAGATGGTGTGTTTGGGTGGGAGCGGGGAGAACTGACAAAGTATCTGCAAACTTATCCTTAAGGGCTGAAAATGACTGTGTTTCCCTCCTTCTTGCCTGATTCCAGTGAAGCGGAGATGGTGTCTGCTGTGAAGACCCCAAGGGAAGAGTTTTTGGCTGGGCGGATGCTGAGCCACCCAGAGGTGATGGCTTACCGGAGCAGAGAAGTGTCAGAGAATGGCATGCCTCTCCAAAATGGGTCCCTCTGCAATGGGAGGGCCTTTGCCCCTGGCTTGATCAGTGGTTTGTCTGGATCCCCCATTTCCTACCATGGATACAGCCCTCTTCCTCTAAATAGCTTCCTTGTGGATGATGAGTTGAGAGAGATGAGGATGCCTCTCTCTGAACTCTCGAGGGCAGGTGCCTTCTCCAAGGAGAGGATCCTGCCATGCGACAGCTCCAGGACAATCCCCACCGAGTACATGAGAACCATTACTGACATCTCAGCCAACATGTGCCACGCTACCATCTATGCTCCGAAAGAAGGTGCTGCTGAAGAAGCCAGGGGCGACATGCACTACAGTGTAGCCTCTGGCCCCAAACCTGTTGTCCCTTCGATCCGGAACAATCCCTATTTCTCTTGTGACAAAGTGGCCAAAGAGGAGGAGCGAACCTCTTCAGAGGATGAGATCAGCCAGCACTTTGAGCCCACCAACACCCCCCTGGACCGCAAGGGACTCATCAGCCCCCAGAGCCCCCAGAAGTCAGACTGTCAGCCCAACTCACCAACCGAGTCCAGCAGCAGCAAGAATGCCCGTATCAGTCAGAACTCCAACTCCCTCTTCACGAAGAGCCCCACAGACCCCAAAGCCTGCAACTGGAAGAAGTACAAGTTCATCGTCCTCAACTCTCTCAATCAGAACACAAAACAAGACAATGCTGACCAGAATGAGATGGGAACCCTTTCTCCTCGCACCTATGTGTCCATGTCCACTTGCCAGCAGTCCATGGAGCCGGAGCATCTCAACGTTCAATCCCCCACAAAGATAAGCGTGAGTGGAGAAGACTCTACTATCCCACAAGCAAGCAGACTCAACAATATTGTTAACAGGTGAGAAGATTCTCCCTCCCCAGTCCCCCTTCCTGGAGACACAGGACTCACTGTGTTGTTGGTGAGGGTTTGTAAATGTGTGAAATATCTGTAACATTGGGCTGGAGAGTCCAGCCATGAGCAAGTGGAAGCCTCTGCCTTTGGTGGAGCACTGCCAGTGACATCAGCTGGGTGCCAACCATCCTCACAGTAGTGGTGCCAGCCGGGAGTGGTGATGGAACTAGGAATGCTGGGTCCAGAAGCCCCTGAGCTTTTGGTTGGCTGTAAGCATTGGAACAGCCAAATTACCAGGGAACAGTACACTATCCTCTGAACCTGGATGTTCCTGGAGAGCTTTGAGGCCATTTGGTGGTGGGATTGAGGCTCAGGGACCTGTTGTTGATCAGGGCTATGCTGTGCATCTTGTCACAAAAGCGTCCCCATAAAACATATCTGTCCCTTGTGTCTGGAGGAGTGCAAACAAGGGCCCAGTAGTTGAAGCACAGCAAGAGCCTTCTCACAGCTCTCTGTGTTGCTGTTCTTCCACAGGTCCCGGGATGGGTCCCCTCGGAGCAGCGAAGGGCAGTCGCCGCTGTACATGCATTCATCAAAGTGCAGCTCCTGTGGTTGCCAGTCCCCACAACATGCTGAGATGTGCCTTCATACCCCTGGCTCAAACTTCGGAGAGGAGATGGGGGAGACCCAGTCTGAATACTCTGACTCCAGCTGCGGTGAGTCTTGCATCCCTGGTTGCCTTTTCAGTCAGCAGGCAAGGGGGCTGTGCAGTCTGGGGACCCGTCCATGCAATGCCCTGTGTCCAGACAGGCAGTCAGACGTGCCCCTGATGCTGGTGGATCCCAAGGTGCTTTACAGTCCCCTCTTAAGTGGCTAACCAGCTGTGTGCATGCATGTGAGGGACATGCATACATCAGAATTGCTTCCTTCCTCCCGTTCCCCAGCACCATCTAAATATCTTGTGCGGGGAGTTAGTCACCTGCTGCAGACTTGTCAGCTAAGGACAGGAAACAAAGTGCACCCCACCCCCCAAACCACAGGAGAACAAGCTTGGCGGATGTAATGACCCTAATGGGGATTAGGCAAGATAGTGTGTCTCATGCATCCATCATGATGTCTTAATTATTAGGGAGTCCAATGCGCACATCTGGAGAAATGCAGATAATGAGGCTTGCAATCCTGTTGCAAAACTCCATAAGCCCAGAGACAAGTATCTGTGCACCCATCTGCCTGTAGCTCAGGGAGGGGGAATGCAGAATTGTCACCCGCGGTGTGGGCAGAGATCCACAGAGGGAGTCCCACTGTGGTGATGCTCAAAGCTATATAGAGCACTTAAGAGTTAGGCACCCTCCTACTGGAGGGGCCTGCCTTGTGCTGTGGATGATAATGCTCTTCCTATGCTCAAGGAAGACATCTGTACGTGTAAAGGTTTAAGACCTCTAAAGGTACTGGGGTTGCTCCAGAGCTGAGCATCTATCCCTCAGAGGGTGCATGATAACTTGGGTGCCTTTGTGGACCCCTCTGAAAGATATCCAGATGAGATGCTGGCTTCTTGGAAGCAGCTCGTGTCACACTGAAGGAGAGATGGCTCATTATGACTTTGTTCTCTCAAACCACGCATGCTGTTGCTGTGTGCACAAAAAAGTCAGGAGGTAATGGCATGGTGCGAACTGCTGTCCACAAATGCCTGCACTCGACTTCTTGTTCCAACACTCGCTATCCCTCTCCACCATCCCAAACCCATCCCGTGGCCCATCAAGGAGCGGCCCATGCATTGCCTATCTCATTGCTCTCCTCTCTGTCCTTCCAGAGAACGGAGCCTTCTTCTGCAACGAGTGTGACTGCCGGTTCTCTGAGGAGGCCTCTCTCAAGAGGCACTCTCTGCAAGTCCACAGTGACAAGCCCTACAAGTGTGACCGCTGCCAGGCCTCCTTCCGCTACAAGGGGAACCTTGCCAGCCACAAAACTGTCCACACAGGTATGGTGCTGGCCACGGGGAAAACTTACTGGGAAGGCCGTAAGTTGCTGGGCATGTGGGCATCTATGGCTGGGTTTGTCCCAAGTGCATCATCCTCTCCTCTGTGTCACAAACTGTCCATGATGGGAAGAGTAAGGTGCTTTTCTTGGCACTGCTAGGGATCCCTGGGGCAGAGCACCAACCCTGGGAATGGGTGAGATGCTGCCTCTCCTCATAGCAGGAGGATGGAGCTCAAACTCCTTTGCTGTAAGGCACTGGGCACCACCATTTCTAAAGGCATCTTGCAAAATGCATGGCTGGGAGCAAATGCATGGCCTCCAGGTTACTTTGTGGTAGACTTAAAAATAAAAAGAACATTTAGGGAGAAGTCTGGAAATTTTTTTTTCCCCTACATCCTAGAAATCCAAATCATACTTAGCCTGGCAGAAACTCTGCTGATGGGAAAATCTGTGAATGGATGGACTCTGAATCAGCACAATGAAAGCTGAGAAAGGAAGGGGATATTAAGGGTTTAGTCATTTGCTGAGAAACCTAGGGATTTTTTTTCCCTATGCTTTTATTAATGCTTAACACGTCGCCAACCAGTTCACTAGCTGGGGAAGGGAGGTCTGGGCTGACGACTCAGTGCTGCTGCACTGAGTTAGACACAAATCCCTGCAGTCTCAGCAGAGCTCCAGGAGGGCTGTGCAGGCAAATAAGATGACACAGGTGCTAAGGCAGGGTTTGAGGTTTGAGTTAAAACCGTTTTGCAGCTCCCCCCATCACCAGGAGCCACCAGCGGTGACCATAGCCAAAATAAGGACTTGGGAGCCAGGTTGCTGGGCATGCCTTGGTTTCCACTCTATCAGCAATTGTCGCTCCTGTAAAGAGGTGATGAATTGCCAAGGCAGGATGTGCTGGGAACCACAAGGAGCCCGAAGGGAGCCAGGTGGCCCTGTGTGGCTTACTGATGGAGGAGTGATGCTATTAAAACTTGCTGGCAGAGTTGCCTTTCTCCCTTGCCCTGAAGGCTGCAGCTCACAACCTGAAAAAGAAAAGATACCTGGCAGTGCCTGGGTACCTCCTGAGCTCACCCTGCTCTGGGGGCACCCTGAGCTGTCCTGAGTGATGATGCTTGTTCACAGCAGTCTTCAAAAAGGACAGAAATCAGGGCTAGTGCTTCATGCTATTGGGGTATGGCACCTGAAGGGACTTAGCTTTGGGGAGCACCATGGATCATGGGGGCTGAGCCTGCCTGTACTTAATCCCTCCCCTTTTTTTTCTCCCTGCAGGAGAAAAGCCGTACCGCTGCAACATCTGTGGGGCACAGTTCAACCGGCCAGCCAACCTGAAAACCCACACACGCATCCACTCCGGAGAGAAACCATACAAGTGCGAGACCTGTGGGGCCAGATTTGTCCAGGTGTGTATGGCCTCTGGGACCTGCAGTGCATGGGGAGGTGGGACCTGGCCAGATCTCCTGCCCCAGACCAGTGATAACTTCATGGCAGGGAGGAGACTGATGGGCCATGCTCACTGCCTTGGGCAGATCTTCCCATGGTGCTGTGGTATAAATAGGGACCTTACGGTCCATGTGGCCCAGTTTGCCGTAGCAGGAAGGAAGCCTGATTAATGTTTTTAGCTCCTCTCCTCCATTTGTTGTTAAGGATTGGAGTACCAGACATGAGACACATGTTGTTCTGACTCCCTGCTAGAACCCAATAGACCGAAAAAAGATGGCTGGTCAGAACGCTGCTACTGGTGGGATGCCCTTGCTCTGTATGGGATGCCCTCATCCCTGGGGCTGTCCTCACCTGGAGTTGCTCTCTCTAGGTGGCCCACCTCCGTGCTCACGTCCTCATTCACACCGGGGAGAAGCCGTATCCCTGCGAGATCTGTGGCACACGCTTCCGGCACCTGCAGACCCTCAAAAGTCACCTTCGAATCCACACGGGAGAGAAACCGTATCATGTGAGTAATTCAGCTTTGTTTTGGAGGTTCTCAACTGGGGCTGGGGAACGATGCTGCCAAATGTGGGGGGCTGGGAAGACACCAGGGCATTCACATGGGTTGGTTGCAGCACCCAGTACCCTTCACCAGCCACGTGAAGCCCCATGCGAAGGTCACATCCCTGCTCCTTGTGCCCGTCCCCCTCCCATGCATTAGCTGATGCTGACATGGTATTTTGTCATGAACAGCTGTGTTGGAAACACTTATGTGCGGCCCAGGCTGGGTATATCTTAGCTGCTCTTCTTTTCTTCTACCCCATCTGGAAGAAGGTCACACTTCTCCAAATAGCTGTGGCTTAAATTACAGCCACGTGCTGTGCACAGAGATGGGGGAAAGGAGCGGAAAGCCTGGCTTGGGGTTCCCAGGCAAGCAGCCTGCCCTGCCCTTGCTTGCAGCCTGAGGGCTCCCAGCTCTTTGAGGCTTTTCTGGCTTTCCCCATCTGCTAGAGAGGGAGTTGGAGCAGGGGTTATCATCCAAACATCCCTCTGGAGCCATCGAGCTTGTCGGGGGTCAAAAGCAGCTCCTGAAATAGTTCCATAGCTGGTTTGAGCATCTAGATAAGGGGCTTGGAGCTACATCCATCAGAGCCAGGGTCCTCCCCTAAGGGACCTGAGCCTCTGTTCATCACATAAACCAAAACGTGCTGCTGAAAGCCTGGTATGGGGTGTCCCTAGGTGCCGCTTCTCCCACCATGTTCCCACTTTTCCCTCATCCACCAGTATAATGCGCTTAGCATCCTGAGGGAGCTGGCAGAGGACAGGCATTTGCTGCAGGACGCAGCCCTGAGGGGAAGGATGTGTTCCCTACCAGCCCTACCATCACATTTCACACCCTTTGCCTTTCCTTCTCGCCCTGCAGTGTGAGAAGTGCAACCTGCATTTCCGCCACAAAAGCCAGCTGCGGCTTCACCTCCGGCAGAAGCACGGGGCCATCACCAACACCAAGGTGCAGTATCGCATCTCGGCGAGCGAGGTGCCTCCAGAGCTCCCCAAGGCCTGCTAAAGCAGAGGATTTCCCAGGAGGAGGTTGTCTTGCCACGGGGAAAAGCTGTCCAAAGGATACTTGCAACACTTTAAAAGAAAAAGGAGAAAAATTAAAAAAAAAAAAAAGAAAAAAATAAAAAAATTCATCACATGATGGAGTGCCTCTAAACCCATAGTACAGATAGGTGGAAAAACATTAGAAGTCTAAAAGAAATTGCAAATACACGGGTTTTATTTTTCCCAGTTATGTGAAGCGGAAAGAAATTAAAATTATTCAGATCTTACTGTATATAAAACGTAAAATTAAAATAGTCATTTTAAATGTCTGTGCAGTGGAGTGTTGATAAACTCTGGAGTCTAACCTTCACAGCCTTTGCCGTTTGAAGATGAGGAATGTAATGTTGATTTATGGGAACAGATTTTTTCTTTTGTATGCAAAATGTGTGTTCTTTTAAAGAGAAAGTATGCTATTAAAGAGAGGGCTTTAACTTTTTTAACCAAAGGTGAAGGAATCTATGGCAGAGTTGTAAATATATATAGATATAAATATATAAATATATATATAAAATAAATATATATAGACCTTTAAAAAAAGCTATATTAAAAATATATAATGCATTAAAGGCTCAGTTGGACTCTGCAGGCAGAAGCCACTCTGAGAATCTTTATTATGATAGAGCACTTAAGGAGATATTTTAAAGTATTGCATCTGTACAAGTAAGAAAATATTTTGTCTAAATGCATCAGTGTATTTGTATTTTTTTGCAAGTGAAGGTTTACAATTTACAAAAAAGTGTGTATTAAACCAACAAAGCTGCAGAAGGAATTTAAAATAATAATAAAGTGTAATTTTTTTTTGTTCTAGTTCTCAGTCTGTATATATGTAAAATGTGGTTTCGCACGGTGCCTTTCTTTTCGATGGAAGTTTTCAATGTATGGACTATATTGAGCTCAGTTTCTTCAAGGTACAGCCCGATATTGCAAATGGAGTTTTGGTGGAACTCTCTATCGGGGAATGTTTTATTTTTTTGGTTTTGTTTTATTTTTTGATCTTATTTTACATGCTTGTGTTATAAACAATCTCGGGAGACAGGGTTTGGGCTGTGTCTAAACTGCATTAATGCGTTCTGTAAAATATAGCTGTACAAATAAAAGAATAAAATGAAGAAAAGTGAAGTATGATGGAGTGAGGGGTCTGTTCTTGCCTGTCTGTGCTCCCAAGCACCTTGAAGGCCAGTCAGTGGCCTGGGAAGGGGCTGAGCATCCTGAGCCCCTGCACAAGCTTCTAGGCTTGGTGCTGCTTTGGCCCTGCATTGAAGGTCAAGGGAAGATGGTCTCTGGCATAAGGTCAGAGCAAGACTTGAGCTGGCTGTGCTGTATGCTGGGGGGCTGTTGCCCTGTGCCACCTCCTTGATGCTTTCTGCATTTGCACTGAAGTAGCTAGCAGAAATAGGGCAGATCCTGGGAAGAGACCTTTTGCTGACCAGCCCATGGCTGGTTCTAGAGGCTGTGCAGTTATTTATATTTCCTGGAAACCGATGCAATTGCCAGAATTGCTCAGGGAAGAAGGCTGCCTGCTGCTCCTCTTGCTTTCCAGTGCCGGGGCCAGCGGGGGGCTGCGGTTCAGCTGCCTTGTTCAATTGCTCAGTGGAGCAGGGTCTGTAATCCCCTCTAGGAGCTCGCTGGCTGATAGCATCTCTGGGCTTCCAGCCATTGCACCCTGGCTGCAGGCCAGAGCTGAGAAAACCCGGCTTGAGGGAGTCCCCCTGCTCTCCCCGTGCAGGGAGAGGAGATGCTTTAGTCCATTTGGGTGGCTGTGCAGAGCTGGGGGTGAGGCCATGGCTTGACCCAGCCCTGTGTTCTTGCAACCCAGCCACTCCTCACTTGTGAGGAGCTCACTAGTTGCAGAAAACCAAAGAGCCTCATGCAACCAGCTTCTTTGAATTACACAGGCAGGACCAGCTGCAGCCAGTTCTAGTGTGGAGCCTGGCCATTCCTCAGCATGGTCTGGGGTGGGGTCTGAGCCGCAAAGGGCTTGTTTCATTTTATTTTAGTTAATTCATGGATAATTTTGGTGCAGGGCTAGGGGTGTGATTCACAGCAGGGGGACTTGGAAACAGCAGCTTGAAGGGGAGGGCCTGACTATTTCCAGGGTCAGAAGCTGGAGGTGAAGAGTAGGATAGGGCTTTTCAACGCACCATAGGACAGAGGTGGACATGATGCAAACAAAGCAGCCCCACTTGGGAGAGAAATGCCAAGAAAGGGGGGGAGGCATTGCTTTGCGGGACCCCCAGCTCCTCTGGCTTGTCTCCCAGCAGCCCAAATCTGCTGGAACACGAAGAAACCTAAATAAATGGAGGGCTGAGCACTGAGCTGGAGTCAGCTTCTGCCTGTTCCTACTGTTTGATTTGGCCTGGCAGCCTGCAGCAAGTGCCCACTGGTCGCACGGCAGGCTTTTCATGGGCCGAGGACTCTTGTGTGCACCCTCCAGGTCAGGAGTCTATTCCTCACTGCTCAGGCTGGGCACAATTGCTGACTGCTTGGCAGGGCTGAGCCCAGCACAAGCCCTCACCCACTTATTTGTGTTAGGCACAGGATGGGCGCGGGGGGGGGGGGGGGGAAGACAACAAATGGGACATCACCTGAGCATTGGGAATAGCAAAAACCTGCTTTCCCACCTTGCTTCCTCTCTCTACCTCTCACTGGTATGTTTTTAATGTTTAGTAAATCTGGTTGTCGGTGCGTTTTGACACACATATTTCAGTTTCTCCCCTCTCTTTTGGGAGCTGCAGGTGTTTAAGCTTGCTACCTCTCTGACTCCTGCAGTTGTCACTTTTGGAAGTGGTTGGGCTGCACTGACAGCCCTGCTTGCCCCAGCCAAGCAGGCTGTGTAGCCATGACCTCTACTTCCCATTGACTTGCTCAGCTGCGTTTGCAAAATAAACACTCTTTTCCTGGACCATGGCTGCTCTTCCTCCTCCTGACAGAGTTTTATTTTAAACAATGATGTCACAGCTTTTCCAGGCAGTTCAGCTGAAGCCATAGCAATTGCTCCCTTACTATCCATGGGGCAGCCATCTGCAGGCATCTGGCACAGCCTGCCCATGCCGGCAAGCTTTGCTCAGCACACATGGTGTTTGCAGAGGCAAGGAAGTAGTCACATGCAGAGCTGACCTACACGTGTTGTACAGCTGCGGAGCCCGCAAACTCTGAACTGGTTAAGCCTGCCTGTGTCAGTACTGCTGGGTTAGTGGCCCTTTGAAAACCAGGCTCCAGATACAGGGTCTGACTCTTGCCAAGCCTCAGGGTCACCACCAAACTGTTGAAGTGGCTGGTTTCCAGGGAGCTTCCCAGAATGTGTTTAAGCAGCTCTTTTGGTACCCATCTCCCCCTCCCCCTGTGTAAAGACCTGCCCAATAGTGATGTTGTCAAGTTTTCCTTTCCTTCAGATTTATTCTGCCCTGAAAAAAAACAAAACCAACTTGCCATGGTGCAAACTCCTTCCCCGTTCTACTTCCCAGCACAGGCTTCAAAAAGGCACAGCAGAGAAACGGAGATTCATGTTTCCTGGGTCTGAGCTCGGCTTGGCGGGTTGTGTGCCCACAGCGATGCTGTGAACCATGGGCCTCAGCTCTTGCTGCACTCTCTAGTTCCTGGGTCTGGTCTTGATGCTGAAATCCCCGTGTCCCGGCTGTATTCTGCCGGGTCTCCACGGGAGGGCAGGCGAAGACGGAGTTTGAGCAAGGAAAGAGTCCTCGGAATAAAGACATCGGTGAAAAAAACCCCAACATTACAATATTGGAGCCCGGTCTATGGCATCTTTTGCTGTCGGGGAAGATCTTACAACCCCGGGGAAGGTTTGCAGGCACAAGGAGGGTGCTTGCTTGCCTGCAGCTCATCCCCAAGGCCAGCCTATCCCCCCTGGTGTGGATCTGCTGTGGGGAATGACCAGCTGCAGCCCAAGCTGGCTGTGAGCAGACCCAGAGCCATTGCGATCCCAAGGGCAGGATCCTGTGTCCCTGGATGAATGCTACTGGTTGTGGGGTTGGAGATAACTGCCCATGGCCTCCTGGCCTCGCCTCTCTGAGAGGGGGCTAGCTTCACAGCCGAGGTGAGGGAGGCGTGAGCTCTTGCTGTGGAGCTGATATTTATAGAGGAGAGTTATAGAGAGAAATCAGAGCCTTGTATTATTTCATGTTTTCATGTGCCCACCCATCATCTCTTGCCTTATGATAGTAACTTTTTACAGGATAGGCCAGCATCTGTTTGTACAGTCCCTAACACAGCCCCATCTGTGCCTCCAGTAGTCGCTGCAGTAGTGCAGGTGAATACCCTGGTATTGCTCTTGGCTCATCCTGTTCAACTTTCCTTCTACACAAGTTTGTGCTCATCTTTCCCTTGTCCGACTTCAAGGCAGTTGCTTTCAGCCCTGCGGATGCCATGGCAGCATCCTAGGAGGCTGAGGCTGGGCATGAGTCTCAGGTAACAGCAACAGAAATCCTGAACACATCTCAGGCTCTCAGACATTGCTAAAATTAGGTAGCGGGATTCCTCCTCTGTGAACCTCCACAGGCTGGCTCCTCTCCTCCTTTGTTACCTAGAGCAGAAATCCCAGAGGCCTGTAATTAAAGGAGAGTACAGTTCTTTCAGATTTGTGCCCAAGTTTTACTATAGAAAGAGTATTTTATCCAAAAACCTCTTAAGGCTGTTGCAAGTCCGTGTACAACCCCAGTACCACCACTCTCCGTATGGCCCATCCCAGGGACACAAGGTACCATTCATCAGGAGTTTCTCTCCCTTATTGAGCTCTTGTTTTTCATCATCACTCAGGCATGACCGACTGTCCTTCCTCCATTCATCTGTACCTCCCGGGGCAGTATCACCCCTCCACAAGCGTTTTTGGCAAGCAGCAAGAGCTGTGAGGCTGTGGTGGCTTCCTCACTGCCCCGCAGCACCGGCTGCATGTCCAGAGCCAGGATGAGGAATTTCATGGCCCTGGCTCCCAGGTCACTGCTTGGCCCTACTGGATTGAGTGCTAGAAGATAAGAAAAAGGGGATTTCCCTGCTGGCAAGGAAGTGATACATGGCAAAACTGTCCTGCTCATGAAAGCAGGGAGAGTGTGAAGAGTATTTTGTTCGTGATGAGAGGCAGGGAAGTGAGGCGTGATGGGAGCCGGCTTGCGGCCGTGGTGACAGCAGAGGGCATGCTTTGCTGGTACAGCGCTGAGCCTGTAGCCTGTGAGCACAGTCCCGGGCATTGTTGAACTGCTCTGGATCTGTGGAGGAAGCTGGAAGTGTACGGACAAGGAAGCAGTCACAGGAATTCAATGCAATTCAATCGTCTGCAAAGCCACATGCCCTGCAGCGCTGCGGCAGAAAGAAAGGAGCAGAATCGCCTTTGCCGCAGCTGAGTGGATGATGGATTTATCTGGCTGGGGAATAAGCAAAAAAATTCAGAACACACTGATCCCATAGAGGACCTGGGGGAGAGGGAACTGGTAAATCAATCTGCAACTTATTTGCTGCTCCATGCCTCTGCCAGAGTCATAAGGACGTCTGAAGGTCTGCCCTTACCCCTTCCCCTGGAGCCCTCAGTAGGAGACAGTCTGAAGACGTATGGAACAGATGGACTCCCATTCTCCACTCCCTCATTGCTGGTTCCTTCAGGTCAGCACAAGATGGTTTTCTGAACTAAAGCATGTTTTCATCCTTGTTTAAATGGTATTCTTCCTTTAGATTTTCCTTGAAATGTCAAAACTCTTCAGATGGAGAGTATCAGAGTGATTCTCCCAAATACTACCTGATAATACAAAGATCTTTTGTTCATTCAACATGGTATCCATCAACAAGGCTCAGACCTGATGGGAACTCAGTTTTTCTCCTTTAAACAGGCTGAGAGGTTTCTAGGGGAACATCCCCACCAAAACCCTGGCTCGGGTCCTGCCCCCACCAGCCTCACAACCTCAGCTGAATCCCAAGAGGGGAAAACAGCCAAGATGGGCATCAGATCCTTCCTGAGGCTGCTCCGGCTCAGGAGCCAAGTCATCTCCTGGTGAGACACAGAACCAGAGAGCAGAAAATGAGCACACCCTCGCTTTCCTCTGGTGAGTGTCTGAAATTCAGTGTGACAAATCCAAGGCATTTCCTGGCAGTAATATTTTTCCTGTTTCTAGAGGACACCAGTGTCATTCCTCCAGCCTCCCCCAGGCAGAGAGGGAAGCAGGGGGAAAACCGCTCAGCTCCAGTGCTGCATAGAAAGAAGATAGAGCCAACCTGGTCTTCCAAATCCTGTCCCCATATGGCTGGAAGAGCCACAGTAGCCAGAGATCAAAACCGTCAAAACCAGGGATCCCCAATGTGACCGAGGGTCTTTGCTTGCCTGGAGCTAGTCTGTAGGGAGCACATCAACTGCAACAACATTGTTCCTAGCCCAAAGCCCTGTTGGGCATCATTGCGCTGCAGCAGAATGCCCTGCATTGCCAGATGGCCATGGAGGGTTGGCAGGGCAGGGTTGGGATTGATATATGTTAAAATGAAAATCAAAGGGGGAGTGAAGATAGGGGCTAGCAAGGAACAGCTGTGGGCTCCAAGTCTTTAGTAGGGCTGGAGTCATGCACGCAGAGTCACTGCAGGTAGCTGGAGAAGAGTGGGGTGCTGAGCAGTCTGGGTTTGGATAGGAGATCAAGAATGGCCTCTTAAAACCCCTTAAGGACTCAAGTCTGATATCTTCTCACCTTTTATGCCAGCATGACTATACTAGCTTCTTAAAAACAGCCCTACTGGCCTGCCCAGAACCCGTCCACTTCAGACTGAGCTCTGCAGCTCTGCATAATCCTGTTAAATGTGTCTGAGCTCTGCTGGCCCCACAAAAAGTTGGCAGGTAACAAGAAAGATGAGGAACTCATCAAGAGGTTGTTCCTGCACTGTGCCAACTCCTACAGCTCCCACCTCCATGATGGTGTACAGATGGGTCCTAGTGGTGCTGAAACATGGCACTCCAGCCCATTTCTATGCCTTGGGAAATACAGAGAAGCTGAACTGACCACTGTAACACATCAGTGCAGATCTAAGAAGCTAGTAGCCATTCCTCCCAGCTCAGGAGTGATGGGAGTTCCCAGTCTCCCCTTCCTTTTGGGGTGACAAGCTGAATGGCCAAAAGGTGCCAGGCTGGACAGTTGCCTGCTATGTGAAGTGTCAGGGGGCATTAGGTAACAGCTTCCAGTAGCCACAGGGGAGTCTGAAATAACCAGGTGCTGCCTCCCGTTTCCATCTCTGCTCCTCTCAGGTACAGCCCTGAGCAGGCTGCTCTGCCCTGGCCTGTGGGAACTGGAATGAGCTGCTGGGGAACTGGGGGCCTTTGCAAGGACAGATCGGGCTAGCACCGCAGTGTGGCACAGGCTGGGTTGTGCTATGCCGAGGATGAGAGCCTGGGGACTACAAAAGCAGTCTCTTCCCAGTGCAAGTAAACTGGGAGATCCCAGGTTGCTGCTACTGCACAGCTGGGAGAAGTGGGGAAACTACTGTTGCTGGGAGAAACTATCCCTAGGAAATCTCTCTTGGAAGCAGGCAAGAGGGCCAGGATAGTTTTGAAGCCCTGGCATCTACTGCCTTGGCCATTTGTCATGACCAGGACTGGCTCTGATTCTTCAGCTGCAGGGAGAGATGCTGATCCAGCTGCTAGCACAGGGACATGGTGGAGAGAGAAGGTCTGGGGCTCATGACCCTTGAAGCCACTCTGCTTTTTTGGGGTCCAAATCATTCCTGTTGACCTTGGCAGGAGGCCGTGTCCTATACCCAAAACAAGGGGATGTGTCTGAAGCAGAGCAGAGGCTGACTCCTCTCTACCAATTTCCCCAGAGCAATGCCAGTGCTAGAACATAGACAGGGTCCCAGGAGTGCAGGGCTTGGCCTTGTTCAGCTGGGGAAAAGCTGGCTGTAAAAGCAGCACAAGTCATAGAATCATAGAATCATAGAATCATAGAATCATAGAACGGTTTGGGTTGGAAGGGACCTTAAAGATCATCTAGTTCCCACTTGTCCAAGTCAACCCAACCCATAGGGTCTCCCAGGCTATAAATGAAGGCTTATTCTCTCATGGGTGTCATTTGTCTTGCACCATGATTTGAGAAGGACACAAGGATGAATGCTGCGTGTGGCTGCAGGTGCGCAAAGGAAGAGAGGCACCATCCAGGGAGGGCAGTCCCAGCTCAGCCCAGAGGTCTGTCTGCTCTGAAGCCAGCAACCAGCACCAGTTCCTCCTGCTGGACTGTAAAGCAAGTAGAAACACCTTGGTTCATGCTCCATGCTCCCAGATCAGCCTCAGCAAACCCAGCCAGCAGTACTAGGGTTGAAGGGAGGAAAGGCACATTAATTCATCATGAAATGAAACATCTTTCTGCAGATTTCTGGAAACCTTTGTGCAGTACTTGGGTCCCTGCCCCACAAGCCTTTGACTTTCCTCAGCTGGAAATTGATATCGAGAGAGACCCTGATACACCTTTTTTGGGTGGTAGCAGAGCCCCTTCCTTGCACATCCAGCTGGGAGAAATAGCTGAAGAGGCTCATGCTCTGGGGTGACAGGGGCTTGCAGTAGCTTTGCTCAGAGTGGGCATCAGCCAGCTCATGGGGACAGGCTGGAGGACTGCGGGGATTGACCATCCCAGCGGGACAGGCACATTCCCCCTGGGGCCAGCGGGTCCTGTGACCCTGGGATGGAGACAGGGGTCCCTGCAGGATCAGCCAGGGATCTGCACGCCCCAGTCGAGGCACCGGTCCGTCACTGCTCCCCCGAGCTGCAGAGCTCTGGCGGAGCCGGGGCGCTCTCTCGGGAGGCTGCCGGCTGCCAGCGGAGCTGGCCCGACGGCCGGTGGAGCTGGCCGGGTTCGGGCGAGGGTCTGGGCAAGGAACTGAGAGGCAGAAAGGAAGAAAGGACCCCGGGGGGCAGCTCAGCATCCCCCACTCCCTGTTAGAGCCGAGGACAAATCCGCCCTTGATGCCACCCTTCCCAGCTCCCCGGACTCTACATCCGCTTCTTACCCGACGGGGCGGAAAGCCGCGTTAGGGCGAGGGGCTTTGACACCGGGGCTGCTGAGGGGCTGAGGTCTCCGACATGGGGATCAAACCCGCCGGGTGAGCGGTGCACAGCCGGAACCCCCACCGCTGCGCTGGGGGGCTTGTGGCTGGGGAGGGAGCGGACGAGCAGGGTCAGGGGCAGTGATCTGGGGAAAAAATTCACCGGGGGCGGCTGGGGGGCTGCGGGAGGGGGATACTCGGGGGGCACTGTGGACGTTTGGCCGGCCCCGGGCAGAGCGGAGCATCCCCGGTCCCGGCTCCCCCCGGCCCCAGGCAGGGACCCACCCCCGGCGGCGTGGGGCGAGGGGGGCGCCCCCGCCTTGACGTCAGGAGAAGGGTTTATAAAGGCGGCGGGAGGCGAGGAGATCCCCAACGCCGGAGCCGAGCCGCAGCGGAGCCGCCAGCGCCGACCCGCCGCCTCCTCTCCGCGCCCGACCCGCCGGCGAGATGCTGTCGTGCCGCCTTCAGTGCGCCCTGGCCCTGCTCTCCATCGCCCTGGCCCTCGGCACCGTCTCGGCCGCCCCCTCGGACCCGCGGCTCCGGCAGTTCCTGCAGAGGTCCCTGGCTGCCGCCGCCGGGAAGCAGGTGAGAGACCCGAGACGGGGTTGGCACCCCGGCCGGGCATCCCTCTGGCATCCCTCGGGCACCCCGACGGCCCTGCTCCAGACCCCCGCTTCTTCTCCAGAGACCCCTCTGATTCCCCACCGTCGACTCTCTTTTCCCCAGTCCCATTGCTTACTCCCGGCTTCCCTGATGCAGACCCCTCCAGTTCCTCACTGGGCACCCCAGTACCCTCTGTGCAGACCTCTAGTTCCTCACCAAACCTCTCCACTGTCCCCGATTCAGTCCTCCCACCTAGTTGCTTGCTGCAGACCCCGGTTCCCTGGTCCCCTGCCGGGGCTGAGCCAGGGACGGGCTGAGCCAGGGACAGGCTGAGCAGTTGAGGGAAGGAAAGGGAGACACTCCCCCTGCCCAGCCCAGCCGGGTGCTGCAATGGGACGAGCGGCAGTTGCTGCTGGGGCTGAGGACAGAGCCCTGGTGAAGCTCTTCAGGGCTTCTCCAGGGCGCTGAACCAAGGCAGCTGCCCCAGTGCAGGAAGATGTCCTTATTCATGCAAGGCGAAAGGTAGGGCTTGGAGGGACAAAAGGAGAAATAACCCTGAGTGAGACGGTAACCCAACTCAGCCTCCCCTGTGAAATCCCCCAGAGATCCTTCCTGTGTCACTTTAGCAGCAGCCTCATGGCATCCTTGCTGAGTCCGGCACAATGTGCTGGAGCAGTGGGAAGGAAAGGCGATATGGTGCTCAGATGAGTTTGTTCTCTGCCATGGCCAGGACAACGGTCTGTTCCCCATGCCAGGTAGATGTCAGCGCTCTTCTGCTCCGCATAAAGCGGAGGTGCAGCTGCTGCATAGCAGCTGTCAGGCTGGGCTCTTTGGAAAGCCGAGCACCCCTTCTCCTCCAGAGTCCTACTTGTCTCTAATCTGGGCACAAAGATGTCTCATAGGTACAGAGCGTGAGCCCCCAAAAGCCAAGGAGTAATTGTGGTCTCTCTTCCTCCCTCCCTCTCTCTCTTCTCCCCCAAGGAACTGGCCAAGTACTTTTTGGCAGAACTGCTCTCAGAGCCAAGCCAGACAGAAAATGAAGCCCTGGAGTCTGAGGACTTGTCCCGAGGGGCTGAGCAGGATGAAGTGAGACTGGAGCTGGAGCGCTCGGCTAACTCAAACCCCGCTCTGGCGCCCCGGGAACGCAAAGCGGGCTGCAAGAACTTCTTCTGGAAAACTTTCACATCCTGTTAGCTTTTGAAACCCACCTCTCCTCCCCATTCATCCCTGCCTTCTTCCTAGCCCCCGCCCTGAGCAGAACCTTCACCACAGAGGCGAAGACTGTAAATACACAATCCACGGTTATGGTGAAATTAAAGAAACAAGGAAAATTTGAGTTTGATTTCCAGTTGTTTTAATAAAACTTTCTGTTCCAATTGTACACAATTTGCTTGAGTTGTGATTTCTGACTAGTTCTTCAATGACATGCACTCTGCAACTCTTTCAGATGTACTATTTTTAATTCTTTGTTGCAATAAAGTTTATGTTTCAAACGGTAATGCTGAGACTTCGTGGTCAATGAGAAAA
Organism: Strigops habroptila; assembly: GCF_004027225.2. Lineage (NCBI taxonomy): Eukaryota > Metazoa > Chordata > Aves > Psittaciformes > Psittacidae > Strigops > Strigops habroptila. The sequence continues at coordinate 36,445,951 of NC_044284.2, read as the reverse complement.
TCTAGGCTACCTCTCGGGCTGCTTGTCTTTGAAATGCCACACATCTCAGGGCAGCAGCAAACAGCATCCACATGCACATGCACACACACACACACATGCTCATTTTTTTTGCTGTGATCTTTCTAAGGGACCTAGAGACACAGTGGTACTTTAGATATCAATTCCCTGTAATTGTGGGTGAGTCAAATCCACAGTGCTGGCACTTCAGTCAGTCTAGAGGATTTACATCCATCACCAGAGGCATCACTATAAATCACAGCTGTGTATTCCAAGTGATGGGGATCACAAAAGTGGTTCACAGTACAAGTTTACCTCACACATAACTCATTCCCTGCTCAGCCACAAAAACTAAAGGGTTTTTTTACCTGGCATGTTTTAGTCTTTGCAACATCTCCACAGACACTGCTTCTGGATTCCTTCGGGAAGTTTTCCTTTGTTCTGCTTCAAAGGGGGAGGTTTCACATCTCTCTAAGGCTGAGATGTTCACCCTGCACAGCTAGCTCCTCTCCATCTAATAAACTGGTTACAGCAGTTTTTCTACCCAGTATATCATTATTAAAGGCATTATTAAAAGGTTCAGCAGGGTAGGAGGTAGCATCTGGAAAAAGACGTGTTTCTCTTGATGAAGAGAAATTCTTCAGGCTTTTGCAGAGTCTCTTTCCTTTCTGGCCATGCTGGTTTGTGACAAGCAGTCATGGGTGAGTCGGAGCCGTAGAGCATGCATCCTGCATGGGGAGAGGTGTCACTTTTTGAGGAGAAATTCATTATTCAGGATTAAAGGTAACAAACATTTTGTAGCCATCATATGTGAAGGAAAGGTGAAAAATGGGGGATCTTAGAGATGTTCATGAGTGGAGGGCTGAGCATGCTCCCGGTAGAGGTGAATACTCCAACTGAGGGCGTGTTCAGTTGCCTCTGGTCTATGCTGAGCATAGCTCTCCATGGGGCATCATTGTTGATGGCTCATGGGCCACTGCCTTTGTTCTTGGTTTGCGCCTCCTTTCCCTGTGGGCAGAGGTTTGTTAGATTCGAGCTGGTGGCAGGTGAATCCCTTGTCATTGGGAGGTATAGCAGTGCCAGCATGAAATCCCAGCTCTGCCATGCTCACACACAGCAGGGCTTGGCTGGGCTGCTCCACAGCTGACTGGTAAAAAACAAGGGCAGGGTGGATGCGCACGGGGAGGGGAGCTGCTGGCATTGGCCCCTCTGAGCCCAGAGGGAGGACTGAATGTTGCCCTCACTCCCTGCAGCAGGGCAGCCATGGCTACTGCCTGTGCTGGAAGCAGGGTGAAGGGCTGCCTGCTCCCTGCCTGTCTGATGCTGGGGAAGCTGGATCCTGCACCCTCTGGACAAGACTTGCTGTGACATGATCCTGCATCTCCCCAGCTCCTCCGAGTCTCCTCTCCTCATCCCTTGTAAGAGGGATAGGTTTGTGGTGTTACCTGGGGATATGCACAGTCCTTGTCCTCATTGCCCAGCATGCAGTGTGGTGGGGACAAGAGCTCTGCCATCTTTACCACAGTTGAGTGCTTTGTAGACTGGGCAGGGAATGGCACTCCAGGCACTCTGGGGGGGCAGTGGGAGAGCCCCAGCACACAGGACACCCTTTTTCACCCCTGGGTTTCTGTGGCTGGTGCAGCTGTGAAAGGTGCAGGATTAACTTGCCCTTGGGAGAAAGGCAGGGCTGGCACTGTCAGGGGGGAAGCCACCAAAAAGACATTTGGTAAACACAGGTAATGTAGACCATTTCTCTGCCCTAAAAGTAGACACTGTTTGAAAGTGTGGAGGAAGACTCTATGAGGAGAAAGCAACAGTCCTAGCTCATGTCTGATTCCTTGGCTGCTGTGCATCATCTAGGGAACAGATTTTAGGGGATTCTTTGAAGCAGAGACCTCCCCATCCCTGTCTGCTCCTGTCTTGACTGAGGTTCCACTTAGCTTTCATAAAGCAGCTAATTCTTCAATGCTGAGACAGCCTCAAGACAGCAGCTACAGGAACAGAATGGGGGTGGAGGTGCCAGGGGCTTGCATATTCTTATGCACTGAGTCCATCTCTCATGGGATAGAAATAGACCACTACTCACCTGAGGTTTTTCTTCTTGGTCAGTGCTCAGCCAGTGCTTCTGAAGGGAGTTTAATCCTGCCAATTGCTGGAGTGAAACTTATCACAAATAGGGATGCAGATGATCCTTGGGCACAAGCAGGAATTAAAGACAGCCTGTTTCAGCAATACAGCTGGCGTCACATCACGGCAGCTTCTGCAAAGCTTAATGAAGATAAACTGGTGGAGATATGTGTGAATGTCCTCAATTCAGAGGCAGAAAGACAAACCTGATCCTTCCATCAACTCAGGAGCTCATGGAGTTTGGGGAGAGAATTCCTAGGGTATTAAATACAGTATCACCACACATAATTGCACTGTGGCAGCACCAGCAATCCCAGGTGCTGGGAGCCGTACAAATACAATGCCAGAGACGGTCTTGCCTGGCTGAGCTAAGAAGACTAGAAAGACAAAGAAAGATTTCTCGTTTCTCTGTGATAGGTGGGAATTATGGGGTAAAAAGATGAAATTACTGTATTTAATCCTTGGTGATGCAGCCACAAAACAGAGTCCTGGACCGGGAAGACTCTTCCTGGGCAAGGCTGAGCCTGGGATGAGTGCATAGCTGTGTCCAGGTCCCACAGGCTGCTGAAGGAAGAGTAGATTTTGTGAGAGGTTTTCAAGTGATGTTCTCTGCAGCTCAGAGCTGAGGCTCCACAGAGGAGCAGCCTTAGCACAGGTCTGAGGTAGGTTAGGGGCTATGATGATCCACACATGGCTGATTCATCTCCCCTCTTGCACTCAGTGTCACAGGCAGACCCAGAACAACCCCCATCCTAGCTGGTATCTTCAACCCGGTGATTCATCTGAGGCAGTGCAGGGAAATGTCCATGAGGAGTCACATAACAGGGCTTGAAACTTCTGTCTGAAGAGATGCTTTTAATGAAAACCAGAAAAGGTTGTATAAGACCTGGAAACACATATTCCCCAATGAGAAGTCAGTGACAAGCTTCTCAGCCACCACCAGCAGCAAACTCTCTGATTAATGATGCAGGGTGGGGTCATTTGCTCCAGCAAGCAGACCATGATTTTATTTATGTGCAGCCCAAACTGGTAAAAAAGACAAGTCTTCCTCAGCCCAGAAGGCTTGTTAGTGACAGATAGCTTCAAGTGATCCTAATTGTGGTGCAGAGGAAATATTTGTGGGATCCAGATTTCATTGCCTGGGACCACTCTGCGACCAGTCAACTCCTTTTGGCTCCACAGAAAAGACCAAGACTCTGGACCTATGGGCACAACTACCCTTCACCCAGAACAGCCTGTAAGGTGCTCTGCCCTTTCTTTGCCTTTACTTTGCCTCTGTGGCTCTTAGCAAGCATTACACCATCACTCCATCACTGATCCACAGCCACTGGGAGCATGTCACATTCACAGACCAGCTCTCACCACAGGAATCTTCCTCCTTTCCATCCTGCCCAACTCCCAGCAGCTCTGGGGAGCATCGGATCAACCTGCAGCCCCCGTATGGGTCAGCAACAAGCATTTAGAAAGAGCACTTGCTGCTGCGACTGAGTCCTAATTCTCTGAAAGGAAAGCAGCAGGATGTTTATAGACCAGGGTGAGAAAAGCTATACCTAGGCAATAAAAGTTATTATGATAAAGGAACAGACTGTACTCTCTGCTCTCTCTGAACACCTTCTGACTCTTGACGGCTTCTCACCAGAATAAGGCAATAAAACTCACTTACACTGAGTAGTTTCTTCTCCTTTGTCTTTGTTTTATTAGGGAATTATTTGTTATCTTTTGCCAACATGTAATTGCACCTCCAAGAATGACTGGTTATTATGTACCTCAGAAGATTTTTTTGAATCCCAGTCTTAGGAGATTTACCCTATAAACAACTTAAAGAACACAAGAAAAAAAAAATAATAACAAGGTCACAAAAATTGTTCAGTTTTTCTCATATGTGTTGTACAAATACCAGTTTGTGCCATAAAATAATATTTCCAGTATCATCTGACAAAGAAACTCCCCTGGTCGTTCAATTAACAAAACTAATTTAGTGAAGGTAGCCAGCATTTCCTACTGAGAAAGTATGAAATGATGCACTCAAACCCAGCGTCTGTTCATCACCTGTGTTGGCTGCTGGACCACAGCAAGAGGGACTTGGTCTCACACACAGTGCCAGAGCATCCCTCCTGATGCTCTCCACTGCCTGCCTCCCCCTCCCATGCAGCTGGCTCTTGCAGCCAGCAGCCTGGAGTGCTCCGTGGCGCGGAGAGAGGAAGCGTTCCTGGCCTCCAGCCCTGGCAAAGCATTCCCAAGAGGTGAGCCGAGAGATGCTCCCGGACCCTCCCTTGCTCGTCCCTCAACCCTTGTTAGGAGAACCCCTGGGCACAGAGCAGAAGCCAGTGAATCCCTCCTGGAGCAGTAATCAGCCCGTGCTGCTGTGCCCTGAGGTAGAGCGTTTGCTCCATTACACAGATCTGTGTTCTCCCTTCAAGAAAAATCTCTCCTTTTGCTCAGGACTGAGGCTTAAGGAAGAAAAAGGATGCCCCTGGAAATTGGCTGTCACATTTGCTGGGCTCTGTTGTAAATCTTTGCTGCTGCCTTTTTTTCCCCCTATTTTATTTCTTGTGTTTGTCAGAGTTTGTGATCCTTCCCAGAGGCTCAAATACAATCTTTCTTTCCCTGCATCTCTGCTCCTCTCTGCCAGCCTGCTCCCCAAAGGGTACAATGTGGGGGGACATTGCTGAGCACAAGCCCCGGAATGGGGTGCACTGCAGCCAGCAGAGAGAGCCAAAGAGCACAGTTTGCCCTATTCATGGTCTGTGTCTAAAACCAGAGGCTTAGGATGGATGTCCTGTGTGCCAGGGGCTATCCGACCTCTGGCTACAACCTCACCACAGAAGATGGGCTGGAGACAGGGGTCTGCACTGACAAAAATTTTCCCCAAAACTAAGTGCCTGCTGTTCATTTCTGATATCGAGGTGTCAATTTTTAACGGGTTAGAAAAAAGTTAATTAACATGAAAGTAAGTGAATTACTCTAGGGTTGAATGCAGCAGGGTTTGCTCTAACAGCAACCCGTAAGAAATTGCTTCCATGCAAATCTTCTTCCCCTGGCATTTTTTGTTGTTATTCAGCATCCAAAACAGCTCCTTATTCACTCAGCTCTTCTGAAACTTCACAGTCTAAGCAGCAACAGCAGGGGCAGAGGTAGGAAGGGCTATGGGGACCAGATGGCCCATGGTGGTAGCACTTTGGCACAATGTGTGTCACTGTTGCTCAGACATTGAGAGCTCCAGGCTGCAAGAGACTGCATGTTCCACAGCTTGAATAAACAGCTCCTGGAGGCAATGGGGGCTGGAGGTGGTATTACCTGTGCTGATGACTTCTCCCAGCTGCAAGAAGTAGACCTGGACGTTAGAGTCTCAGACTCCACTGTAGGAAGAGCAGTAACTGCTTGTGGCAATGGGACACCACCACACTGGTGTGGCTCCCTGTGGGCTGTCCCCTCAGCACAGCTAGGGTCGCACCACCTCACAATGGATGGTGCTCTCTAGGGCTGCTCCACGGCCACATGCAGCCCAAAGCTGCTGCCCTAACATTTCCATCAGCATGGAGACAGCAGGGATACCCAGTAATACTCTCTTTCTCCTGGTTTAGGGTCCTTGGAAGGGAACCCAACTGTCCCTGGAAGGACAGAAGCCAACAGCAAACAGGAATATTGAGCTCAAGCAACATGTTTGAACCAGAGCTCTCAGCAGAAAAGTGTAGGGAAAAGGCAGCAGCTGTTCTCCCTGAAACCTGCATACAACATTTGGAAAGTAACAATTGGAAAGAGAGGATTTCCAGTATAGATACCATTCAGAAGACTGTCAGGGAGATGAAGAAAAGTGAGATACCATGTCAAGCCCTGGTGAGACTGCTGTTACAAGGTCACGAGGAAACAAAGCTCCAGGTGATGCAGAAGAAGCTTCACACCATCACTTTGCTAGCCCAGAAAGGGGACTTCTCCAGAACATCTGCTCAAATTGCCTTGGAAAGTGTGGTGGAAATGGTGGGAGATGTGCTATGCAGCAGCAATGCCCAAGGAACCCTAACAGCTATAGCAGAGGCATGTTCATTGCCTTGGACTGCAAAGACAGCTATGTCATTGGCCTTCTCACACAATAATGCCAGGATCCATTCCAAGATCTTGGACTGGCTGTCAAAAGCAATTCTGGAGTTTGGCTTTGAAGGGATGGAGGCCAAGCCACTGGTCAAGACCCTGAAGATCGCTCTTGCTGTTGTTCACTCAGGTGTGCAGAGATCAGCGATCACCTTGCTGGGTGTTATTTACCTGTATATGGGAGACTCCTTGAGAACACTGATTGAGAGTGAAAAGCTGCCCTTCCTTCCCCAGATAGATGTTGAGCTGAAGAAGCTGCATGGACAGGTCCCACCAATTCCCAGTTGTGCCAACCCCAAGTTATGCCCAGATGTCACAGCCCAGGAGGACCCAGGGAATCACAGAAGGACTAAAGTCATAGACATTAGTGACAGGATCACACCAGAATTGGTGTCAAAGCTGCTCAAGAAGAACTGGACCATCCAGAGGGAGGGCCTGGAAGAGGTTGCAGGCATCCTTCAGGATGCCAGATTCATCCAGCCAAACATAGGAGAGCTCCCAAGAGCCCTGAGGGCTTGTCTCTGCAACCCAAACCCCACCCTGGTACAGATGACCCTGAGGGTCCTCCAGCAACTGTCCACAGCCATGGGTTCAAATGTCAAACAGCACATGAAGGACTTGGGCTTTCCCCTCATTGCTCTGTTTAGGGAAAGCAAGAGCAGCATGAGAGCTGCTGCCCTGGCTGCCGTGAATGCCTGGGCTGCACAAATGAACATACTGGAGTGGCTAGATGGGCAGGACATTCCCAAAGATCCAGGTGAAGAACTGCCTTTACAGAAGCAAGAGCTGGTGCAGTGGCTGGCTGAACAGCTGCCAACACTCCAGTCAGCTCCCTCAGACCTGCTTCAGTGTGTACCTCACCTCTACTCTTCCCTGCAGGACAGCAACAGGGATGTGCAGAGAGCCTCGCAGGCAGCCCTGCCATTCTTCATAATGCACCTTGGCTTTAAGAAGATGGCCGAAGCCACCAGTGGGCTGAAGGCAGCTGCAAAGGACCATGTGCTTGCGATAGTGGAGAATGTCAATGACAGTCTATCAGCTCAGTGCGCTGCTTCTGCCAAGTCACTTTCCAGACACCCTAGCGTCACCACCACTACCCCTTTCCCCTCTGTTCTAACCACACCACCTGCAGCAACAACCTTGTCTTCACAAGCATCAGCTAAAAAGGCAGTACCCAAAACCAGCAGAGAGGAGAACCACGGTCCCAAGGAGCTGGAGTCTGGAGAGACAGGTTTGAAAGACACAGGTTTAGCCAAGGCAAAAGCAGAAATGAATTTCACTAAGAAGGATGGGGTCAGCAAACTGACACCTATCTTCATCATTGTCTCCAAGGGGAAAGAGCAGAGAATGAGGGATGAGAAAAGTAGCAAAGTGCTGCAGTGGAACTTCACAGCTCCCAGCAACAGGCATGTTAAGCAGCTGAAAGCTCAGATGAGCCGCTGTGTGTCCAGCAGCTTCCAGGTGGAATTGTTCCACTCTAGCTTCCCACACCACATCAAAGCCTTGGCCATCATGGCCAGGCACTTAGAGGTAGAGAAGGAAGGAGTTATCAGCTGTCTGGATCTGATCTTGAAATGGCTCACTCTGCGTTTCTTTGACACCAACACATGGGTCCTTATCAAGAGCCTAGATTACCTCAATCTGCTGCTAACCTTGCTGATCGAAGAAAAGTACCAGCTAATGGACAACGAGGCCATTTCCTTTCTGCCATACCTGATCCTGAAGACGGGAGAGCCAAGGCAAACTGTTCTCAGATTGGTGCATGCCATCCTGAAGAGAATGTGCCTGATATATCCACCTAAGAAGGTGTTTGGCTTCCTCGTGGAAGGCATCAAGTCCAATAATACTAAGCAACAGGAAGGCTGCCTGATAGAGATGGGCTATCTCCTTGAAACCTATGGCTTGGATGTATGTGAGCCAAGCCCTAGCAAAGCCTTGAAGAGGATAGCTGCTTTCCTTGGAGAACAGCACAGTGCTGTTCATAGAGCTGCTCTAAACATTATGGTTACAGCTTGCAAAACTCATGGGGAAGCCCTGTTCAAAATGATTGAGGATCTTCCTGAAGAACATATGAGGATGCTGGGACAGACTGCAGAACAGGAACCTGACAGGTCAAGAGTTTCCTCAGCAAAGCATTTCAGTGAGAATCCTCAGCATGATTCAAACACAAGATCTGAAGTAACTTTTAAGCATGCAGGAGATGCACCCTCAAAGCCAGAGGCCAACACCTCTCAAGGAGGAAATTTCAATACGGTACGTCCCCAAACACTACCTCCACATGTAGGTGAGCAAGTGAGCAGGCTGGTCTCCAGAAAATACAGTCTCTTTAGACTGAAGGGTATCATACAGTTAGAAACAATCCCCGAATTCCAAACCCTGCCTATCTCCTCAGACACTGATGACACATGTCATAACATCACCTCCACCATTAATTCCCTTATTTGTCGCATTAGCAGTGATGACACTGACACCAGCATCCAGGCAACGAAAGCAATTGAGAAGATCCTGAGAGAGAGCAATGTAGAAGCCATGTCTGGGCACATTAATGAGTTCCTCATAGCCAGCTTTCAATCACTCAAGTTTATCAACCAGCAACAGGAAGCAGACAAGAAATGCGGTAAGGAACAAACCACTCTGCAATGTAACTGTGTCATTCAGGCCTGTACCTGTGTCTTCCGGGAGAATAAGCTGGCTCAGCAGGCCTCAGTGGAAGTGCTTAAGGATGTAATGAGCAGTCTCTGTACCTTAATGCTAGACTTTCTGGATGGACATCTAGAGAAAGATCAGAAGCTCATCCAGTCTATTAATGTCCTCATGAAAAGGGTATTGGAAAAATCTGTCCAGACGAGGATTATTTGTGCCTTGCTGAAGCTGCTTCAAGACAGCCTGACTGCTGAGGGCACCCCAGGTAAGTTTTCTGACCTGCTGGCCAAGTGCCTCTTGAAGACCACACAGCTTCTCCCAGCCACCATCAGCATCATAGACCTGGATGAAATCCTGCTGGATGCCCACATGCTAATGAAGGCGCTCCCAAATGAAAAACTGAGGCAGCACACAAACAAACTCCCACTTTGGGCCCTGAAAACTCTGCTGCACCACTTATGCAAGCTGAAAGGAGTGAAGATCCTGGACCACCTCACCCTGATTGATGATTCAGCTGGCTCAGAGGTGGAAGCTTACCTCCAAAAGACAGTCAGTCCTGTTATCAAGCAGGAGGCAAATAAAACAGCTGTACGAGCAAGGAAGGAGAGCCCCTGGGCAGCTCACAGGGTTGCAAAAGACAAAGCAGGTGACATTCCAGAGAGAGCATCTTCTAGAAAATTTGCTTCCAGGAGAGTTTGAGGCAGGGTCAAGAAGAGTTATATGAATGTAAGAAAAATGTCCCAAGGAAAAGCTGGAGTCTTTCTTAGGAAACCTCCCCCTCTTCTTGCAGAGCTATGTGAAGCAAAGCCTGGCCAACATCCAGACAGAATAAGACACCAGAGAGCATCTTCCTCCTCTTCCCTTGAGGATATCCCCTGAGGTGGAAGCATCTCCCCTTAGATCAACAGGGATCCCAGGAGGGACCATAAAGGGGAAGGAGGTGATGCCATTCCTATCACCTGGAAAACCTGCCATTCACCTGCAGCAGCAACACAGCCTTGAGAGCAAGACAGCCCATGGCAGGCTCCCTGCCAGCTAGCTTTCCTTGAAAGATGTCAGTGCCATGCTTCTCCCTCCTTTTCTGGACTGCACACCAGTGGTGTCCATGGGAGCATGAGAAACCACCAGCAGAAACAGCACCAGGACCTCAGAACTAGCTAGCCTTCCTCCACACACACACCAATGGTCAGATGACATGAACCACAGACCAATAAAGAAAAAACTCCAGCATGAATACCGGGTGAGTTAACTGTGAGCTGGCACTCCAGGGCTGCAGCCCCCAGGAGACAGTCCCAGTTTCTGGTTGATGTCTCTGTTGCTGTTGTTCAGAAGAGCAAAGAGTAGGGCAGGTAGCGCTGGGGGACAGGTAGTCAGCTGGTGAGCATTAAAAGCATGCCTGTACCTAGGGAGATGTCACTCCAGCTCAGGCTGGGCTCCTTGGATGAGTAAGTAAAGACTGGTCCCTTCCCCAAGAGGTGCAGGTAAATAGAAAGAAGAGCAAGTTGCTGCTCTTCCTAAAGCCTGAGAGAAGATAGGTCTTAGGACCAGGAGATATGTAATTTAGGCAAAGGGAATAGGGTCTCCCAGGTTCCCTCTGCACTGCAGGGAACAGGTATAGGGTTTGCTTGGTTCCATAGTTCAAAGTCTTTGTGTTTCCATGTCACAGCACAACATTTTAGCCTTTAAAAAAATAAGATGTCTGAGACTGATGCCTTGGGGCAAAGCTGAACCCGGAGCACACAAATCCGGCCAGGGCACAGGACAGAGGACCAGTCAGTGTGCTGACCCTGCCAGGGCAACCTCCGCGGGGGCACTTCTGACATAGGATTTTCTAGCTGTCAAAACGTTCATGATTATTAAAGTATCAGACTAAGAATGCCCTGGTTCCAAGCTGGGAGCTGCCTGAAGAGATCAGGGGAGATCAGGGCTTTCAAACAGCATCTCTGCCTTACTGCGAGTTGCACAATAAGCCTACCAAAGGCAAAGGGTGCAATATGCAATTCACTGGGGAGAGCAATCTGTACAAGTTTCTGGGGTTTTTTTGTTAAGTAAAATCAATTAAGACATAGGCTTTCAAACCCACTTCCACTTGTCAAACTGAAAGAGTTCAAGAGAGCAGAGGTGCTGTAGACAATTGCAGAATGACTGCCTCATCCCAGCCCATCCCTCCCACATTTCCCAAGGCACGCTGTTATTCTTATGTAAAACAATTTGTCTTTAATACCCCTCTTGCCTGTGAGTTCCTGAAGGTAGGAGTCCTCAGCTTTGTGCCAGGTATAACAGTAAGCGCTTCAAGGATGCTTACTAAATTACAAGGCTTATTTATTAGCAGACAATTCAGCCAATTACAAAACGCTATTAAGCATTTGTACTCAGGCAGAGCGAGCTAGCTGCCTGGTGAACATAGCAAAACAATATTTTTAATTAAAATATGAAAAAAGAAATGCACAGTCTGATTATAGGCCAACAAGAAAAAATACGCCAGAGACCTCAAAGTGTAATTACCCTTTCTGAATATAACTTCTATAACTTCTTTGCTGAAAACTCTCTCTAATGCTGATACAAAGTCATGGCCATCCATTCATCCAGTGCTGTACTTGCCCAGGGGCTGCTCCAGTACCCATGAAATCAGGTTCTGGTATGTCCGTATCTACTTTCTGCCTTCTCTTCTGGCTGGGTAGCTGGAGGATTCACCAAGAGAAAGTGACTGATGCCTCTACAGTTTCTATTCTTTGATTCTTTCCCGCTCTGTCCTTGGGACACCTTCTCTTTTTGTGCTAAAAGATATAAGCTTTGAGGCTGGAGTGGAGCTGTGTAGCTTACATGCAACACAAGTGGGTGCTCTTCATGTGGCTTTCCAAAAGCAAATTCATATCATATTGAGCTGTGAGGTCAGGCGACTGGACATGCTGTTCCAAGAGGTTTCTTTCAATGCTGTGCTCTCTTTTTGCTGGTAGCCAGTGCCCCTCAAGCAGCTGCTTTTATAGGTTCCACTCCACCATGTTCTGGAAATGCTCTGTAGAGATGCACAAACATCATTCCATCTGAACGTCTACTGCCCTGTCACTCAGTCCACACTGAAACTTGACAAGTAATAGCATTCCCCTATTCCCTAGAACTGCCAGCGTTCTGGCACTGTGCTATCACCAGGCTGTCCTCCTGACCCATACTGCAACTGCAGTGCTGCATCTGTCACACTGGTAGAGGATAAGCTGTTAACCAGCAGACAGCACCAATATGATGAGGCCACAGATCATGTTGTAGCCAGGGGACACAGGCAGACTCCTCTTCTATAATGCTGAAGCCCTGAACCATTTGTAAGGGTTCCAAAGGCTGTAGAAAATGAGGGAAAGCCAAGTGTTCGGAAGCCTTGCAGTATTTGCCAGGCAGCCAGACTATTAATGATGCATCACATTATCAGAGTGCCTCAGGGCCCTTTTCAGAAGTTAGAAACCTCCCATAGTGGGTGCAGCACGAAGTCAGAACAAGTGACAGTCCGTGTCCTGCAGACATCACATGTGATAGGAGATAAGAGCATCAGCAGAGTCCTGGAGTTATTCAGGAGTAAGCAGCCTCTTGAATATTCTCAGCACATTCTCACATGTGCCCCTTAGCAGCAGTCAGGAGTGCCCTGAACTCCAAAATGATGATCTGCAAGTTATTCTTGCTTGCCCCTGGCAGTGAATAGCATGCAATGGGGTCTCATGGTCCAGCATGGATCTAGGTGCGTATTCTGGATTTTACATAACAGGCACATGTTAAGAAAGAGAGAAGAACTTTGCACTCAGCTCTGGACAGTGGAGGCCTGTGCCCTGGAAGAGCTATTTCCAGCACATGTAACCCAGCCTGCCCAGAAATCATGCCTTCTGCTAGGGAAATCTTACATTTTTAGAGTCCCCCAGAGACAGAGGAGCAGGTTCCTGCCTGTGAAGCAATGGTTAAGGAATGGGTCCTAACACACAGGATGAAACCTTGGCATGCTGGGATGCTCCAGCCAGCACCATGTCGTGAGGTTTGCTGGATGGCAATTCAGTTTTCCTCCATGCTGCCTTGCAGACAGCCAGTCCTCCAGGCTGTTCATCCTCCCCCACAGCCTTGGGGAAGTTGAAAGAGCAAAAAAGCACCATGGCCGGGAGGTGAAGAAGAACAGCTGCAAAGAGCTCATAAGGGAGAGCTGACCTGGTACCTTTTGCTCTTTCCTGCTTCAGCCCTCTTCCATTTGCTGGAACCACGACCAAACTGCATGCTCGGGAGATAGCAGGGTCAGGGAGATCAATGAATTATAAATAAATACAGTATAAACAAATCAATCAGAGGGATAAAAACATCTGACAGAGCCACACTAATTAAAAATATAATAATCCAGATAGCGGACATTTATTTAAAATGGTGCAATTACAGCTTTTAATCATCCAGGCTTAAATTAACAGCAGCAGCAAAGTGGCTGTGCAAATGGGTTCTCTGTAATGAACTGATATTAGAAAGCCAGCTTGGTGATCTCTCTCTCTCTCAGGCTAATTCTCCCTCCTCTTGTTGTAAAATAACCTTTGGTGTCTTTTTCTTGTAGAGTCTTGAAGATGAAGACACAATATTGGAGCTAAATTAAATCCCCTTCACATATTTCTCCTCTTTCAAGCTGTAAAAATTGCTGGTATCAGTCATTCAGCCTCTAGTGCTGACGCAACCACACTTGAGGAGAACATCTGGGGGCCCCAAGAGTCATTATAGGGAAAATAAAATCCTATATTACAATCAGCCAGCAATTAAAAGGCAGGATGCAGGAGGGCCAATCCTGCAAGATGCTGAGCAGGCTTGGTGGGGAAATCAAATAGTAGACTTGTGATGCTCAGGGGCTCTTTTCTTCTTCACTAGGTTGATTGAGAGGAGGCTAGAAAATGTCTAAATTGGCTCATGCCCAGCACAAATGCTCTTGGAAGTAGCTTGTGCTAATTTGGGTCCGTGCTGATCCAGAGGTCACAGGTTTAGTACCTACTCACCGCCAGCTAGCCTGGTCCGCAAAGCTGTGGGGCCAACCTTGCCTTGGCTTTGCAGGTCCCAGACAGGCTTGCCATTCGAACAGACATGGTGTGGCTGAAGGCAACGCTCTCCTTGCCGCTTCAAGCCCCCACAGCTAGAGTGGATGCAACACAGGCACAGGCAAGCCAGACAGGAAGGCTCCCTGTGCCTGGCACAGTTCTGACTTATCAAAGTGGTGGGTCTTTACTGCCCTGCGCAACTGTCGTGGTCTTTCCCCGATACATGTATCTTACTTATCTACACCTGCCCTGTAAAAGCATCTTTCCTACAGAAGAACCCAGTGTCTATCAGTCAAGATGCTGACAAGTGTGCAGTGCAGTGATGGAAGTGAGCAAATTTACAGACACGTAGCAAGTAAAGCTGTTGAAGGCAAAGCATTCCAGACACGGCTGTCCCGAGGTGGGTTCGAACCAGCCAAGGAAAGGCAATTCTCCACTGGCTGCAGAAGCTCTCCTGGTCTGCAGCCTCTCCCCACTGCCAGCCAGCACACTCGGCTCTGCTCTGCCCCTGCCTTTGCTCTGTCCCCTGTCACACACTGCACAGGGAGAGTCACAGCAGCCCTAAAAGTTCCTAATCTCGAGACTCTGCTTCCAGCAATGCCCCTGACATGTCTGTCCCACTGCTTATGCTGGTGAGAGTGCGGTGCTGGTCCTGCTCACAGCGGTAGGATGCTCCATGTCTCAGCTGGATTTCCTTAAAGGCTGCAAGGAAAGGGGAAAGAAGAAAAAAAAACATGAAGGAAAAAATAATTTTGGAAGTATGGAAAGATTTCTGTGTGAGAAATGAACACCACATGGGGAAAGTGTATGTGTGACTGTGTGTGTGTGCACATGCCTACACACGTACTTCTGTGTGCATAAGTCACAGCTCCTTCCAAAGCTGCTCACCCACTCCTGGTTTTTGGCCATTGTCACCCAACATAATTACCTACCTGCACCCATCATCCTGAGCACATGATTGAAATCAGGAGCCCTTTGGAAAGAGAATTTCATCTCTCTAATTAGTACCAAATCCTCCTCTCTTTCCTGTTTACCCTAAGGGTGTGCAAACATACAGTGAGAGAGCAAGTGAGAGTCATGCAGTCCTCACTGCTGCAGTGGGCAATGTAATTACCTGGCCTACACATTAAGATTAATAAATATTAACTTTCCTTGTGTTTTTGCTGTCCACCTAAGATGGAAACAATGAGCTTTACTACTTAATCAAATTAGAGCTGTAAAATGATTTCCCTTTAGAAGGTTTATTTCTGTTTTGCTGGCAATTAATGTTGATGATTTGAGTCCCATCTTTAAAACATTTTGAAATACAGAAAATGGCAGAAGTGCCACAGTACATTAATGGAGCCATAATATACATCAGGTAATAAAGCATGAAGAGGCTGTTTACTTTGAATACACTAATTATTTAAGAGCTTTTCTAAAAAAAATACCCAACATGTGAAAAATTTCATTTCATTTGAATTAATTTTTAAAAACATATGGGGGGGGAGGGGAGAAGAAAGAAACAAATAAAACCTGCTTTTTGAAACATTGCTTTGAAATTTCCTGCAGCCAGGCCATGTCCCAGGCAGACACTGGGGAACAAATTTTCCCTTTTGTTTTTATCTTGCTTTCCCCTCTTCAGGGTGTGCAGGGCAGGGGGGACCACTTGCGTGCTGCATGTTTATCCAGCCACTCCTGCACCATCTCTGAAAACATCTCAAGGAATCAATGCACCATCTTGGAGGAGATTCCCACCCCTCACTGAGATGAACAGGCCAGAGTCACTGTCACTGCCTGGTCTAAGAGACCAAAAAATCCCTTCAAATCTTTAGTACAACCACAAAAGTATTCATCAGCTGTAACTCAATCTGAGACACAACTCTGGTGAGGCAGAGTGCAGTTCCCATGGCTTCCTTGTCTCTGCAGAACCAGCAGCAAAGATTTTGATCTTTTCAAATCAGTACCAAAGCAGCATCACCACAACTAAGGCAGGATAGGACCTCTGGTGATCTCTGGTCCTCCCCCCTGCACAAAGGGGCCAACTTCAAAGTTAAGGCATGTTGCTCTGGGCCTTGTCCTGCTGAGTTTTTAGTGTTTCCCACACTGCAGCCCTGTCTTGGGACCACACCTCTTGTTACGAAGGTGTTTTTTCATTTACCTCATTGGCATTGCCCCTGCTGCAGCCTTTGCCTGTGGCCTCTTGTCCTATTGCTGTGCATCTCTGAGGACAGTCTGGCTCTCAGTTGCCTCATCAGTAGCTGAAGCCAGCAGCAAGACCCTCCTTGTCCTGCTCATCTTCAGGCTCAAATAAACCCAACCCTTCCACCTCACCCTGTACATCTGCCTCCCCCAATTCAGTGACTTCTCATGAGCCTTCTCCAGCTCACTGTGCTTCAAGCCAGACGGTTCGCCCAGTTCTTCTGTGCCTGCTGGTCCTCCCATCCCACTTCCATCTCCACCATTTGGCTACAGCCACAGAGAATACAAAATTACATGGCAGAGACTGACTGGCTGATACCAGCAAGAGGAAGCATGGCCAGATCCTTGAGGTCCTCCTTGATGTGACTAGGGCCAACATCTCACATACAGCACTTAGGCTGCTGTTTATATCCAAGCACACTGTTTCCCTGACCAGTTGCCTGCACCTTAGCAAGTTCTCCACAGCCTGTCCAGTGGAGGTCTTAGCCTGTGTCAGCCTGAGTAACACACATTAGCTTGCACACTCTCACCCTGGTTGAGTCAGGCAGTACGATGTAACCAGCTGGCATGGGATTAGTTCAAAACCTTTGTGACCAGATAAGGAACACAGCAGTGCAGAATCTGACTCCAGATTTGATGGCCTGTTTTTCTAAAGTATGGCTCTTCTCCCTGCTGCAATACAAGGATTTCTTCAGCAGCCAAGTACATTCACAAGTCTATACAATCCAAGATAAATTTGCCCCCAAAGTAATAACTTTTCAATTACCTTCATTATTCCTTGCTCAACACAAGAACAGCACAGCACCTCTTGAGGGAGCAGCTGAGTATTTCTCTCCAGGGTGCACATTTATTATTTTAAGAATCATTTAATTTTCCATCTGAACAAAAGGGGCGAATGTAGGTCCTGAATGACTCCAGAGCCCTGTTCAATACCGTGCCACGTTATCCATCACAGCAATTACACATGGTAATTCATCTCTGAGAAACTTCAATACACAGATCCGAGAGCATCTGAGGTATCCGGCATGGCTCAGAACTCTGGAAGCCCATGGAAAGAAGTCATAATGGCTGGGGAGCATGCCATTATGCCCAAGAAACTCAGGTAGTCTTCAGGCTTTTAGCAAACCAGCAACCTGAAGCCTGGCTTTCCAATGCCTCTCCCAAACTGTACCCTCCCACATCACACACCTATCCCTGCAAGTCCCATTGCTGAGGCCAATGTGATTTACAGGATTTTTAGTGATGCTCTTCACAATGGGTTCCCTTTAGGGTCAGGCTGAAGGTGCTGCCAGTGTGATAAACTTGACTAAATGCCACCACAGCAAACAGTCCATCAGAGAAACCATTTACTCTCTGGGGTCTGCAGTGCAGCACTGTCTCTTCATCAAAATGACCTGCAGGGCTTGAAATAAAACCCACTGAGGGATGAGGAGAAAAGTTTAATTAAAATTTTTCATACCTAAAAGAAATACCAAGATAGCTCTGATCATATATCTGAGACCTTTCCCTGTTTCCAGGTGCTCTCTGCCACCTTTACTTGCCTTCCAGTATGCATTCAGAAAAGTCTGCCTGGGGTAGAGATGCTACCGTGGGCTGTGAGTTCATCTTTGGCAAAGATCTAGCCAGGATTAGGTCTCCAGGATATTCTCCAGATCTTCCTTCCATGGCTGATTATTAGTAGTGTCAAGATGGTCCTGGGCTGTAAAGCAATTCAGGAATCAAGCCGGGCCCAGCAGGAGTGCACTGACTGGGAGTGGGTGGACTCCTGTCAGCTCCACAGGAGCACAAGAAACAGCCTCAGATGAAGCAACAGCACTGTTGCCAGGCTCGGAAAATAATGAGGACCTCAGCTTACTTCAAAGTGCTTCAGTAACAGGTATGTGTCTCATGCTGAGAGGCCACTTTGCATGTCTGCATCCTTGCGCAAGCGTAAGTGCTGGTGCTCAGGGACAGGCACCCCTGAGAGATTCCCCTCCGTGTCAGTAGCATGTGTCAGCGCTCAGCAGCAATGAAAGCAGACGCACACAAGTGATGTCCTAACTCTGTGTTCACATGCCTAGGGAATATCCCTCTTCCGGCCCCAAGTCCATCACAAAGGAAGAGTAGACTGGCTGTGGGTAACCTGCCACCAGACACAAAAGATGTATGCTCATTGGAAAGCTATAGGTTAGCAGAACAGAGAACCCAATTTTATATTGGGTAACACTTGCCTCCTTATGGTTATTTCTTATCCTGTCCCCAGCATGCTCCTCTGCCCAGGCAGGTCACCAGAGTAAGCATCCCTGCAGACCCCAAGGAAGGATGCAGATTCAGTGAAGAGAATGTACTAGATAAGCTGGTATTCACAGACCAGCTTAAAACAAGATCCCTGCTCAGAACAAGATCCCTGGCAGTGTTCAAGGCCAGGTTAGACAGAACTTTGAGCAACCTGGTCTAGTGGGAGGTGCCCCTACCCATGGGAGGAGGTTGGAACTAGATGATCTTTAAGGTCCCTTCCAACCCAAACCATTCTGTGATGCTGTGATTCTATGACAAGATCCACCTGTGAGGCTATGGTGATTTTCATCCATCCGCAAGGAATCACTGCTGTAAATGAGGCAATGCATTTCTTTAGTTTTCACCTGGACAATCAGGTTTCTTTGTGGCCCTGCAGGACCTGATTGAGCAGGCTTGCTGAGCTTCCTGTGTGCCTCCTTGCTTGGGCACCAGCAGATTCTCTCCCCGAGCCCACCACCTTTGCTGCAGTGTACCCTGAGACTGGCATCAATGCAGTAGCATTTGCAAGAGTCCAACACCAAGAGCAAGCCCCAGACAATGAAGCAGAGCTTCCTTTACCTTCATTTGTTCCTCATTGTCGCAACTGTTATAAAGCAGCTCTCTAGCATTTTCCTGGGTATGATGACATGTCCAGGTATGAACCTGTGCCTGGCTCCCGTGGTTTTCACAAGGAGGAGCAGCCAGCAAGGTGAGTTGAAAGGGTAGAAATTCGAAGCAAGGTTGCATTAATGCATCAGTGAGTTCTCCACAGAGCTCATGGGAGGCAACCTGAAAGTTTGGCTAATTGCAAAATCATCTCAGTCATCTGTGGAGGTAAAGGGCTGCTCCTGGATTATCTCTGCTCAGAGAACCATTACTAACAGGGGAGCAGAGAAAAGAGATCTCAGATATTTGCATTTCCTGCTATTTTCCTCTCTTTCTTCTATTCAACTGGTAAACAATTTATTTCTTTACAATTCCCAAATTATCACAAGCCTGGAAATACCTAGTTGTTGTCTCTTTTAGCAAACAGTCCCCTGCAGTGCCAAAAAGCATATGGGTCATCCAGCTCAGTTAGGAAAGAAGCAATCTCCCTGCCTACTCACTGATACTCGCTGCCTCATGTGATACTATGTTTGTGTCTAGAAGGACAAGGGCAGGTCTGAAGTTGGACTTAATCTGTAAGGTGCATGTTTTCTGCCTAAGATGAGGTCTCGCATCCTCTGGAAGAGCCACTGCTGAGTAACTGATGACCATTGAGTCTCCTGTATGCCTGGTTCCTCCCACTTCTGAAGGTTTAGCTCTGTGCACCAAAACATTTAGCTGGGGTATTAGCCAACAGTTTGCTGTCGGACACAAACCATGATGCCATATCCAGGGCAAACATTTCCAGAACTTTAGCTGGTTTTGCAAGAGGACGTACATTCTTCTCTAACCACCTTTGTGCATGCCTGCTGCATTAAATACAGAGGGCTCAGTGAGGCAATGTCAGGACCTGGATCCCTTTGCCAAAAAGGTCCTTTAGGGTGGCCAGAAGACCCTCTGCTGCTCTGCTTAAACCTTTGCAAGAGGCTAAATCAGCTTGTGTACAAATGCAAAACATGTGGCATGTGTAGCTCTTTCATCTCTGCCTCTGTCTCCCTCTTGAAAAACAAAGCACTTAACTCTAATTGTGTAGACTGACAGTCAGCTAAGGGTATGACAGCAGTGTGAGTTGCAGAGCGAGGAGCTTAGCAGATTTTTCAGGCAGTGTGGGATGTGCTTTTTCCAGGAAGACCAGCGCATATCAGCACTGCCAGACACATGAAACAAGGAAGAATCACTGTGTTTTGGTAGCACCGACAGACCAAGGACCTATATAGAGGTCCTGGTCTCACTGGGTCTTGCACATATGAAGATGTGGTATAATGAACTTTATTCCAGCACAGTGTTTAGAGGATGCTCTTTGTTTCCTTTTGCTGGTGATTAGTGGAAGAGCCACTATCAAACATCTAACACCATGCAGAGGACCTAGAAACAACAAGAAAATAACATGTCTAATTAGCCTTATGGATTATTTTAACCAGCTCCCTCTGGAATACCCTTGTTGAACAGGGTTAGATTTCTTCCCTCCCCCCCATAACTGATCCTCGTATTTAATTACAGTGGAAACCTGCCTGAACCCAGCTCAGTTGCAGTGTTTTACTGCTTATATGGTCTTTGTAGATAAGAGACACTGCTATTATTGTACAAGTGGAGAAGTGGCTTTGAGGGGGTTTATATCTCCTTTGGGGGGCTGCAGCTCCAGCCTCCCTGAGCAGTAAGACCAAGGCAGAGGCAGAAATCTACAAGCAGAAGCAGTAATTCCCATGCGTTATATAGGAGAAACAATGCTATCATTGTCTTGATCCTTTCACCTAATTGGAGAGGTTAAGAATGATAAATTGTCAGGTGAATCATCCATGCAGGAGACAGGAGATAGGATCAGTCTCAGCAGAGGCCAGAATGATCTTGCAAGGATAGTGAGCTTCCTGAATAGCTTACTCAAAGGATGACATGATGTCAGGCAGCATTTGGAGAAAACAGGGTAGAGATCCCTTCCACGCCAGCTTATTCAAGGCAATGAAATTGATATGGTCAACAGTGAAGGTGAAACTGCAGTTGATATAAAATCCTGAGTTGTTCAACACATTTTCAAAGAACACAAAACTAGGTCCTTTCAGAAAGCGAGTGGTCATCCCATGGATAAAAGAAGATACAGGACTGGAAACTCAGTATTTAATCCAGAAATTTTTCTATACCAGCCACTGATAAGATCTTTAAAACACAAACATCATGCTTGTTTCCCAAAACACTGTGTCAATTTAGATCATAAATTCTTTGATATCAAGGCCTTGACATCATCTTCTCTTCCATTCTGCCACCATTTGTCACCCCCTTATTTAATATACTGTGTCCACCTACAGCCACGGACAGTGCCTGCCCGAGACAAGCCTAGCAGAGGGCTCAGCAGTGTCCTAGAGCTCTTTATCATACAGTTGGTCTTGGTTTCCATGTTAGACTAGCAAGAATTATGTTTGAATCAGATAATTGTACAAAATCTTCACCTTCACAAAAGTCATTTTCTTCTGACAGGTTGAAGCCCTCCCCTGCGTCTCTTCTTGCACTAATATAGAGCTTTTCAGACAAAGATTTCAAACTAATTGTGCACAGCAGCAAGTTAATATGATCAAAAGAGCTAATAGGCTTTCATATGTATTTACATGATATAAGGCTCCCAAATTCAAAGACTGGATCAAGAGATTTGTGATAAATTGTGTGAGGATTATTTGACTGCCTGTTGTGCAGTGGAGAACTTGTCTCTGCTCTATTGCAAAAGTCAATGGAGTATTTGCTTGGGCTGGGAAATTGAAGCTTTGTCAATAACACCATACAGCTTTCACCATCTTGTATAAACACAGGAAAACCCCAGTAGCTGGCATTAAGCTCTCTGAGATCCTTGTACAAAAGAGAAGAGAGCAGATGTCCCCAGTTGTGAGCCAGGCTTTGCAGTGTAGGGAAGATGCTCGCGGGCAGACACTTTCTGCTGAGTGAAGGGGACCACGGCAGACACAACAGAAAGAATGAGCAGAGACTGGGAAGGAAACTACATATCGAGGAATAGTGGGCTTTTTGGGGGGAAGATTGAGCAAACTTCTCATAAACGCAATGCCATCTTCATCGCCAGCTGTTTAAAACGAGCCAGGCCAAGGAAAACTTACTGATGGAGGGATGCTGGTCTAAGCAGGGTCTAGGCAAAGCTTAACAGATCTATTCTATTTACCTTGTGGAAAGGTGGAACAATTTGAGCGGGGGCAATGAGAGAAGCCCATGACAGATAAGTAAGGCTTTTTTTGTAGAAGAGGCACATCCAAATCTCCAGTCCAAGTCAAGCAGGTGAGGGATGTGAACCCATGTTTCCTGTATTCCTCATGTCAGTCCATCAGGAGAGGAGCAGGGTGGGAGCACCATGGTTTTTTAATTAAAATCCCACAAATCCTTCTCTGTCTTTTCCAGTTCTGAAGTAGAACACCCCACAGTTTTAAATATTTCCAATGTTACTAACTTGCAAAAACTATTTTAATTTAAATGTTTAGTTTTAGTGAATTTCAGCTTCATTTTGCTTTGACCTTTAAGGCTATATGAGAGATATATATATTATAAACTGTGGGTTTGGGTTAGAATCAAAACAGTTGAAAACTGGAAATCATCCAATGCCAGCATATGAATACAGGATAATTTAAGCCTCTTTTTCCTAGACAATATTGTGCTGAAATTGGTATGGTTTGAAAAAGATTTTCATTTAAATTAAAATAGCCTTTTTTTTCATCCAAAATTGTAAAGCTTTTCTGGCCATCTTTACGAGGGGTACAGCTGATTCTCATCTCCCTTCTCTTGGTATGACTCTACTGAATACAGTGGAGTCCATGTCTGCAGCAGGGCTGTGACAGGCTGAGACAGGTAGCTGTGCCATGCAGCAATACGGGTGTAGCAAGCATGATGGGGTGGTTGAGGAAGGGGGAGAGTGGTGCAGTGCTGGCAGTGCGGCTTTGTATTTTCCCTTCGTGTCCCCTGTGTGTCAGGTTATGACCTGTTACTATGAGAGAGAAGACGAAAGAGGATATGGGAAGAACAATGCGGTAAGTGTTACTATTGAGACCTTCTGGGTCTGCAAAGCTTTGCTTCCCAGGAAAGATGCTGCTTAACAAAGCATTTTACATGGCCTTTTTATTTCAGTAGCAGATTTGTGGCTAGGCTCCAGAATAGTACTGTCTCATGGTCTGTAAATTGTTATCTTCTTAGAGAGAGGAAGAAAAGTGAGAAGTAGGGGAAGATCTGCCTTTCTGATACTCGCTCTTCATCGACCACAGTACTCTGCTGCCCAGCCCCAAGACTTCCCAGCATCCTGCATCGGCAGATGACGTAAGTCAATGAACAACTTTCCTTCCCAACGTAATTATAATTTCTGCATAGAAATACACTATCTTTGAACATGAAAGCTGATTTCCTGGAAACCGGGAACACATCAAACATGCTGAAACCTTTTTTGGGAAAGAGGGAGAAGGGACATGTCCTGGGAGGTAGAGAAGAGACCAAAGCTAGTGGGATGGGAGCCTTGGTGTCAAGCGGTGTCTAAAATATCCTCTTTGCATCATGCTGGCTCTTAATTATCACCAACCACGGAGGAACTGATTGAGCCCAGCAAGGGTCCGGCAAAATAGATAATTTCTTACAGGCATCTAAAATTCATGAACGCAGTGGTGGTCCTGTCAGACCATTGCTATGTTGTTCCATGGCCCAGAGTCTCCCTTGAAGGGCAAAAATATCAGGGGTAATTTTTTTTTCCTAAGAGTGGAATACATTTGGGTTGTTAAAGCATGGCTTGCACTTCAGGCAGATCCTCACCGAAGGGCCAAGAGCTCATCTCAAACCGCGTGTTGTAAATTAACTCTTAATGTGATGAATGCATTAAAGGGCTGTTAGGCCTGAAGGATGTGCTTGGAAACCCGACGTCCTGATTAAGGGCTTGATTCATAAAAGGTTTACGCATCATTTACGCAGGTTTCTTTATTGGAAATGTTACTTGGAAAGAGCTCTTGAGTGGCTTCTTCCCAGAGAAATGGGGTTAGGAGTCTGGACACGCAGGCTTACACGTGTGCTTGCAAACATATGTACTCTCAGAGGCAAGCAAATGAGGTGGACACATGCAGAGACTCACACACACTCATTGCACACTGGTGTCATGCGTGTCTGGTGTGCCCTGAGCCACCCATGCAGGACCACTGAGGCTGAGCCCCGCCGAGCAGACAATGGTCCTCTTCCAGATTCCATCTTCCAGTGCTGTGCCGATGCTGTTTCTGCCCTGTGCCATAGGTTGAAGGACAGCCACAATACCACCAGCTCTTGCATTTTACAGCCACACTGACCCTGTTAACAGTGTCAGCTTCCACAATCTCCAGGCACTGTGTTTCAGAACTGTGTTACCTCTGTGAAAAAACCTGGCACCTTGTATCTGGTTTAAATTGGTATCCTGCTAGTTCCAGTGAGTGTGCTGTGGGATGTGGTGAACAAGTCTGAAGTCGCCTTTACCTAAGCCTGCACGATTTCATCCCTCTCAAGCCTTCTCCTCTCCCTTCTAAGAGTCCCAGTTTCTTATTCTCTCCTCATAAGGCAGCTCTCCCATCCCCTGCATCATTCCAGTCTTCCCTGAAACCCCTCTAACCCCCTTCATCCTATATCAGTGCAGAGACCAGTGCTGCCCACAGTGCTCAAGTGCATCCTCAAACCCATAGCAGGGCTTGGGACTCAGCGTCCCATTACCCACCTCCTGTACCAGCTTCTGTGAACCCAGGCCACTGCAGGCATTATCATCAAGTTCAGGCAGTAGGAACAGATCTAGTCTACTCCTTCAAGTCTCTGGAAGCTCTATTAGCTTATTAACTCTAATGGAATTACCTTATATTTTATATCCCCAGATCCCCCAACGCAGCACACCTACAACAAGCTGCCGTGTGCCGAAAATGGAGGATGCTGCAGAATCTGTGCTCTGCCTTTCACCCGACATGCCTGAATGTGCATAACGCCACAAGCTCTTCTCATCAAAAAGTTTAGTGATGACATCTATCCTGGGTTTAATTATAATGTGCTTCTGTGAGTCTGCTATTAGCAGGATAGAATAATGGCCCATTCAATCCTAGCAGTCTGCTTGATCCCAGAGATGTTTAATCAGGCATCAGCAACTGTACCTGAAATCATCACATTAGTTATATGGCAACATCCCTCCTCTCATAATGCTGTGATAATGAGCCCCTGTTCAATGGGAATAGAATTTATTTGGAGGACATAAGGAAAATGACTGATTCTTCTGGGTTTAATCTCAGCATTTATCGTTATCAACATCTGCTTTGACCTCTCGGCCAGTGTCTGCTCCAGAGCCCTGGCACGGGGATGGGGCAGTTGCAGGTGGTTCATATGGCATCCATTGCAGTCATGTCTGGTCCTGAGTACCTCTAAGTGAAACTAGAGGAAAGAGGATAAAAAAGTCAGAGGACAGCAAAACAAACAAAAATGTGATTGCTCATTTATGGTGTACATGGGTGTCTCATTCTCAAACATTCTTGCAGAAGAGTTGTTCAGCAGGCAAATACGGGAAAACAATGTGCGGAGGGAGAGTGTTGCATTGGCTGCATTCTGGCAGTAACTCTGTATGTCAGGAATAATACCACAGGCCCTGCTATACATTAGCACCCAATTAGGTCTGCCCAAGGTAGCCCCTATTTGGGGTGCCAAATCTCTGAGCAACCAATAGAGCAGGAATGAGCCAGCAGAGAGCTTTGCCTGGGTAATGGGTGATGCCCACGTCTTTGCCCTGTGCAGCCAGGGCTCCAGGTACCCTGTCTCTGTTCTCCTCTGCGAGTGCAGCTCACAATGAAGCTGAAAAAATAAGAAGCTGAGCAGTGACAAAATCAAAACTACAAATGAGTTTCCCAACTGTGTTTGAAATAAAAAATAAAGCAGTTCCGTCTGGCAATGTATAAGTGAAACTCAGAATTTGAAAGGAGGAGGCTGGTGTTCACTTTCTGACTGCAGAAGGTGAGTAGGGCAAGCTGGAGGGCTTCTCCTGAGAGCTTGTTTACAAAGCTACTTTTTCCCCTCTTTTTTTTTTTTTCCTCCTGGCAGCATAAAGCTGCAGTTTAATCACTGTTTGCTGAGGAACAGCCACAGGAAGCTCTGCTCCCAGGAGCAACAACCAGAGACATTCAATTTTGAAGCTGCCAGTCAACAAAAGGGCATGAAGTGATTAGCTTTGAAGACTACATTACCTGCCAGTTTGGACCCCAGATACCATCTTTCATAGATTTTTCTAAGGATTCCCATTTTGAGTAGGGTCAGAAGTCAGATTACTGCTAGGTGGTTTCCAAAACATCTCCAGACGTGCAGAGAACACAGTGTTTAAATTCAGTGTATTTTTTAAAAAACCCCAGCATATTAATAAAATAAGTATGCCCAAGGATGTTTCCATCCAGATTTGCAAGTGCTCCTAGAGCAAGTAGATGAAAAGCACTACGATGGGAAATTTTGTGGACAGATGAGGCTGTTTCACTTCCCACGTCCCCTGTGGTCCCCAGCCATCCCCCGGGGCATTCCTCCCCCTTACCCCTCAACCACCACTCAGCCAGGGGATTCTCCCTCAATTCCCAAGGCAGGTCGGTGCCAGATGTGCTCCTCTGCACAGCATGATCCTGCAGAGGCAGGACAGGCAGTGCCTCATAAGAATGGCAGGAACAGTCTGGTTTGAGCATCAAGTACTAAATAAATAAAGGTTTGCTGCTTAATCCCTGCTCCAGCCACAACTATTTCAGATTTGGCAGTTTAAGCTGCAGAAGGACTTATCTATCAAAGACCAACTTTGAACACCTTAAAGAAATGCAGACATAGGCCACTAAATGATGGTGTCAGGCAGAGGGAAGTCAGCAGATGATACCGTGGTGAGGAGTGAGAGAGGGATCAGTCCCTCTCCATCTGTCTGTCTGCCTACAAAAGTAGGTGGATTAAATGAGGAAAGAGTGCAAATAAGGTTTAACTGGAGTACCTTCAGTACAATCTCGGTGGTTAATAGACTGGGGAGCCTTTTCAGTACATTTGTCTTGGAGTATTTCCCATCATTTTTATCTTGAGTAATCAGAGGCTCCCTTGGTCCCCAACACTCCTCTTCATAGCAGAGCATTATTAATTATTAGGAGTTTCTGAGCTGAAGCGGCTGCTCAAAGCACAGCCTCCCAACCAAAGTACAGGGCTATCAATTTACAATTTGCCTGTGGGTAATGGAGTAAATAGAATGGAGTTCATATAGTCAGGATTTAAAAGAAAGAAGATCTGTATTTATGGGCAGAAGGGAACGTGCTCACAGATATCCTCCACTGTGAAAGCTCTTCGTATCAAAGCTGGATGATGCTAAGCAGCTGCGTGCAAAGATGCAAAATCTGCTGTATTTAACAAGTGGTTGTGGCATCTGGACAAGATCAGAGAGGAGGGTAAGCATCACAGGGAATTGTACAAGTGCCAAGGTGGGTTCGCTGCACTGGAGTGCTTGCTGCCACTCAGGACTTCAAACGGTATAAGTTCACAGGGGTCTTCCCTCAGCTTTACATGCAGCCGGGGAGGAGGAATGGCATCTCCAAGGAGCAAATTGAAGATGGCACCAAGCCTGAAGTCCTTGTGCTCTGACAGACCCCCTTCCTCTTTCAAGTACCCAGGGAAAAGGTTGGGGTACAGGCAGCCAGATATAGCCAGATATGGACAGGACAGTAGCTAGGTGCAAAACAGCCTCAAACCACCACCATGAAGCTCAGCACAGGGCACTGGCTGCTCCTGTCTGGCCTCTGTGCTCTGAGCAAAGTCCCACAAAAGCTTCTTCCAAGACCTGAGAGAAACCTCTGACAGCATTACCAAGCATCAGAGAGCCATAATCTAGCCTTGCTGACACATTAGGCCAAGTTGCTATCCAATTTATCTCTACTAATCCATTCCTTTATGGGTCTGTTAAGATAAAAATCTCTAAAATGAAGAGAGAGCTGCCAGAAAGCTTTCGAATTGACAGTGGGTTGCTCAACTGTTTTAGCACGCTATCATCCTAAATTGCCTGCTGCTCAGGCTCGCACTGACTGCCCTAATGGCACTTCTATACCACGCAAAACTGGAGGCTGCATCTTCCTGCATTTATGAGAAACTAGGACATTATGTGAAGAGGGAATAAAACACCTCCAAGATCAGTTGTTAGTGCCAGGAATGTTTTATCGGCTGGTCCGTGGGAGAAAGTTTGGCATCAGCAGGGATGCCCCCAGGGGCTGAACAGCCAGACAGATGGTCATCACCGAAGGCCAAGATCAAGCCCTTGTCTGTGAATTCATGGAGCAGATAAAACACCAGTGGCAGCAGAAGGAGGCTCAGTTAATGGGTTTTGGCCGTGGTTTAGAAGGACCTGCCCCAGTACAGCTTTTAACTGCCATTTAGCGACTGAATTTTGAGGATAATCTGTTTCTGTGTTCTCCAGTGAAGGGAAGCAGACATTCCCCACCCCTGCATGGGATCTGTCTAATAGCCCTATGATGGTCACAACTCCCTAAAACCACCTAAAGCACTGTCTTCAGCAGTAAGCAAATGAACATTGCTGAGACCTGGAGATGTGGTATCCTTCAGGAACCTCCTTCAAACCAGTCTTTTTTGAGACTTTATTAGAAGGACGAAGCCTGCTTGCAGCCAGTAATATAAACAAAGAAACAGTCAGAGAATAGCTGCCTTGTGGAAGCAGCTTTCTCTGTAACTGGTAGAAAAGAACTGGGAAAACTCTTGTTTTGAAACACATCAGTGTTGAAGGATGTAGTAAGGAAGGAAAAACCACTCAGGTCTTTCACACACTGTATTGGGGAGCAACAGGGCTTCGTTAGGGCTGGGGAGAGGGAGTGTGGGTGTGCTTGGAGCACAGTCAGAGTCACCCTGCACCCTTCTGCAGAGGACCAGCCTCTCACTCTTCCATACCTGTTTGTCCTAAACAGTCCCAGCCGCAGTTTATGGGGAATCAAGTCATTTCCAGCATGATCCTTCTGCAGCCTGGGCATAGCAACACGGAGGATGCAAGGGAGCTACCAGATGCTGCAGACATTGGAGACAAAACTCCACAGAGAGTACAAGAAGGGAGGAAACCACCTTGGACCCAAGATGCTTGGTGGACAACTCAAGACAGGTGTCCTCTGAAAGCAAATCACTGTGGCAGGATGAGCATCTTTTGCTCTGCAGACGGGCTTCCTCCAGGGTCTCACTCAGTCTCCATGGTTGTGACCAACTTCCTTCCTGAGCTTTGCCAGACCATTCAGAAGGTTAAAACTGGGGCTCAGAGTGGCAGACTGGTACTGTCACTACACAAAAGGTGTCATGTCACAGCTGCAGAGGAGAAGGAGTGATTTTCCAAGTCAGATGATTGGGAAGAAGACAGCTCAAGTCTTGGCCTGTATTGCACCCTGTCGTATAATCTGCTAGGCTACAGAGGCATCCCACATCCTGGTTATGGGTAGCCAACTGTTTGTGTTTCCTTGAGCCCTCAGCCTTCCTCAAATTATTATCTTAGTTGAGCCAGAGAATATTTTACCATGAAGACGTATGGGAAGGCTGCAGTAGATACAAGGAGTGAGCCAATGCCTTCATATATCTCCTGCAAGATCAGTCCTTCTGTTGGAGGGAACAACCTTGTTCACAACTTCCTGTGTTACCCAGATCAATAATTCTCAAGCCTCCAGTGCCTGGTCGAAACACAGAGCCTAGGGACAGCAGCAGAGACAACTACAACTCGCAAAATATTTCATTAAATCAATATCACAGGAGGATCGTGTCTCATGCTGACAGAATCGCTCAGCATCCGCCCATTGGAACTGCACAACGCCTGGCTCCCTGTGCTGCTGCACGGAACTGATGCATTATGTTATTTCAGAGGTTGTTGTAGTGAAGAGGAAACAAGAGTGTCACATTAACAGCAAAGGCAGGTCATCAGTGTAATAATTGAGTACAAGATCTATCCAGTGGGGGGGTAATAGAATAACAAGCAATCAACCGCAATACAGGAAGAATAAATTAAGCGGCGTGTGTCTGCTTTCATCCAGGCACAATTAATGTCATTAGTCCTGAGAGATGATCTGGCTTTCTGGGGATAATTCACGAGACAGGTAACTCTGCTGCACCCAGGAAGTAGCTCCAGCCCTAACCCCTTTGCATTGCTGCGTCCCCCCAGGATGAGCAGCACAGCTGCACCTTCTCTCTAAAACCCCCCACCTTGCCTGACCAGAACAACCCAGCAGAGTTTTGGTTGAGTGACTCACTGGGGCAGCTCTCAGGGCGGGTTTGTGACCTTCAGGCCATGCGTAGCTGTGAATGGCCATCAGCTGGTAAAAGGCCATCGCCGACACCAGCAAAGCTATGGTTGGAAGGCTCTGGGTCCCATACCAAAACCCAAGGTATTCCGAGCAATGAATTTTATCCCAACTTGAAAGCAAATATATTGTTCACATGGTGAAACAACCTGTTTACAGTCTCTTCACTCTCAGCCAAACAGTCGAATTGCCTCTTGCCTGCAAGTGATATTTGTCACCTTATAAATTAATCACTTTCAGGCTGTTCCTTAGCTAAAGCTGTTAAGATCTGGAGAGTCTGGGACAGTTTAATCTAAAGTAAACAACTCTGCAGGAGCTCTTCGTCTTTCTGCTTGGCTCTCTTTTTTTCCTCTATCACAAAAAAAAAAAAAATGGTTGTATTAATACTTTCTTGATGTTTCGTCTCAAGAGCAAAACTTCAAAGTGATTTCACGGTCTAGCTCACTCCTGAAAAGAAATAAATCATGAAGTCAAACAGGCTGGTGGCAGAGCCATGGCGGGGATTGTTAAAAAAGCTGTTTTCAGCCTTTTCCATTTTCCAGGGAGCTCTCCCAAAGACTACACAAGGGAGTTATTTCTCCTGTGTTACTTCAGGGAAGACACAGCCAAATAGCCCAGGCTTGTTCCCATCTCACTGGTCAATGCAACAAAGGGGGAAAAAGGCTGCAACCCAGTGCACACAGCACAGGGGTCCTTGTAGGCACAAGGAACAGGGGGGCTGGGACATTGCTGACCATGGACAATGGTGGAGCTTGTGGCAGTGGCACAAGCATCATCCTAGCATCATCCCTCCACCCCAAAAATTAAGGGGATTTTATTTTATAAAATACTTCTATCTCTCACAAAGATGCCCTGAGCAGGGTGGCTGAAAAAATGCTTACACCACACAACTTGGGAAAAGCAGGCTGCCTCCATCAGGCTGCAGTTTGGAGAGCAGGGTGTAGGAAGCAGACAGTGGATGTGGGAGCAGTACAAGGCTCCCCAGCCCTTCGTTGGTCACAGGCAATCTCATGAGCACTATGCTGCCGAGAAGACCAAAGGTTGCTTTTGGTTGTGAGCCAGAACCACCTAAGGGGTAGGCTAAGGGAAAGCTTTATGATAATAACTCAACTAATGCATGAGCAATAGCGGGGCTGAGGCAGAAACTGTACTGATTAGTGTATTGTCAGTGCTGAGGCCTCCCACACAGACAGCTCTGTCTGCCTTCCCTTCCTTCGCATACTCAAGGATGCTACATTCATTAGCTTGTTTCTGTGCTCAATGCCCTCCATCCCTCACCCAGTGTCCTCTGCCTGTTTATTCAAGCTTAATGCCAAGGCAAATAATCCACCTACGAGGCACTTTTTCACATGCCCGGCAAGAAGCTCTGTGCTCCAGGTTAAAAGCAGCAGCCCCCATCACTGCTTCATCCTTGGGAGGGCTGGGGACTGGCAGAGTCAGAGCTGGCTGCCACGTGTGTCCTGAACCCAGAGTGGTGTGACTTCAAATAAACATCACCACCACCTCCAGGCAATGCTGGGATGCCTACAGGGGAGCTTTCG
Source organism: Strigops habroptila (assembly GCF_004027225.2). Classification (NCBI taxonomy): domain Eukaryota; kingdom Metazoa; phylum Chordata; class Aves; order Psittaciformes; family Psittacidae; genus Strigops; species Strigops habroptila. Next base: position 36,414,142 of record NC_044284.2, on the reverse strand, counting down.
TCCCATCTTTTAGCTGACTGGTTTTGAAAAGGGTGAGTCTAGTCCTGTGTCTTGCTGGATGTTGGACTAAACAAGGGTTTTGAGTTGAAAGCAGGCAGTTTCAGCCCATTGCTGAATGAAAAAATACTAATGCTTTTAAATGGATCATGCAGTGGACTTTCCCCCTCTCCCCTGCACGGCCTGGGGAGACTGACGTGCTGCATAAGTGCAGTGGTGGCTATTTGAAAGACCCCCTCTCCCAGCAGACAAAAAGGAAAGGGGGCATATCCACCTAGCCATGGGGTGCAGAGAAACCTGGGCTTGAAGCAGCAGCAGGGTTCTTGTACTCCTCACCCTGGGATATATCCAAAGAGAGAGACAGGGGATGCCCTCCCATCCATGCTACCGTGCTAAAAAACTGAGGAATGCCAAGTCCCAGAGCCTCTAAGGCCATTCCTGGCTAAATCTTTTGGGAATTCAGCATTCTACAAGCCACGGTGTCCTGCCTCAGGTCCTACAGATAGCCCAAGGGAGAGGAAAGCACCGAAGCTCAAGCTTGGACATCACCCAGGCTGCTCACTGCTCCTGAGTGCAGGTGTGTAAACCAGTGTGTATTGATGTCCTATGGCTCTGTCCTGTACTCTGCTGTCACCACCATCCCCTGTGCCTTTGGTTTGTGTCTCCTCCAGGGTGTTTGTGGCCAGGAGGCAGAGCTTTTCCTCTTGAAACCCACTGCTTGGGACATGCAGCAGTATATTTGCTCTTATCCTTCTGAAGGGTGGCAATTTGCAGAAAGCCAAGGCTGGAGAAGCTTTCCAGTGCCAGCACGGAATCATTGAATCATAGAATAGTTAGGGTTGGAAAGGACCTTAAGATCACCTAGTTCCAACCCCCTTGCTATGGGCAGGGACACCTCACACTAAACCATGTCACCCAAGACTCCATCCAACCTGGCCTTGAACACTGCCAGTGATGGAGCATTCACCACTTCCTTGGGCAACCCATTCCAGTGCCTCACCACCCTCACTGTAAAGAACTTCTTCCTTATATCTAACCTAAACTTCCCCTGTTTAAGTTTGAACCCATTACCCCTTGTCCTACCACTACAATCCCTAATGATGAGTCTCTCCCCAGCACCCTTATAGGCCCCCTTCAGATACTGGAAGGATGCTATGAGGTCTCCACACAGCTTTCACCAGGCTGAACAGCCCCAACTTTCTCAGCCTGTCTTCATACGGGAGGTGCTCCAGCCCTCTTATCATCCTCATGGCCCTCCTCTGGACTCGCTCCAACAGCTCCATGTCCTTTTTGTGTTGAGGACACCAGAACTGTACACAATACTCCAAGTGAGGTCTCACAAGAGCAGAGTAGAGGGGCAGGATCAGCTCCTTCGACCTGCTGGTCACACTTCTTTTGATGCAGCCCAGGATACAGTTGGCTTTCTGGGCTGTGAGCGCACACTGCCGGCTCATGTTTTATGTTGCAATGGGGAGTGATTGCTTCTTCCCAAGCCAAACTTCTCTAAAAGAGCTTTCCTAAGGGCTGCCACTGCAGACAGGGACAGGCTGGAGGCATGTCAGCTAATGAGGAGACTATGATGGCAGACCAGTTTGGCTTGCCCTAGAAAGGGAAGGACAGGATGAAAGTGGTTTATGAAGAGAGACACAGGTGGGCTTCATATTCTTAATTATGGTAATGGCCTGTGAAAGGCTTAATCAGTGCTGCTCCAAATGCAGCTGTGGGGTGTATAGTGAGGGGTATTACCTGTGCCCAGCATTTCTCAGTGAGTCTGTAAAGCTACCTGTCCTCCAACACCTTTTATTCATCTCCACCCTCCTTTTATTCAAGGACCATCCAGAAAGTGCAAAATTATCTGTCCCCTGCAGTCACTGCCCCCCACAGCCATCTCCCGCCTGGGACCGATGGGAATGCAGGCGCTGACGTGTCATTTCATGGAAAATCCTGAAAAAAAACCTGCCCCTGGAGTTCTGAAATGGGTCAGTCCCAGGGAGATTTTTACTAAGGGAGCTTCAGTCTCCTGCACCGATCCTCATTAACAGAGTCTCCACCAAGCCACAGACACAGCGGCAGGCTCCATAGGGAGGAGCTGTGGGGAGCCAAGCGGAGGCAGCTGCCTCCCCCAGGCAGACCCAAGGTTTTCACTACAAACAGGACAGCATTATGAAATCAAGATGGTGTGGGGTCCTTGGGGCAGCAGGGAAGGAAGGGGACATTGGAGAGAGGCTGAACAGAGAGAGCAAGTGTGCTTGGGGCTGGTTCAGCCAAGTTCCTGGAGAGAGGTGCAGAGAAGGACCAGGAGACAGGTAATGATGGATTCAGGAAGCAGAACATTCAGAGAGTGCCCTGGCTTTGTTTCAGCATCCCAGGCTGCTAGAGAAGAGCTGCAATAGCATCCCAACAGTTAAACAGCAGCTGGGCTCATTTCCTCACTCTGATGTGTCTTTATGTAACGGAGCCCGGGATGCACAGCATGCACTGGGGATCTGGAGGTGGGAGCCCCTCAGAAATGAACTGTGCTCCCCTCTGATTGCCACCTTCAGCAAGAAAATTGCCCTTTCAGTTCTAATTAAAAAAAAAAAAAAAATGGAACATTTCCATATGTGTATGTGCATAGATATAGAAAGCAATTGCAGCCCCCACAGTGTGAAAGGAATAAATAAAGGAGTGGGAGAATGATTCAGTAGCAAAGGCTGGTTATGTGCATACCCATTAGCAAAACTAAGAGAGGAACGGGAGTAATGACATTGGAATAATAAAGTCATTAGAGTGAACAGCCAGGGCCAGTGCTTACACCTGTAAATGCTGCTGAGTCTTTGAGTAGATTAAGTTCATCGTAGTGACCACAGCTGCCTCTTCTAAAGTAATTATTGACAGATCCATGATCCATGTTTGCTTTGCATTTAGTGATCGATTAAAATGCAAACACTCTCACCTTCCTAGGCATGCCTGTGGGATGTTTCTGTAGTTAATTATTTAAATGCTTAGGTGACAGGATAACAGATTTCAGGAATTCTGTTGTATTTAAAGCCTGGCTGTGCCCTGTGATGTGGAAACAATCTAACTCTCATTTTAAAATTTCCATCCCAGCAAGAATTTGCTCAGTTAGAGAGGGAAGTATCTGCAGATGCGACATTAAGAGCATGCAATAAAATGGAGCATTAATGCAGTGCTTTGAGCTGGGAACACATTGGATGGGGGGGCTGGTTTGGGGGGGACAGAGAAAGGGGATTCCAGAAAAGCCAGGAACTTTTTGACTCAATGCAGCAGTTAGTAGGTGTGTTGGGAAAGCCCACACAGGAAAAATCTGGATGTAATAGTTTTAAGAAAAGGACCCTGAGCAGGGTCAAATGCAAGTATTAAGGTTAAATGCACAAAATATTATCTCTGTCATTTCTTTCTTGCTGCCCCAGTGTGATGGTCTCCAAGGCTTTGAGCATGGCCAGTGCCTGTCCCTGAGAGCATGGTAGACACTGGGGAACAGCAGGAGCTGTGATGTTCTGCTGCTACCCCAGCATCAAATACTGTGGGTGTGTCAGCAGCCAGGACCATCTTTTTAGGCCAGGGATGAAGCTGCCCTGAGAAGCTTGCCCATGCCCCACAGCCTAACACAGAACCTCCCCTCTCAGAGCTGCTGTCTTGTCTGGCAAAAATCTCAGCTTCAAAATAAAGAACTCAGTCGCTTTACTTACAGTTGCAAAGGAAGAGTCACCAACACAGCCCAGCAGCACTCAGTGTAAAGATGAGGGTGCACTGGGAACTTGAACAGTGACTTGCAGGTGGCTTGGCTGAGACCCAGCCCCTGAGAGATAACTCATGTCGGTGTGTCTGACTGCAGACATTTGTTCCTTGTGAGAGAAGGTGCTGCCATCCTGGGGAATGATGTCTCATGACACCACGTTGGATGAAGCTGCTACTGTATAAGGAGGAACCCAACCTAAAATGCCTATCATGGAGAGTTGTCAGAGAGGAGTTTAAATAAGCCAGATAATGTTGAGCCACCACCAGCACCACCACATGCTTAGCCATTACCTAGTGTTCCCTGCCCAGTTGGAGGTGGTACCCATGCAGAGACACCTGTGAGTCTGTCTTCCCCATCCCTCCTAGAGAGGACATCCAGTAAATCCTGCTCAGTGCTGGCATATTGGCACTGGCCCTTGCTAATGAACCCCCACAGCCCCCCCCACAGCTAATGAACCCCAACCTCCTGCTCCCTGCAGAGGAGTGGGTTTCTCACCCACCTGCTAGCAGAGTGCTGTCATCACCTAACTGCTCGCCCTTGCAAATGCCCACATACAAACAGTGTGGCGGCTGATGGGTTTCCCTGTGCCAAATGATGTGGCATCATGGGCCCACTTTGGCCCGTGGACCACCAACCCATTATCACCTCCAAATAGCCTCTTCGCCCCTCTGAGCTGCAGGTCAGCTAGGTCCTGCTCCAAGCCATGCTGTGCCCGTCACCCAGATGAAGGGACCTGACGTGTGGTTCAGTTGATACGCTGGAGGGAAGGGATGCCATCCAGAGGGACCTTGACACGCTTGTGAGGTTGCCCGATGCCAACCTTATGAAGTTTAACCAAGCCAAGTGTAAGGTCCTACACCTGGGTCGGGGCAATCCCAGGCACTGCTACAGGTTGGGCAGAGAAGAGATTCAGAGCAGCCCTGCAGAGGAGGACTTGGGGGTGTTGGCTGACGATAAGCTTAACATGAGCCGGCTTCAGTGTGGGCTCGCAGCCCAGAAAGCCAACCGTATCCTGGGCTGCATCAAAAGAAGTGTGACCAGCAGGTCGAAGGAGCTGATCCTGCCCCTCTACTCTGCTCTTGTGAGACCTCACTTGGAGTACTGCGTACAGTTCTGGTGTCCTCAACATAAAAAGGACATGGAGCTGTTGGAGCGAGTCCAGAGGAGGGCCATGAGGATGATAAGAGGGCTGGAGCACCTCCCGTATGAAGACAGGCTGAGAAAGTTGGGGCTGTTCAGCCTGGAGAAGAGAAGGCTGCATGGAGACCTCATAGCATCCTTCCAGTATCTGAAGGGGGTCTATAAGGATGCTGGAGAGGGACTCTTCCTTAGGGACTGTAGTGGTAGGACAAGGGGTAACGGGTTCAAACTTAAACAGGGGAAGTTTAGGTTAGATATAAGGAAGAAGTTCTTTACAGTGAGGGTGGTGAAGCACTGGAATGGGTTGCCCAGGGAGGTTGTGGATGCTCCATTCCTGGTGGTGTTCAAGGCCAGGTTGGACAGAGCCTTGGACCACATGGTTTAGAGCAAGGTGTCCCTGCCCATGGCAGGGGGGTTGGAACTAGATGATCTTAAGGTCCTTTCCAACCCTTACTATTCTATGATTCTCTGACAGGGGAAGGACCTGTTGTGATCAGTATCCATGCAGAGCAAGATGGGGCCATCGAGCCCCACACCACAGCCCTCACCAGCCGCGTCCCTGCGTGAGTCTCCCATACAGCTGCAAAGCCCCTTTCCACCACAGTCAGGACAGATTAACATGGCAAACCACAAACAAGCAAAAACCTCTGTATCCCATTATCCATCTCCTAAACCATCCTGTCCCTGAGTACTGCATTCTTCATGGAACAGAACAGCATTGGTTGCAGTGCCAGTTTTCCAGTCCTGTTATTTATTTAGCATTTAAAGGCTAGTTTGCACGCTTTTTCCCTCTCTGCTTATCAGTCAAGGGATGTTGACACTGTGAAATGCATCTGTTAAGACGACAGCATCTTTCTCCATAGTAATTTATTGTCCTCAAGAAAAGTGTGGGGCAGCTTAATATCTTGTTAACGAGTCTGTCAAACAGACTGTGATGGCTGGGGAAAAAAATGCAAAATAAAAAATGGAGTTTATATTGAAATCAATGGGAGTTTTGCTACTTTATAAAATGGCATTTTTCCCATTGGATGTCGATTAAGCTGTCTGACTTAATAGGTCTGTCCCAGAAAAAAAAAAAAATATATCTTCAATAAATAAATGGCCTAGATAAATACATTAATAACTGGTATGTACTGAAGGTTCCTCTGCTGATATTTGTTATCCTTTTTTTCTCCTCTCTCAAGTTTACATAACTGTCTGAGAGCTAAAAAGCATTGACTTTTCTCCTAGCATATGGCTTTTAAGTAGGATTTACTCTAGAAAGTGCTTTCTGACATGTGGCTAATATAGTCTGTGTATGTCTTGGCTCTTTAATAGACTTTTGAACTGCAGCCGCATTTCCATACAGCTGAAGACTCAGAAACACAGTCTACTCTCTCCAGCCTCTGCTATCGACCAGGTCCACACTAATTTGGCATATTTGAAGAGCTCCTTATTACATTTTCCTCCCTAGTCACAATTCACCATCCCTGTCTTTGGAAGAGATGTGGGACAAGCGTAGCCAGTCCAGCGAGGAGCTCGTGCTCCTGCCAGGAGAAGTCCCATGGAGTATCTTGGGCACCTTTGGCACCTCTTGGATCCAAGTTGCGCTTCCCAGCTCTTGCAAACATGCTTTTTTGCCAGAACAGAGCTCTGTCCATGCTCCAAGCTCCCATGGTCATAGCAAGGCCAGGACACAGGGAAGAAAGTCATCAGGATGCTTAGAATAAATGGTTCAAAGGCTCTGTTGTGATTCTTTATCCCATGAATTGGCCTTCTCTCATTTTCCTGCCCAAAGGCCCAATGGGAAGGGATCTCTGGGCACAGAGATGTAACACCAAGACAAGGGCTTCACCTGCTCTGGGTTTAAGCAGCAACAGATATCCCTGAAATGGCTAGGAATCACCTTGGGAAGACAACTGAGGGTGAGCCCCGAGTCTCTCAGTGTCCGTGTCCATGCCAGTACACAGCTGCTGATGCATCAGTCTTAGGACACAGCCTGCTCACCCTTCGGGGTTCTTCTGGTCCCTGCCCCCACCCTGGGTGTCTGGGACAGGACTGCCTCTGAACACATGGACCTGTAATGCTCACTACCAAGAGACCCTCCAGAAAGTTTTTTCCAGCTGCTGTGTAATGCAAACAAGCCACTAACGAGCAGTCACCTGGCAAAGTTACATGCTGCCAAAAAGCACTCTAGATGCTAAGCCCTCCCTGCCAGGACCCCAGACTTTCAGGCACAGATCTGCACGGACTCTTCCTACAAAAGGGAGGTAGCGTCATGGGCTGCTCTTTTCTGCTCTTGCAGCAGTTTTCTCAGCAAATGATCTTCTCCCCTTCTGGATGAACTGAATGCCTTTGTTAATTCTCCTGTCCGAGCCACACACAAGGTCCCACTGAATCCTATCACCCACCTCCAGGGGTGACAAGGCTGTGTGGGGCTCGTGCATCCTGCTGTCAAGCACAGCAAGCCAGGACATCCCATCTGGGGATGCTCATTAACACCCGGCCATTCCCATTAGAGCAGAGATGACTGTAAGTCACAGCAAAAACAGAAACTCCCAAAGAGCAGGGTGTATCTCTCTGCAGCAATGCTGATTAGTTCCCTGGGCTGAATCGCTTGCTGTGGGGCATACAGGGGTCCCATATCACAGGGCTCTGAGAGGTGGCAGCCACCCCAAGAGGATTGAGCTGCCATTGATACAACTAAGTAGAATTACTTAAATATTCACAGTCTCCTTCCCCTACGGTATTTACTAGAAATTTGCATTTCCACAAATACTTTGATTTCACCACATTTCCTTTCATTCTTCCCCTAGGGAAGGGCCACCAGGGGAGCTTTCTTCTTTGCTTTCCAGCAAAGCTTCAAGCCCTCCTGTTCCAATTTTGAGTCTTTCCTTTTTCCTTTTCCTCTCTCCGCTTTTCTTCAAAGAGAGAAAGCAGAAACAACAGAGGAGAGATGAAGGAGAGCCTCTAAAAATACCAAAGTCCTTCCCCACCCCCAGAAATGCCACATAAAAGCCTTCCAGAGTTCTCAGTCATTCCAAGCTGATGAAAGGGCAGATCTCTGCAAAATTCCTAGGGCTAAATCCACTGCTTAAGAACACTCACAAAACCCTTTCCTATTTTATGCTCAGCTTTGCCCCACAGCCCGGCGTGGCCGCTCTCCTCCAAACAGGTTGCTCCCTTCCCCACGCTCTCCAGTGTTGCACCTTTGCGGCAGGCAGCATGCACAGGCAGCCATGCTACCGCTTGCAGCCGGGCTGGCTGGCACTGCTCTCCTGCTGCCGAGCCAGCTGGCCACAGCACGGGTAAGCTCCTGCTGCTTGGGCAGCTGCCGGGTTTTTGGCTACCAAGCTGGCCAGACAGCAGGGGCTGCCTCTCCACGGCTGGCAGCCCTGGTTCTGCAGGCAGCCTGTCGGCCAGATGCCGGGTAGATCTGCGCTACAGTAATAACCGTAATTAATAACAATAACATGCCTGCAAACCATGATGACAGCAGGCACTAATCTTTCATAATACTTTTAAGACAGGAAGAGGAGAATCCTGCCATACAAGTCCTGCTCTATATCAGTTTGGAGCCAATACTTAGAGGAGGCAGAAGACCTCTTAAATGCCATGCAAATTTGTTTTTCATTGAGCCAGGTTCTATCAAAACCTTCTGTCCTTACGCTGTAGCTGAATTTGCTTTGTCCCAGTCTGTGTCTATAGGATTAGGCAGCAGATCTGATCCTTGCAGGCTGAAAAAATGTAGGAAAATTTTAATACTATATGGCTACAGCTGCTCCACCAAGCTGGAAACCAGGAGGACTAACTGTCATGCTGAGCATGTGGCCTTTTAGCGCTGCTGCTTCTTCTTAAGTAAGCAGTTTGATTTGGCTCACTGGAAATCAGCTGGGAGGGGGCTGGCAATGGTGCTACCTGCATCTGTGCTGGTGAAGCAGTGACCAGGACACTGGTTCCCAGGAGCACAGCATCTCTCTGGATATCGGGGCTTGGTTTCCCCAGCACTGCTATGTGTCAGTGTAGAGGGCAGAAGCCAGCACACCTGCCCCTCCTTAATCCACAGTATTGGTCTCAAACCTCCCAGTGCTGCTGTCTCATTTATTTCAGGCTCATATGCAAACAAAATATCATTCAGGATAATATCTGCGTTCAGTGTTTAATTCCCTGCCCACGAGCGACAAGGGTAGAGCACAGGCTGCTTTGATAACCTCCCACCTCACCCCCTGCCTCCCCAGCTCTTCGCTGCAGCACCAGCCCCATTTAAACCAGTTTGGCCCACACTGTGAGAAAGAAATCTCTTGCCCCACACAATAGCTGATAGGGCAGAGTCCTGCAGAAGGTGGGCAGCCACATCCAGACTGTCCCAGGAGGAAGGAACACCTTAGGAAATCCAGAAACTGCTGCTCCCTGCCTCTGTTTCTCCGGAAACAGCTTTGGAAAAAATAGGGGGGGCTCCTCGCATCTGCTTTTGCTAACCCCCCCAAATTCCAGGGGCACAGAGACCACACTATTCATGCTTTAATTCACAGCTCTCTGCCTCAGTTTCCCCACCTGTGACATGGGGGTTGGGTAATCACCTGCTGGTCTGAGGATAAATTGGGAGGTTTTCAAAGCTGTAGACAACCAGTGGGTACCTAGACACTGTGGCATGCTTTTATGAAGTGAGTGAAGGGGCAGAGGTGTTTCAACACAGGCATCACAGAAACAAGAGATGCTATTTAAAAAGTGCTGTTGCATTGTTTGCTGAACCCCACAAGAAGTGACTATGGAAGGCCCTCTTGAGATGTCAGAGCTGATGGGCCCCTTAGCCCTACCATGTCTCAAGTTATGGTACCTTCTTGCACAACTGTCACGGTAGTTCAGTGGCTGGGTAGGCTCTGCCAGTGAAAACATCACCCAATTACACTAATGAGGTGTGCAAGGTCCCCAGAGGGGTCTGGAGATGAGGCACATCATGTGAAGAGGATTTTAATTGGCCTGGGAGGCTGAGGGCTACTGGAGGTGCACACCAGCTAGTGGAGGCTCTCTGGGGTCCTGCTCCTGTCTCGGTACTGAGGACAGGCAGGAGACTTTGCACATCGACTGCTGTTGTGTGGTTAATGGACATTGGATGACCTTGATAAGGACATGGAACAGATAGTAGCCAGCATGTCCAATCACACCACCAGGGCTCCCAGATGAGCCTGGCTGTGAGCTGGGCTCTCCATTGCCCTGAGGACTACAGCGTTCTGTGCTCCTTTGCACCAAAGCACCAAAGCTGAGCACCCATGGAAAACTGAGGCTTGCTCTGCAGACAGTCCTCCCAGCATGCTTGCTCCCAGGAAAGCTGCCAGAAAAGCCTGGGCAGCCACTTGTAGAAGGGAAAATCCAGTGTTTTATCCTGCAGAGCCCTCCCAGCTTGTGTTGCTGGTGAGAGCTGCCTGTTGCTGCATGTTATTATGGGTAGGACTGAGGGCCCAGACACAGATGATGGAGCCAAGCCTTGATCATGCGAGGCTGGGGCTGACCTTTGAGCTCTCTAAGCCCTTGAGAAGGCAAAGGGGGGCTTCACATGCGTTATACTAGGGTAGTGACAGAGGGGAGAGGTCTCTCCCGTGGGCAACAGCAAAAGCCTCCCCTGCTACTTTCTGCAGGGCGGGGATGCTTACTCAGCAGCTTTCCTCCCAGACCGGTGCCTCTGAACGGGTGTAGATTCCCATTCCTCCTCCTCGGCTGTGAGCCATGAATCAGCTGTCCCAGAATCTTTCTCCTCTCAAATGCTGTGCCCTTTCCCCACCCCTTCCTCCCAGGCTGCGTCTTCCTCCCACACAAGAGCCAGTGGGGATGGGGACAGCATCATTCCCCATCCAGGGAAGGGAGGAGCAAGGTGCCTGCCTGCTTCCCACCAAGCTGGCCTAGGAGACAAGAGCAGTGGCAAGATGAGGTGGGAGCAGGACATGTGAGATGTGCAGTGCTAGAGGATGAATGCAGGGCAGCCGCTCCTGGTTCTGTCATGCCCCACCTCCCTGCTTGCCCCTGTGCTCAGAACACTCAGCTGGGAACTGGTTTGTAACCGCATGCCCTGATGTGAACATCCCAAGGTACTTCTTTCATTCACAGCATGATAGCTCCTGCCATGCTGGGATGCGATATCCTGTTCAGAGACTGTTAGATATAATCCAAGGTAACCCTTTTGTGTTTGATTTATCAGAAAGGCGACCTTGGGAGGAGGAGTGTAAAATTTGCTGAAGAAAAGATGTTTTTCTTCTGATAAGGACCATGAGATCCCACTCTGGGAACTCCCACTGCATTACCAACACCAGCACACCTACTCTCTGGGTTTTGGGGCCTGAGTGACTCTTGTTCCCCTGCAAGGATGGCACAGGAATGATGCAGAGTCCCCAGAGGGGCCATGTCTATGTCACCGCAGGGTTGGACAAGCCTAGCTTCCTGCCCAGCTTCTCCTAGAAAAGACTTTGTGGAAGTGCCAAGCCCTACGCACGTTTCCTTGAGTCCCTTTGCAACCACTGAGCCTGGTTGCAGAGCCTGAAGTACAGCAAGGAGAAGTGATAACAAAAACTAGAGAAAAAGTAGGCTCTAAAAAGCTTCTGATTAATGTGCATTTAATGAGAGCTTCACTGACGTCTGAGCTGTGTGCCAGCTCGAGGGGCGATAGCAAAAATCTCTGCTGCCTGGGACAAAGGACCAGCTCCAATCACCTCACAGCAGTTTCTCACTCCGCACCTGATGACATGATTCGTGCCTAGGATGAGACAAGATCTGCTTTTTTTTTTGCAGAGGATACAGTAGTGGGCATGTGTGAGCGCTGGTGCTTGTGTAGACCAAACCCACCCATTCAACCCTAGAACAGTAGAGAGAAATATTTGCCCAGAGAAGCTGTGGATGCCCCATCCCTGGCAGTGTTCAAGGCCAGGTTGGGTGGGGCTTTGAGCAACCTGGTCTAGTGGAAGGTGTCCCTGCTCATCACAGGGGGTTTGGAACTAGAGGATCTCTAAGGTCCCTTCCAACTCAAACCATTCTATGATGTAATATGAGGGTGGGTGGGTGGGTTGGTGTGTTTGTGCAAACTTAGTGTTTGTACATCAGTGTATATATAACTGCAAGGTTCAGTGCAAATGTATGGACTCATGGACAGATGGATTTACTAAATAGCAAAATAAGCCAAATCCTCAGAAACAAGATATTTGAAACCTCTTGGTAGTGTCTGATCTGAACTCACTGTGACTGCTTTGTCGATCTCAAACTCAGAGAAATGGGAAAAGCTTTCATAAACCTCCATCAAGCTAAAGGGGTAAACAAATGGCATCACCTGCTCTTCTGACTTGAGGTGAACTTGACCATCAGATCATTGGAAATGTGAAAGTAAGCTCCATTTCTTTCTAAATGGAGCTTTAGAAAGAAATCTCATTATCTATTGGTCAGCTTTGCATTTGTATTCTGTGTTAATCCAAGTTTCAACTCAGAGAAAAGCAGCCCTTCATTGTAGGGAGATTTTTGATGTGTGACTGATATTTTATAACACTGCTGAAAGTGACCGATCTGGAGGGGAGGATCAGTGTTATTCTTCCTGCTGGGAAAATTACTAATAGAACTGGGGAATTGTTCCCCTTATCTTTATTTCAGATGCAGAACCATTGCATCATGCACCAAGTTTAGTGGTGTAATCCCCTTCCACATCTGCAAGACTAACACAGACTTTCTCCAAAAAGGCTGTAGGCAAGATTAGGAAAGCTTAACAATATATGTATATAGATGTTTATATATAAAAATATATAAGTGTATAAAATTGTTCATACTTTAAGTGTAGGTAGAATTTATCCATTCCCTCTAAATCAAAGTGCTGAAAGAAACCCAGAGCATGACAACCTCATCATCATAATTAACTTTTTCTACAATAGTTCGAAGGAAATAAACCTAATTTAGTTTCTTTGGGCTTTTGTTCTTACTTTCAAAAGTAACTCTTGCTGTCTTAAGAAAAGCCTACAGATGAGGCAGAGACAGAAACTGCTTATTCAAAATGCTCCTTATTATGGAAATGTTTGACTGCTCTTTTGGGATTGTTTCAGAGGAATTAGGCACACAAGACTGGAAGGGAAGAAAAGGGCCTTCAAGCTGCATCTCCAGCAATCCCAGCCCCAGGGCAGCCACATGATGCAGAAGAGCCCCCAGAGCATCTCATCCACACCCCACGCACACACACCCCAAAAATCCCATGAGATGTTGGAACTGTGTCAGAAAACAAAACCGCAACTATGAGATGGCACAGGAAGAGGGGAGAAGAGGTAGCAAATGTGTCATTAAATGTCTGAAATGGCAGTGGGTTTGTTTGGGGAAATTCAGAGATAACTGGCTCAGGAGATGAGATTGAGGCGCTGGACCTTTGTATTCCCAGCTATTTTTGCCCATAAGATTTTGCTCAGCTGCTCTGTGCTGAGCCCACTTATATTTGACAGGGTTGTGCTGTAGCAGGACCTGCATCCTGGGTCAGAAGGTGCTGAGAGATGGAGCAGGCACCATGCTCCTTGACTGCCTATTCCTGGTAGAAACCACTTTGTTAAAAATGTGTGACTCATCCAGTGCTCTGCCTTCATGCCCCAGCTGCTTGATCCTCACTCTGTTTTCCATCTGCCCACAAAGACTTCCAGCAATTACTGCTTCTGCCCTTTGCCCTGCCATCAGCTCACCCCCCAGGCTGCTGGGCAATGAGATGTGCAGAGGTCTTGCTGAAATATGGCTTTTGCCATCTGTGTCATCCATGCAACAGATGGACACACTAAATAGAGGTCCTGAGCAAAGGCCCATTCAAGCCCTGGATTTTGATGAGCTGTCTATCAAACCCATTAGCAGGGCCAGCTCTATGCACAAGCAAATTAAGTCATTGCTAAGCCAAAACACTGATGAGAATGGCATAAAAGTTGAGGACCCCTGGTTCGTTTGGCAAGGGCAACACTTTACAGAGTCAGACTGACTGTGACTGCTGCCAGGAGATGGGTCAGAGTATGGCCCATGGTGGCTCCATGCATAGAGAAGAAGTGGCATCAGCCAGCAGCTGCAGGGAGAAAAAGCTATGGTCTCCTGGCTTTCCTCACTTTTACCTTCACTTGTCCCTTCCCACTCCCACAGCAAGAGTAGCCCAACTCCAGGTTCTCATTAAGAGCCATGATCTTGTCTTAGCCTACAAAAACAAGGTCTGAAAGTTCAGAAGGAACTCAATTAGCAGGAACAACAGCTTCAGTGGTGAAGGTCCATGACATCACTGACAGGGATTGATTAAATGTCAATCGGTGCAAGTATGGCCTCAGCTCTGGGACTGTGTCACAGTCCTATAAATATGATTGTGTGACCCAAACTCCTGACTGCAGGAGGAGTCAGGAAAGGCTGTGGGAGCATCTGTAAAACCTTCAGCCCATGGAGCAGGAAGCTTTCAAGCAAGGGAACATGGCCCTTCCACTCACCCTTTGCGCAAGGACCTGACTCATGAGTGATTTCATCCACGCTTTTCATCAACTTCACCTCATGTGCTCTTCCTGCAGCCTGGATCACCTCTTTGGCATTGTTCCCCCTGCACAGACCCCTGCATTTCCCTTCTGCAGTCATGCCCCAGCTGGAAACATGCGTTTTTCTACTCTTGACTCAACAGAGCCAGTAGCAGGGTGGAGGGGCAAATGAGCTTCCGTTCTGCCTTGCACATTAGCAACAAAACATGACTGACTGCGTCCTGATTGCAAACATTTTATTCTTGGTGACAGCATGGTAGAGGCACAAAGGATACAGCTGGATTTGCAGAGCCCAAGATGAGCTCTGCAGAACTGATAATTAGAAGAAATCATTTTTTTGACTTGTGAGCTGAGCACATTTGAACTGAGATCAGTGAGGGGGAATAAATATGAAAACCAATTATGTCATTTGAACCAAGTCACTTCCCTGATTATAATCACCTCCCTGTATGGGCATAAAAAAGGTGAAAAAATGCCCATGTCAAATTATTAAGCGAATTAGGGTGACCAGACTGCTCTTAATGATTCTGTCGCTAGTAGAATTTAAGTGAAGTTGTCTGATGCGATTCTGAAGTCAGACGTGCACCGAGAGGGATAATTGGAGCATCGAGATGAGGATTTATGGTACCATTGCAGTAGAGGACTCAGAGTAGGTTATATAGCACCGCTACAGCTGGAATCTTACTGCTGGCAGGGGGTGCAGTAACAGCAGAGAAGCCTGGGTATGTTCTGCAGGGCAGTGTCTCACCAGGTTTCGCTACGGTGAAATCCAGTTAGACAGCCTGATGATAGTGCAGCACCATTCATGGCATCCCAGCAATGACTCCTTGATTGCAGCAAATAGAAGAAGTGAGGATTGCACTCAGAAAGAAGTCAGGTAAATGCTGCATGAAACAAGCAATTGCAATCTCCTTGTGAACGTGCCTGAGGTTCAGCAGGGTCAAAGACCCACAGACACAATCTGAAAGCAGAGATGATCCCAAAGGATGCATCCCAAACCCACCTCTCACCAGTATAAGCTGGATCTGTGAGATGCTGAGCATCCATGAAGAGATACCCAGTTTCCTCCCTAGAAAGACATTTAGATTTCTTCTCTGTCTGGTCTAAGTTCACCAAGATTTAATCAAGTATATGCCTATGCTGCCACTGTACTTCAGGCAAAGGGCAAACTTTACCAGCAGCCTGCAGTACTTCCACCAGGTTCCAGCACCCACTTTGTAACCATAACCCTTTGGAAAACCTTGAGATGAGACAAAAAGCTTAAGAGCTTTTTGCTAGCTTTTGCTGTGCATCCGTGAACCAAGCCTGTGCTTAGGAGCTTGCTGAGCAGTGTTTACACACTTACATCCACTAAGCTTCAGCAGCTTTGCTACCTCTCAGTGGAGATGTTTTTAAAAACACGTTTTTGATCCTTTGTTAGCTATCCACTGGAGGTCTCCTGGAATCTAAATTAAATACCATTAGGAGATCTTTAATCTGCAGTGTTTCCAGCAAAACCAGATGGTGTCTCTTGAGCACACAGGCTCATTCACTGAAGACTCTCCCGGCACGCTTATCCTCCACGCTGGATCTCAGAAAGCGAGCCAGGCACTCGGCAAGCTTGAATTGGCTGGGTTCCCCCGCCCTCAGAGGGGAAAAGCCTGTCTGTGCCAGCCAAGGGTCTGAACCAGTATTTGCTCACAGGAAGGAAACTAAGGAATTTGGGCTGCTCTTCCCAGCAGAGTGCCAGGAGCATCTAAGAACCTACACTGCTGTCCTCTGTCCACAAAACAATTCGGGAAGGCACAAATACTTGTGTCTTCAAACTGTTTAATCTCCCTGGCTTAAACTGCTTGTCCAAATTTGAAGCCTAACTAGATTGTCTCCAGACCACTTGTAACTTTGTCTTATCCTTTTATTAAGATGAGGAGGATTATTTGAAGCTTTTGTTCTTTACAAATCCCCATGTGCAAAGGCAAAGGAGGAGCTTTAGATGAAATCTTCATCGCGGGATTCTCAGATTAGAGATGCAGTCCTTTCCCACAAAGGATTTAACGATATTGGATGTTGAAAACTGGTACCGCATTGCTTGGGGGATCCATGATGCTCTAGTCCCCATGATTGCTGCTTTTCTTCCTCCGAGCCCAAGAAGCTGTGGATCTTCAGCCCTGCAGAAGGAGGCAGAAATCCTCATTCTTAATGCTAGAAGCATAAAAATATGCAAACTTTCACTTGAAATGGAGGACAGGAGAAGAATTCCCTCTAACTGCTTACAAACCTTGGCTCCTCTGAAAGCCTTTGTTTAGCTGCATCACTTGCTCTTATTTTAACTTGCCTTAAGGCTTGGCAATCAGCACCACTTAGCTAAAACATATATAAATCTTAGTGTTGAATCCCTGTAAGCTAAACCTCCTTGGGGAAAGCATGACCAGGTGTCCCCTAAGAAGAACATCTGAGGGGGGGTGGGTTTCAGAATGTTTTTTAGGTGGTGCACAGATGAACAGGCCTGCTGAAAACACGCAGCAAGGATACCGGCTGGGGGTCCCTCCCAGACCAAGTGCTTTAGAAAGCAACTGGCTCCTCTCATGTGCTCTGTCCAAGGAGCAGGGCACAGCAACGATACACGTCCGTACCTCATGCATCCTCAAACCTTGCAAGACCCAGGGACTAAGCGTTCTGGATGGAGAGACAGATAAGGATTTTTACCTGAAAAAATGTCAGCTACCAGGAATTGCAGGTGTGGTTTAGGGGAGCAGGACATCTCCAAATGAACACTCAGACGCAGGAGCAAGACGTAAAGCCCTGTTCCCACAGAGCAGGTACTGTGGTGAGTCATTTCCTTGCCCGTTTTTTCCCAAGCATTGATCAGAAGAGGAAAAAATGTCCCTTTTGTTGATGGGATACCCAACCGGGAGCTGTGCCAGTTTTGCTATGGTCTTGGGGGAGTTTCTTAGCATTAGTGAGTGTCTGAGGTATTTAAATACCTTTCTGAAGTTGGGTCTTCATTTACCTGGGTTTCCAGCCTCTGTCTTTTGTATAGTCTTTTCAGACTGTAAATGTTTTTTAGCAAGAAGCCTCTTTTATTATGCACAGCACCTAGCACCACAGAGCCCAATTGATATTGTTATTAAAAGCCCTGCTACATACCACCAAGGGCAAAGGTGGATGCTGAATCAAAGCAGTTCTCATTAGCAAGCCAGGCAGGGATGCCGGAGGAACTGCCACACTTCGCGGCATGCTGCATATGCACCCAAGAAGTCACAAGCTCCTTTCAAAGCTGCCTGACGTTCCCCTGTGGCCTCCTTGCAGGATGCTAACAGGGCCAGCAGGGAAGCGATGTCTGACAGGCACAGCCTTTGATTGCTATTGTAACATAGAGAATATTAGCAGAATTGGGCACTAAATCCATCTCTTAGTGCCTGTTGTGCCTGTATTATTCATAATTTTCATGTTGCAGTGGCAGAGCCTCCCTTCCTAGGTAATCTTGTTGGCAAGTTGTGGTGACTTTGGCTTAGTCTTTGGGAAGTTGTTCTGGGGAATGTAAAGTGGAACATCCCGTAAGCAATTAGCAGGAGGAACACGTGCATTGCAGATGGTTAATCTGCCTGCTTTCATATGAACAAAAGAGAAGTCCCTTGAATGAAAGGAAACGGGTAACTTTAATGCAAGCTACAGTAAATGCAAATTAACTCCACAAATAAAGAAGCTTTTCTTCTTGGAGCCAAGAAAACATTTCTCAAAGTCTGTATTTTAGATATACAATAATCCCTTTTATACCTCAGAAAGCCATCCCTGCCGTGAGCAGTGTGATATCTTCCTTGCAGACAGTAATCAGTCCATCACCAGCACTCAAAGATGAATATTAATGTTTGATTGTTCTCTTTGTGTTCTGGCACGTCCAGTTGCAGGGCTGGAACCAGACTGACTTCCACTGCAGCCTGCAACCTGCCCAGCCTCAGGTTTAGTCTGGAGCACAAGAAGGTACCTCACACCAAGCACTGGAGTATCCAAAGATCTCAGTATGGACCTACTGCCCTCCTCAGCACTAGGATGTATCAGATTTTTAATCTACTGATCCATGATGCTGCTAAGACCCTGCATCTATCTATTCAGCTTGTCCCAGGCACTCATCCCTTGATAAGGATGCTAGAGCTGAACAGGGATATGCACCCCTTTGAGGACACTTATCCTTCCCCAGCTGCTACAGCAGCTTCCCCAGCTGCTACAGGGAGCCAGCCAAAGGCAACAGCTTTAATCTGATAGGGGCATAGAGCTGAGATAAAGAGAAAGTTTGGGGCACTTCTTCAGGCAAGGGAGTCTATGCCAGTTAGGAGAACCACTGGCGCCCTCTCCCACCACATCAGTGTTGAGGCAGAAAGGTGCCTCAGTTGAATACTCTTGGTCTGAGATCAAATTTTCATGAGCAGGGCAAAAGGTGAGGAAGACAGCAGTCCACAGTTGCTGGTGTGCTTATGGAGCAGCTGGAGGTACAGCTAATGGCCTGGCTCCTGCAGATGCAGGGGAAGAGAGTGGAGCCATATGGAGATGACAGGCTGGGCCAGGCCAGGTGGCCAAAGAGTCTGGAGAAGCGTTGCCTGAAGATAAAAATGACCAAGTATACAGGGCAATGCCCCAACCTCAAAATTACCCAGCACGAAGTCCTATAGGCGTAACCCCAGTCTCCCTTGACACCCATCAGGGCAGGTCTCACCAGCCTCTCCAGCCTCAGCACTGCTGGTCCCACCTCCGCCCAGCAAAAAACAGACAATAGCCATTTCAGATAGCGCAGGGGACGATACGCAACACCAATCTCCAGCAAAGGCTCAGATGGTCCCAGTGCTGATTCTTTCCACCTGGAGTTCATGAAAGGGACATGAAATCCAAAGCAGTGGCAGGCTTCTCAGCCCATTCCAGCATGACAGATTTGTAAGTCAGTGAAGCTGATGGCATTTGGGAGGATTTGGTTGCAGATGGATCAAAGAAAATCCATCCCAGGAGACAGCATTTGCAATGAGAAGCGGAATCTGTGTGAGACGGGGAGGAGGGAGCACAGTAGGGGTAGAGGAAAGGACACAAAGCAGAAGATTATTTTAATTTCCTTCTCCTTCAGGCTCTATTAACACCCTGCCAGATCCCTCTCCCTGGCTGATGTAGTGATGGTGGGGGCCAGGCAAACGTGATGGCAGCTGGGTGCAAATCAGGGACAAGAGAGACTAAGGCATCTACACACTCCACATCCCTCATGACAGCCCTGAGAGCAGAGGGAGCTAAAGAGAACATTCCAGGGAAGGGGAGGGAATAAAGGACCAGTGACAGTTCCTGTTTCTCATGCCTTATCCCGGTGACCTGCTGCAAACACAACCCTGAGAGGTGCTAATAGGAGAAGCTGAAATATTCTGGTGAATCCACACCTGCTGTTATCTGTGCATCACCTATCAGCAACACAGCTGTGCCAGTCGAGCAGCCGCTTGCCTTCAAGGCTTGCCTGCAAGGTGGCACTTGTGGCCTGATCTTCAGCAGGTCACACAGGCAGGGAGGGAGAGGAAAGCAGCTGCGGCTAGTACTGGGGTTTAAGTCTATCCTGGGGCTGTAGAAAAGGGGATCTTGTGGTATGGAAAAGAGCTGAGTTTCAGCTCTCAGGTGTGGAGCTATTGCCATGATGCTGCCAGAGCTGCTGCTTCTCCCTTGGCTTCCTAAAGATATGAGGCTTATATGGACCTGCAGAATGTAGGAGTACCATGCTGTCTGAAGAACTGCCAGCCCCCACCCCTGAAGCTTTTAAATCTTCAGGCTGTTTTTTCAGAGAGACAGAGATCCTAGAGAGAAGTCCTTTCAAATGCTGTGAGCTAATGGATGTGGATGTAGATGATCAAGCAGAAGAGGGGGATCCTATTCTTTTCTCCACAGAGGTGCAGCAGATGGAGTTCAACCCCTTGGTAGACAACAGAGAATACACACACACATGCACACAGATGCCTGCACACTGATGCCTACACACAGATACAGAGCCAAGCTGGGATGTTCTTTGGGCAGGTTTCGCACCTTTCTGGATGCCAGAGGGTGCAATCATGAGAGATGGAGGCAAAGGAAAGATGGCTTCGTGGGTTCATACAGGCTCTGAGGCAGCTCTAAGTCATTTCCAAAATAAGGACACACATAACCAAGTGAAATAAAGTAAGGACTGAGGGAGGCAATAAGGATATGGGGTAATTCCTCACTCTCCTTGTGGTGCCTTGGCGGGTGGGCGACTGAGCAAGCGCCTGGAAGCCTCTGCTCCGTCAGGGGCATGGGAAGTTACAGCAACACCAGCGAGACAGGCCCTGGAGTATTAGTGCTAATAGCCATCTCAACCAAATTAATTCAAATTGCATTCAGTCGACCATTAAAGCATTGTTGGTGGTAGCGCTTCCCCATCCGCTCACATTTTCGTGAAGTAATTAAAGCCATTAGAATGTAAACCAGCTTTTTTTGGCTTGAGAAGGAACGAAAGCAGGAAGGAAAAAGGGAAACTTAGC
Source organism: Strigops habroptila (assembly GCF_004027225.2). Taxonomy (NCBI): domain Eukaryota; kingdom Metazoa; phylum Chordata; class Aves; order Psittaciformes; family Psittacidae; genus Strigops; species Strigops habroptila. The sequence goes on along the minus strand of NC_044284.2, from coordinate 36,393,290 downwards.
CACAGCTCAACTAATTCAGCTAATAGTCCCGTTATTTCCATATATACTAATTACTTTCCCTTCTCCAGCCATTTCCATACCATTGCATAGGCTTGTATCCTCTGCAGAGGTGCCTACACCTCCATGCAGTGGCATCCCCTGACCCCAGCTCAGCATCCATCTCAGGGAGGATGCAGGCAGCTATGTTTTCATCCCACCAACCCTCACCCTTCAGGTGTTCACATCCCTGCACATGAGTCTGTTCTCTACCTTATCACGAACATATGGGAGGAGGGGAAAGAGCAAACAGGATTTGTTCTTGAAGGAAAGAACTCTCCCCATGAATCCTTAAACACATGGAAATAAGCAAGAGATTCAAGGTAACCACACTGTCCTCGGAAGTCATTTCATGACTGAGAAACCCTTCCCGTGATGTTCAGCAACGTGAGTCCCCTCCAGTGATGGAGCTACTGGTGCAGGGTCTTTATTTATTAGGCAATCAAAGGAAAATGGCATTGCCAATGGCAGACGGCCAGAGCAAATACCTGGGGCTTAATTCATCGCCCTTCGCCCAGTGCTGGCCTGCTTGCCAGAGGGCAAGAATGGCTCAGGGCCAACAGAATCTGTGGTGAAGATGGCTTTGTGACAAGTCCAGTGATTAGAGAGAAATGGGCTAGAAAGTGGAGAGGTGAGACAAAGGGATGCCCAGCAAGGTGATGAGAGTTGCTGGGGAGATAAAAATGGCTTGGCAATGCCAGGGAGATGGAAATCCTGCTGCATCCTACCTGCAGGGCTGGCTCTGCCTAAGGACTCTTTCCCAGGCTGTTTTGGTTAGACAAGCATGGAAAAGCTCTCCTGACTAGATGCAGCAGCAACTGGCCTGCTGCTCATAAAGCTTCTTCCCCTCTTCCCACCCACCTCATCCCTGCTGAACCATCCCTGTGGGATGGCGGGTTTCTCAAGTCACACCAAGGACCTGGCAGCACAAGCCATATCTCTGCCCACATCAAGCCTTCACGCTGCCCCCAGGCACCTGTACCAGTATGGCGGAGATGCAGCAATAGCAGGCAGGAGAAGTGAAGCATCCCTGGAGTGGGTTTGCAGCCAGATACAGAACAAGATGGAACAGCACCCCATACCACTGCTTTCACAGCTTTTCCAGCAAGGTCCAGCCCAGGCCACAAGGAAGACAGGATGGATATCAAGTCTAGAGCATCCTTTATACAGCCATAGGATGTCATTTTATCAGCACACTTGGACAGCAAACAAAAAAATGAATTCAGGAAGCTAAGGAGCAAATTTATCTCTGGGGTTACTAAGGTAGTAGGTACTAGTGAAAGTCAGAGATTTTGCACAGGAAGTACGTTGATACTTATTCCTGGGGAGCAAGGGGTGCCCATAGGGTCATCTTCAAACTGAGGTCCCCACCAGCAGCTGCACCTGCACACGTGCCGCAGAGATCTTGGAGAAAGAAGCACTGGGAAGCAGCAGGAGGAGGAAGGAGCTGCATTTATCTGGCAGATCTTTGTAGCAGGGCTCCACTCAGGGCTGCCCAAATTCCCCAGCACAATCTCGCTGCTGCTCTCACAAAGTGCTCCTCTGAGAGCGAGAAGGATGGCACAATGCATCAATCACCCCAGGCATTCATCCCACCTGGGCCTCTCAGCGCGATGTGGGGAGCAACGCTTTCAATCAGGCAACATTAAAAATGAGATTCACTTTTCCATTGGCATCAGCAAAAAAGATAGAAGAAGATGCCAATTGAACCCAAGGGGCTAAATAGCGCCTTTCACTCAGTTTTCTATGGGCTCCCAAAACTATGGGAGAAAATTGAAATCTGTCTCCTTGTGTATCCTTTTATTTCTTTTTTTCTTTTTTAATTAATAATTCCTGGTATGCAAGGCCTTGTGCCGGGGCTGGTATTGTGGGTGATGAATCCTGAGTCAGGCAGTGGGGAGGTTTGTGTCCTATCAGTGTGTGCTTGCCGTGGTTTGGGATAATGTGCCTGCCGGCTTGTCAGGTGCTGATGGGGAGCAGGAGGGGTGGGGGGGCTGAATGCATTTTTGATTGCTATAATTGCCACAGATTGGATGCTTGAGAGGAGCTAATTAACGAGGAGGCTATGGGCGGATTATACTTGCAGAACAGAATCCCATGCAGATCCTTTCTCTTTGTGCCACATGTATGAGATCATTGGTAGGTGATTATGGCTGTGAATACGGTGCTAATTTACTTTGCACGTCTGACGAAAATCCTGTACATAATAAACAGCAGAGGCAACTTAAAGTGGCCCAGTTCATAGGGGAAGGACAGCCTTGCTGTTGAATCACTGAACCCAGAGCTAAGCTCCCGAGGCCTCCTGCTTTCCCTAAGTAACCGCAGCTGAGTGACAGTTCTTCCCCTAGCCTCAGTTTCCCTCCATACTAAATGGATAAGTCAAGTTTATCCTATGTATCTATGGATATTTGTAAGGCACTGTGCACCCTGTCAGGGAAGATGCTGTAAAGGAAAGAACAAGAATATCATCATGCCATGGGAGAAGCAAAAATAGCAGCCAGAAAGCTGTGCGCTTGGAAAAAATACACGTCTTTGTGAGCACTCTTGCTCTCAGAAGAAAGGAGTCTAAGCAGCAGAGCCAGCTGCCTCTGCAGCCTCAGGATTAGAGAGAACTGACAGGCAGGATTAGCTCTGCCATCCTGGTCCTGCTGCTCTGATGTTGTCTCACCAATGTATCTCCTGTATTCTCCAAGGCTTACCTTTGGTCCTGGGGCCCTCAGTGGGAAAGGAGCAAAGATTTCTCTTTAAATGTAGCCTTTATCCTGCTGGAGATGCTTGGGCTGGCATTTAACCCAGGCTCTGACTTCAGGGCATGGTTACACTTGTTTTTCTCTCTGGTTGCTGGGCACTCCTGGTGACTGAAAATGAGGAGCTGCCCTATAGCTACTCTGCCAACATACAGCTGGAACATCGCTGGCCAAGCAGGGAAAAGAGTTACTGTTTGCAGAGACTGAGCATCCATCCATCCGTCCATCCGTCCATAGAATCATAGAATAGTTAGGATTGGAAAGGACCTTAAGGTCATCTAGTTCCAACCCCCCTGCCACGGGCAGGGACCATCCATCCATCCATCTGTCCATCCATCCATCCATCTATCCATCCACCCATCCATCCCTCCAACCCTGAAGATTTTAGGAATAGGTTAGACTACAGAATACCCCTGTCTTGATTTGGAGAGCTGCAGAATGGTTTGCCTAGGGCCTTTTCACCAATGTCTGTGACGGTGGAAGTTAGGCTGGACAAGCCTGGAGGGCTTTGGCCTTTCCGAGCACAGCGGAAGTTTCCAGCAGGAATACTTTGCTGGGAGTCAGGCAGTCTGATTATGTACCACTAGACTCTTTTAGAAAGTTGCAGTATTCCTCACAAATAAATCACATCTTTCCATTCAAAAATGGAAGTGACATTTACAGATTTGGTCAGAACATTTACAGTATTGGGTAATTTTCACTCAAAATGTTTTCTGTGCATTTCAATTGATTTTTTCTTTTTGTGTGTGTGAGGTGTTTTGGTTTAGGTTTTTGGGGTTTGTTTAGTTTTTTTAGGGGAGAAGGTTGTTAAAGTCAGCATTTTCAGAGGAAAAGAAACAAAAGCACTTTCAAATGCTTCGAACTAAAGTCAGCATTTTGGACTCCAAATTATACACAGGTAGTTGATCTGTGAAATGAAAAGGTCTATTTTACCATGGACATTTTCGGATTACTGTTACTGTTTCAGTAATAATGGTATCCCCACTGATTCAAAAATGAAACATAAAATCATAGAATCATGGAATCGTTAGGGTTAGAAAGGACCTTAAGATCATCTAGTTCCAACCCCCCTACCATGGGCAGGGGCACCCCCCACTAAACCAGGTCGCCCAAGGCTCTGTCCAACCCGGCCTTGAACACTGCCAGGGATGGAGCATCCACAACCTCCCTGGGCAACCCATTCCAGTGCTTCACCACCCTCACTGTAAAGAACTTCTTCCTTATATCTAATCTAAACTTCCCCTGTTTAAGTTTGAACCCATTACCCCTTGTCCTACCACTACAGTCCCTAAGGAAGAGTCCCTCCCCAGCATCCTTATAGGAGTGGACAGGATGGAAGGCAGGGATCAAAACCAAAAAACATGAAGTCACCTTCAAAGACAATGTGATGGTAAGCTCAGCAGGATGGGGGTGGTGGGGAGAGGACACGTAACGGGATGTTGTAAGGGGGTTGGCCTTTTTTAATCTTTCACATTAAAATATTGGCATGATTTGCTCTAATTTCTAAGTAAAATATGTATCTCTGGTACTGAGGAGAGACAGGTTGTCACAGATGTGGAACACGCTGGGTAGAGATACTGATGATGTGCACTGCTAAAGGAGCTGCATTAGCATATTGGTATTTGGGCTGGCGCCTTATCTCAGGCTGACTTCTGAATCAAAAGTAATTCCAGATACTCTCCTTCTCCTGCAGCAGTTTGTTATTTTATTATTAGGATTGATTTTTGTCCTGTTGAGCTCTGCCTTTTCCTGCTGAGTGGCCAGAGAGGCCAGGTCCTCATCTGGGGAGAGGAGGGGGCAGCCGCAAAGGCACAGCCTTGTCTCCCAAAAGCAGCTGTGAGGAATGAAGTGCAGGACTGGCTGATAAGGGATGGGAGGGGAGGAGAAGAAAGGCCCGATGGCAAACCTGGCCTTGATAATGGAGCACTATCCAAGCATGCAGGCTGCTAGCTGTGGAGTGTACGGCCCAGATAACAAAGTGCTTTGGTTAGCGACCACCTCCCTTATGATGTCAGGATGCTGCTGTCCCCTCCATCGCTTCCCAGCATCCCCATTCTCAGACATGGCTTCTGGGGGATGCCAAAATGCCGCTCCAGCTCTGGGTCCCTCTGTCCAGCCACCCCGTGATGTGCAGACAGCATTCCTCCCTGCTGACAGCCCTCCTCATACCAGCTCTGGGATCTACAAAGAGCTCTCATCCCTCTCATCTTTAAAAAAAAAAAAAAAAAAAGAGCCCCATTAAATACTATAGAGCATTTATGGTCCAATAGGTGAAATTTATGGGCCAATGGGGTTTTTTATGATCATTAATGAAACTTTAGGGTCCCTGTTGGGACCATGGAGTAGAATAAATGACCTCTTGCTAGTCATTGCCTCCCTGGTTTCTAGGACTCTGCACCAGCAATGATCCAACTTCATTTAAAAAGAATCAGATTAAAAACAGATTAAAGTAAAAGCACCTCGTGCCCCTGCTGTGATTTAACTGTGATGAAAAACAGACCATGAAGTAACTTTATAATGGAAGGAAGCTCATTTAAATATTCCCCTCCCACCAGAAAGAGATTTAAGAATTAAATGAATTAGGAGATTTTGCTTTTAATGAGATTAGCCTTCTATAATTGCTCATTATGGACCACTCAAGAGATTTGGAAGAAAAAAATGTTATACAATGTACCTGGAAAACACTGCACTAGAAACCAGCAAACACTGCCCCTTCGCCATCAGTTCCAAAACCTGAAATTCAAACTAGTTTCTACTTACAAATCACTCATCTAAAGTGGCTGCAACTCCTTCAGATCCTCTTTGCAATTACATGGCTTTGTAAAGAAAGCGAAACAGAGGCTTGAGATTTGCAAACCTTAATACATTTGCTAAAAATTCTCCCTTTTCCCCATGGAAGCACAGATTTTATTTTTGAGTGTCAGCTGTCTGGCAAGGCCATGTGATTTCATTTCATCTTTCCAAATTTCAGTCCTACCAAAAATAAAGACTGGACTGAGCCATCCCTTCTGGATTTGAAATGACAGCTCAATTCAGAAGCATTACGGTGAGGTTAGACTAGAAGTTTCGCATCTGAACTTGAAGCATTTGGGCCATATAATAACACCACAGAAAGGACACATACACACTTATCGTTTCATCTGTCTCTGATTGTGATTTATATTTAGCGTCAGGTTCTTTTGGATGAGCTGAAACTAATAATCAGAGCAGGCTTTTCTTACAAAGTGGGATTGAGCAGTTGCTTACCCCATTACAGTTGATGGGAGCAGGCAGTAAAGTAGATCAATAGCACTCTTTGTTCGCAAGCGTTTCCATGTGCTGCATGTTTACAACGATCATCTTCTCCTTTTCTTTATCTCTCCACCTGCAGTGGTTGCTATGAACCAGCATTCAGCAGCTGGCAGCACCAGTATGCAGGCATCTCAGCCCTGTGCTGCGGGATGGATCTTGCACCTTTCGCATTGGGATCCTTACATCCCTTTCCCAGCCATTCTCTTGTGATGCTATAGGGAGAGACTCTGCTCCCCAAAATTTGGCTGCCTTGGAATTGAGTATGTTGTGTATGTCAGCTGTCCTGTCCTCCCTGCAGTCAGAGTGGAGAGATGCATTTCCGGAGGATGCTCTGTTCCACTCCAAGAAGGGGATTTAAGGCAGGTGGGACAATAAGTGTGCCAGAAGGCCACTTTGTCCCATCATCTCCTGCAGGACCAGCTCAGATCTGACTCCTTGCTGTCAGGGGCTGAAGTCAAGAGAACTGGATCCTGACTGGGATCCACTGGGGTTTCATAAGGCACAGCCCAGTGCAACCACAGTGAACACTGGAAAGCCCTGCTGTCTGTGATATCAAGGAGCCAGGCTGGGTGACCACAGCTATGTCCCCAGGCAGCTGGTGCTCATGGGAAATGGCCAAAGCAGCTAACAAGAGCCATCAGCCGTTTGGTGCAAGGCAGTTGTCAATGTGTTAGCGGCTGCTTACCCAGCTGCTAGAGCTGCTCAGCCCTCTTCTGTCAAACCACTTGACTTTGAAGAGAATTTTTAATTCCAGCTTCATTTTGTTATCAGACCTAAAGTCCATTTCTAAAGCTGTTAGGATTGGTTTACTTCAATTTATACTTCCTTTCCATGTTTGCAAAGGCAAACAGACACTATTTCCAAGCATCTCTGCTACCCGTTGATGGCATTCCCTTGTAAATCTGTGCTGGTACCAGAACCAGGGCAGAAAGTGAGGCATGCCACTAATGAATCCAACATTTCATCCCTATCCACCCACCATGTGATGCTGTGTGCTCCCCACTGATCTCACCAGGGCTTGGGAGATGCTTTTAATCGTGTATCAGATAAGAGGAACTCAGCCTAACCGTTCTTGGCCTTGAATGCATACAAATAGGTTTTATGTTAATATTTGCAGATAGCTTCTCAGAGGAGATAACTCCCAAGCTTCTCATCTTCTGGGGTTCTCCAGGCGATGGAGGGGGACAGATGGAGCCGTCAGCTGTTAGCACAGCCCAGGGGTGGGGTCAGAGGCAGGATCACAAATATTCAGCTTAATTCACCCATGGGGAAGCCAGCAACCCTATGAGGTCCTGTCACCCCAGGCATGCAGAGGGCATCCTGTAGATGGTCTCCTGAGTGGAGCTGGGCAGTGTTTTTTTGGTGAATTGAGAGGGGTGTTTTTGCTGAAAACCAGACTTTCAGGAGGGCTGGAGCTGTTTGAGAATTCAGGTCAAATGCAGCAAGGAGCCTTGGTGGAGACAAAAGGAGGGCATTTTGAGAGAGAATGTCAAAACATTTTCTCTCTTTTTTCCCCCCTGTTGCAAAGTAATTTTTTTTTTCCTTCAAAAATTGCCTTAATTTTCTGGAGACACTAAAACAAAACACAGACAAACAAATTCATGTGCACAGGATCAAGCGGAAGATGGGGGCTGACTGAAACCCACGTTTTCCTATCTTTGTTTTCACTTGGAGACAACACGGGGCCCAGGGAGGGGGGCTGCTCTCATAAAGAGGAAAAAACCTCCTTTTTACCTCACCCAAATCATTCTCCATAGCCAGACACTGACCCTGCAACTTTGTAAGTGAGCCAACAACTCCTCTGGAGCAGATATGGATGGAGTAGCTGGGACAATGTCCCATCAAAGAGTCCTATTGCTAGGCCTCCAGGGTGTCCATACAGGCAGAGTTTGGAGTTTCATAAGTTCATAAGTTTTTCAGGGAAAGGGAAGGAATTGCCAAGTTCATTGCTGGGGTGGCAGTGCCCTGCTCCCCACCATCCCCACTGAGCCGGCTGCCTGGGGAGCGATGCCTCCACTGTCCCCATCCCCACAGCACAGCAACGGAGAGGTTTTCATTCCTCCCATGCTGTCACCCTGGCACTATCTACCCCTGCTAGAGACTTGGAAATTAAAATAATAAACAAAGCAAGCAACACTGCTTGCGGAGGCTAATGTACCATAATGCTCTGAAACACAGGCAGCCGCTGCCTCACGCTGAGCAAAGGGGACGTGTTTGAAAAATGTCTCTTCCTCTGGCAGCAGTTATTTCAACATTAGCTTTCTTTTTTACTTCAAATAATGCATTTACTTTCCCCCAGATCATAATCTCCTTACAGAGAAGAGGAGAGGGCGGTGGGGAAAGGCAGAACAATTACACTTTTTAACACAGTCGAGGTTGGTGGGATTTAAATCATGGCAAAACAAACAGAATTTAACTGCCTGGCTGAAGTCACATTCGTGTCGTGGGTATTTATGGCAATCGTCACTAACAACAGGAAGAGATTAGATGTTGCCGAGAGCCTGAGTGCTGGCTGGGGAGCAGGGGCTGACTCTGCCCATCAGTGTATGATCTTCAGAGCAAGGCTGGGATGTGTGCACGTGCACATTCATCCCTGCATGTGCCCAGGTGTGTGTGGTTGTGCTTGGTCCATGTATTTAGTGGCTATCCCAGAAAGACCTTTGCTGGGCAACCTTAATCTCACCTTAATCCCGCTTTCCATCTCAGATCTGATGAAGATCATTTTACTGGAACTGGCTGAGGGTGACTACAAGATTAACTCTGAATATCAATGTGGGTGTCTCTTAAATGCCTCCTCCAACAGAGGCACATACTGATTCTCCAGCTAAGCATGTGAAATCTTCTTTGATTTGAATGGCAGTTTATCTCAGATCTCAGAGCAAGCTTTTTGTCTAGTTGACAGATGCAAACACTGATCAGGATATGCTATGCATTGTACAGACAAAGAACTTCCGCTTCAGCAACCACCCCATGAGCCAGGTGAGCACACAGCATCCCTCAACATGTCTCTGTTGGCATGCTCTACCTGGTATGGGTCAAGGCTTGGCTTACCCTTTCCCTGCAATGCAAATTTGCTAAGAGACATGTAAGTGAACACGTTTCTGCAAAGAGGCAGCCTGGACACCTTTCAAGGTCCAATCCATGCAGTTTGGGTGGAGTGGGTATGGCTGGGACCAGGGATACAGCAGGCTCTAAATACCAACTGCTGGTATTTTACTTCCGTGAGCATCTCTCTTCAGCTATCTGAGCAGGGTCCTAATGGGTCAGTTCTGCAGAAAACCATCTCATCTTCACTCCAGGAAAAAAAAAAAACCACGTACAGCCAGAACCACTGAGTTGTTTTGAAGGATAAAATCCACCTAGAAATCCCCCTATGCCAATTCCCAAGCAAACATGTCCATGTTAATAAAACAAAGTGCTTTCAGCCACAACAGCTTCAGCATGGGAAAGGGTTTTAATGCACTGACCGGGAGGGAAAATTGACTTGAAAGAAGAAGAGCTCTGTCTGAGTCCTCTGGGCCTGGGCAGGGGCACAGTTTAGTAACCTGTTTTAATCAAATTGCTCTTAAAAAGCAGAAAGGAAAAAACTCTGTGATAAGTCTGACCCTTGGGCACCTCAAAGATGAGGGCACAAACTGTGTGATATACTGGCTCAGATGAAAGAAAAAGGGGTGGAAACAGAGTCTCATTTAGGGAGTGAAAAATAAAGGAGGGAAGAGTACAGACAGATCATCTGCTGGCTGGTGGAGCTGGATTCAAACACATCCCAAGTCATGATGGCTCCAAATGGGACTCATAAGTCATCCCCAGTGGGAGCAGTTTTCAGCTGGACTTCAGCATCCCCTTTGCCAGCTCCCTGCTGTGACTATATTCTGTGCTTGGTTTAGTTGTTTTGGAGACTCTTCAAGGAAGGATGAACATAGGTACTCACTGCACCTGAGGAGCCAGACAAAATAATTAGCAACAACATTGGTGAAAATAAATTAAACATGCACCAAATGAATGGGAAATCTCCATTCCCAACCTCTGGACAACACTCTGCAACGGCAATGCTGGAGACAGAGGATGGTGTTAAACTATCTGTTGCAACATAAGTAGGAAATTCCAGAGGCACCAAGCACATCTGCACAGATGGGAAAATGATAGTTACCGCTTTGGTGGTATGACAAAGTAATTTTTTTGCACCCCAAAAAACAACTCAATAGTGGGAGGAATGTGTCAGTTGCAATTTTGTAACTTAATGAAATAAATCAACCAGATAGAAAGAAAAGATGAAGATGAACCCACACAGTCTTGTGGGAACACAAATCCACATGAAGACAGCTGCTGGTAAGCCAAAATCTTGTCTGGAAGACTTCGGAGCCACCTTTGGGATGACAACGATGAATTCCCCAAGTGAGAAAGCATCTTTGAACTTTCTCCAGCCTCTGGGGCTGAAATTTCAGGAACATACAGCCACTGAGCTACGAAAAAGCAATTTCTTGATCAGCTGAGCAGCAACCTCAGGGGACTATGGATGGAGTTCTGCTCTTCCTGACCTGTTGGGATGCTGCTGTGTCTCCTGCATGGAGCAAAACCTGAAAACCTAGGAGGCTGGTATCTGTAGAATGAGTGGAGAAAGGCAAGAGAAAGAGTCAGAGCCAGGCAGAAAGGCTAGGAGAAACATCAAGGCTTAACCCTGCAAAGATGAGGAGGCACTGCCAGCACTCACCTAAGTCCAAGTAGACTGAGAAAACCTAGAGCAGAAGAGTCAGAGCAAGGCTTGGCTGCTGCTCCCTTGTCACGTGAAGGAGGCAGCAAATGGACGGCAAGTAAAGGAGCAGCTTTCCGCAGAGGAAGCCCAAGACAGCACCTTTAGCCAAGGATATGTAACACCGCCTGCTAAAATAACCTCCAAATGCCCATAGCACCCATCTCTCCAGAATGGAGATTTTACAGCAGAAAATTGATTTCCAGAGGCTCCCTCATTAATTTTCATGGCACCCACAGTGTCATTTTAGAACAAGCAGAATTATTAATGCTCAGAGTTACTTGAGCACTGTTGGGAACTCAAGGCCCTCCAAGAGTCAAAGCGGGGCTGAAAAACTGGGGAAGAAAAAGCCAGAACTGAGCAGGTACATCCTTCAAGGCCCAGCTGGGCTTGCCCTCGGAGGCAGGCAGAGGAAGAAAAGCAGAAACTCTGGAGAAAACGCCCCGTGCCCCCTTGATGGCTCTGCTGTTTGGAAGAGAAAAAATAGCACAGACATCTATCTTTTAAAAGGGGAGAAAACGGTCTAATTACACTAGTTCAGGGCTGCCCTGATTCTAAGCCGCCCTGAGCTTCTAGGGAGTGGGACAGTAGGCAATTAGGAAGGGCTAAATATTCACAAGGGGTAGAGCTTGCTGCTGGCTGGTAATGATGCTCTTGCCCTTGAAATCACATCTGAGCTTTAGTGACATCTCAGCTAATGAGAAAACCAGCCCAAGACTCCCAGATTTAAGTATTAGTTCTGGACAGACATAAACCAGTACCCCTAAATTATCTTAAACTATCTGCTGGCTAACACAGGAGGGAGGATAGGAGCCCAATAGCTGCAAAGGCATCTCCACCTAGCTCTCCTCCATCTGCCTTTGCATGAACAGCCTCATTCCCAAGCATCTCAGTGCTTTTGGGCTGCCCCACACCCATCACCTGCTCCTGCCTGCCCCCAGCTATCCCTAATGCCAGCTACTGCTTTGTGTCTCCAAATATAAGATCCTGCCACAGCAAGATGGAGGATTTTGCTGTGCCAGGGGATACTTGTTGGCTGGCACCATATCATCTGTGATCTCGCCCCATTGGAGCACGAGAAAATAAGTACCATTTGTTAACATGCCAATCGTTCTTTACACTGGCTGATTAAAAAATAATTACCCACAGCCATTATTGAGCACTCTTGGAAATGAGCTGTGGGAAGCTGTGACCGTGCGCTCAGCACACAGTGTGTCTTGCCTGTTTCAATATTATTTTAATTAAGTATCTGGGTAAAAGGCTTTTCTAATGTAACTTTCTTTTCATAAGCAGGCCTCCATGTTCAGCTGAGCAGTGCCAGACTGCTGTAACCCGGTGTTACTTCAGGCTGCTTCCAGTGTGGTGGCACAGCAGGACCCACCGATTATCCAGATTCAAAGGACTAATCTTAAGCAGACCCATGAGGAGAAGAGTGCTCGTCTACACCCAAGGGACACGGCTACAGCAGAGTGCTGGAAGGCATCACTGCCCTCAGACCGACCAGCTATGGCCATATGGCTTGGGCTGGGATGTGGACAGGGTGGAAGCAGTGACCAAGGACATCCCTTATGCCTGGGAGGCTTTGGGCTGTTTCTCCTGCCAGCAGAGGAGACCAGCATTGCTGAAGCGGGCTGGCCCTCCTGGCTGGACAAGAGCAGAGGACCTCAGTGAGAAGAGGTCTGGGAGAGCTTCATCCCGCTGCAGGGCCACAGACCCACAGCACACCTTCACTTGCTATGGACTTTTTTTTGTTCTTTTCACAAAACACTTTGGAAAAGAAAAACACAGAAGAGGTGGAGGAAAGCCCACGTGTGCTGGTTGCCCATCCGCCTCCTGCAGCTGCCTTTGTGCATGACTCAAAGCAGCCGCATTAGCCAATTCCACCTCTTTCTTATTTACGTGTTTTCCCCTTTCTGCATCCCAGCTGGGGCTGTATTTAGCAGAGCACACGGTCACCATTCTTTAGTTTGGGGAGATGTTTGCCCTTTCACATGTGCTTACATTCTCTCACATAGCATTTAAGCTGCAGCACTGGTTTCAATTATCTCTTGTTTGCAAGCAAATTAGCTCGGCAAGCACATTTCAGATCCTCAGCCAGTGTAAAACTAACATTGCAGTGGAGAAATCGAATTACTGCACACATTCAAGCAGCACAAAACAGACCCAGAGGTTCCTCTTGCTCTCCCAACTGTCTCTGACCTGTCAAAATTCCCTTTCCAGTTATTTCTATCAGGATAAAAAGAAGCCCCTGAGCAGGTGGAGCCTTTCAGACCTGGCAACAAGGAATCGCAGCAGGGTTGGGGCTTGATGCTAAGCCTGGGATTGGGTCCTTGCTACAGGTTCTGTTTTGCAGGATGCAAAACCTGAGAAGGAATAAGATTATTGGACACAAGAAGAAAATTCTTCACAATGAGAACAATCAGCTTTGGAATAATCTCTCCAGGAAAGTGGTGGATTCCCCAGCATTGGACACTTAAGATTCAGCTGGACAGAGTGCTGGGCCATCTTGTCTAGACAGTGCTTTTGCCAAGAAAGGTTGAACCAGATGATACTTGAGGTCCTTTCCAACCTGGTATGCTATGATTCTATGAAGATGTTGAGAAAGGTGCAGCTATAACAGGCCATCATAGTGCAAATTGCTTGCAGTGAGGTGAATAAATGATCTCTTACTGTTTCTTTGGCAAAGTCAGGCTGATCATGCTCTACTGGAACAACACAGAAATGACATTGCTTTTTGATCAAATCAACCCATTTCCCCAGCCAATTCTTCTTCGTGAGTTGAGAAATGCATTAATACCAGTAGACACTCCAGAAACCTGAAACCCTGAGCTTCAGACTTTGAACAGACAGGGAAAAAAAAAAAAAAAAAAAAAAGTGAAAATCAGAGGGGTTTTCCCTTGCTTACACAAAGCCATGTGTTCTCACCAGACTTTTCTTGACAGAAGAAAATAACACATTTCCCAAACAGCTCTAGTTACTGCAAACGACTTCATTTCCCATCTCAGACACTGCTATGACAGAAATGTAGAAAGGAGAATTGATTAGACCAGATTAGGTTAGATAGGGAGCCTGGTGATGAAAAGCTGCTGCCGCTCTCTCTGCACCCATTCGGGACCATTAGCAACCTCCTTCCCTCTCATCCTCAGGGATGCTGCCCCATTGCTGAATTCTGCTCTAAGTAGCCGCACCGTGTCTCTCAATTTCTTCCCACAACCCACGATCACATTTTGCCCCTGTGTGCGCTTCCCCACCAGAGGTGAGCTCCAGGAAAACAGGAAGGAATTGCTGTATACATAGTTTAGCAACACATTTTGGGATCCCTTGGGATAAAGCTTGCTGGATTAGTGCACTTTACTATTATGAGGATGTTGATGAGTATCCTACTATTCCTTAAAAGCCAGGCTAGCCATTTCCAAAGTCTCTTTTATTTTTTTAATGCAGTAACATTTCCTTGTAGCTTCCCCCAGGTAATTGCTGTTTCCAGTGCAGCTTCACACTAGGTCACCCAGATAACCTGGAAAGAATTGCCAGCCCCTCCTGTCTTCAACATAAAACTACTATATCTTATTTGCCACCACATTAAGCTGGCTGAGAAGGGAGCAGGGCTGTGGATGCAGCGCACTTTGCTCTAACAGTCCCCCTTTTTTATTTTTTATTTCCTTGGATAATTTCATGGTCCATTAGTTTCTTGTAGTTGCTCCCTGCAAACACACACACACATCACCATGGTGTATAAGCTTCCCTCTCACAAGCACAGGCTTTTGGCAGACTGCACATATAGTGGTCATGCCTGCTCTGGGGGCACAGGAAAAGCATCTCTCCCGCATCCAGGGCAGTGCAGAGCAGGATCCCCAGGGATGCTGATGTCCACTGCAGTTGGTACATGCTAAATGCAGATGTGCAAGCACTAAGCTGAACAACTGGGTGAGGACTAGCCCAGATTGCCCATGTCCCAGCACAGCACAATTTGCATGACACCCATTTGGCAGAGGCACAGTATAGGAAATACAGCAGGGAGAGCATGGCAGGGGGAGCAAAGGGGCATTCCCCACCAGCCAGCCCCTCAGCTACAGCCAGAGCAACCTCTCAGCTGCCCCAGCTCACAGCAGCTCACCCCAAGCAGCCTACAGGTCACAGTGCCTGCAGCATCCTGCCCTTGCAAAGAGAGCAGCTAAAGCCTCACATAAGACTGCTGTACTGGAACAGAAGACACAATATTTCCCTTATTTTTAAGCCATCTGGTGGAAAAAAAAAAATAAATCTGAGGACTTTGCAGCTGCATTATGCTGGTCAGTTCTGAAACTTGCAGAATTAGGGAGCTGCTTCCCAACAGCAAAGTCTGTGCCTAGAAGCTGCGGCCCTGAATTTGCAGGGAGAGATGACCCTGTCCCCCAGGAAGAGGCTGAGGCAGCAGGACAGGCAGCCCTTCTGGACAGGCACAGTGTGGGTGGAGGGGACTGATGAGACTGATGTCTCTCCAAAATGACAGCTATTGCTTGGAGTTCGCTTTCTCTCTCTGACAATTGAACTTTGAAAAACAGAGCCAGAACAGAATGTGAATCCTGCCTGGAAAGGGAAAAAAAACAACACAACCCCCAGGAAAACAAAGGGAGGGAGGAAGGTAGGTTTGGTGGATCTAAAATACAAAGAAATGTTATTCATCGGCATTATTGATTAAGTTTTCCTCACCAATACATACGTAAATACTTATCTCTCAAATGAATAAGAGGCTCTGTAATGCTGGAGGGAAGAAGGAAAAAGATTATTGAAAACGTGAGGGTCAGAGAAGCATCCAGCTGCAACGGATGCATTGAGAAGATAAACGAAGACATCTTTGCCAACACACTGGTCTGCCAAAGACCAAGTGTGATAGAAGGCAGCGATTTTCAGGCACTAGAAGCAATGCTTGGGCTTTGATAACAGTGAAATAGAGATTATGGAGCAGATCCTCACCTGGGCTAATTCAGTGCCAGGGCTCCAATCACAGGGCAGCTACACCAATTTACATCATCTGAGGATCCTGCTCACTCTGGACAAAGCAGCCCATTAGCAGAAGGACAGCAGCAGAGATTTATGACAACCACTGTAAGTCAGGGACAAAAGGGAAGAGCGGCCATGGGTGGGATCAAAGGAGAAACAGAGGAGAAATGCAGTCTCTGACTCATGAGCACTCCTAAACCTGCCTGACTCCCTGGGTACTACCCCATCCCCAGTGCTGCCTTGCCTGCTGCCACACGGTGGAGCACATGAGCCCTTGCCTGAAAAAAAGCTCCTGCATCTGGGTTAGCAAACATGCCAAATGCAACCAGACTAGATCTGGTCCATGAGCCAAACCCAGCGTCTCATGTAGCACCATGCAAAGCAGGTTTGGCAAGCAGAGGTGGGACCCCCAAACACCCTAAAGGTGCAGAAAAGAAGGTTTGGTGCATTTGGTAATATCAGCCCAGAAGCACTTGATATGTCTGAAGTTTGTGAGGGACCAACACGATCATCTGTCCTGGCATCCAGAAACCCCGTGGGATCAGCTCACACATCCTGCCTGCAATCCGTGGCTCCATCACCATGACTTTCTCTCCAGGCAGCAGGACTGTCTCAGGGACGTATTCAACCTGCTCAGCACAGCTCAGGTCTTACCTTTCTACACCTACATCTGTCACCATGTGGGGAACAAACGGTGGGCAGTGTTCAGGCAGTATTTCCATTGACTAGGACATTGGAGCTGGTGTGACAGCGGATGCCCAGGAAGGAGTTAACAAGATGCCAAGCTCCCCCAGCACTGGGGGGCTCAGCAAATGCCAACACAGGCGTTGGGCTTGCATAGGTGTGCAAGCGCAGGATCGAGGGTGCACCAGGAGATACCACAGCTCCCCCAGAGAAGCTCTGCTGCTTCAGGCCAGTTCCAGCCATCAGGTCTGCCCAGCTATACCCAGAATCGGGTCTCTCTGAGCTCTCTCAGAAGGCGTGTGGATTCTGCAGCTACTCCACACACACACACATAGGGTTTGTTCCTACTCCCTCGTGTGGCAGCAGCCAGAGCCAGACACTGGGGTCTGCCTGTGTTAACACCCCCCTCGCCCTGAGCTGCGGAGCTGGCTTGCCATCAGCCAAGCCAGCCATATCCATGCACCTCCTTGTGCCTCAGTTTCTCTGTCCGTAAGCAGGGACACAAGTGACACCCCTGAGGGCCCAGGTTTGCTGCGACACCTGCTCAATCCACTCACAGAAGTTATAAAAAAAGACTTCAGGGCTTTTCCTACCACCTTCTCTCAGTGCCTAAAACACATGCAGCAGAGCTGCTGTGAGCCCTAACGAGCAAAGGCTCAGGAGCTGGAGCAGGGCAGCCTCTAGTGGCTGCAAGCCGGGAAATACTGGTCCCTAAACCCGCGTTTAGGGGATGTTTGCTCTTCAAAGCAACTGGCCTGAATAAACCACAGCCTGTGCTGCTACATTGCCCCATGGCCCTGTAGCCCTCGGACTCCCTGTTCCTGGTTTACATCTTTGCCTCCCTGCTGCTGCAGCCATCTCTCGCACACTGCTTCCATTCGCTCCTCCAAAAGCCTCTGACCCCATGGGCTTCTGCTCTGCCCATGCAGCCACAGACACCAAGAGACAATGTGCCACAGACACCAAAAGACAATGTGTCCCAGATCTCATGAATGTGCTACACGACACGTCCACAGGGCTCTTTAGTATCACTGGAAATATCTCCAGCCCCAGCTCAGATTTGGCCATGCAGCTGACTGGTTAGCCACTGGATCTGCAGTATAGTCTCTGATTGCTGGCACTGACTATTGACAGCAGATCCATCCAAATTCTTTAATGCCGCATCTGGACAAGCACAGTCTTTGCTGCTGCAGGGTGCTCTGGCCCTAGGGGATGCACACTGGCCTCCATTGCAAGGGAAGAAGGCTCCCCTAGCATGTCATGGGAAGGGATGGTCAGGAACTGAAAGACCAGTCCTACTCTTAACATTGGATCTATGGCCAGAACCTCCAGTGCCACTTTTGCTGTCTTGGCCCACCTCTGCTGACAAAACTTTGTCTTCCAGGCAGAAGGGGCATGGTCTGCAGCCATCTCACAGCTCCATCGCAGGCCTTCAGCTTCCTGTCCCACAGGACATAAAAATGAGTAGAACAAGCCAAGTGAGACAAATATCCTCCTGGCTGCCTCCAAGAGCCATTTGGCTTCACCTCAGCACATCCCTGCTCCCTGCCTCATCCCAGTTTTACTGGTGAGTCAGAGCTCTCCAGCTAATGGTTGAGCATCACCATGGGGGTGAGACAAGAAAGGCAAGCAGGGACCAGGCTGTTTGTGGGACATATCAGAGGACAGACACATAAATTAATTGAATAGCGGATAAAACAGAAGAGAAGCTCTTTACACACCAGTGTGGGATGGTCACTTGCCACAACTTGGACAGAATGTTTTCCTGCCCCATGTTTCAGGGTGATGACCAGTAACACGGCACAGCATCAGCACAATGAGCTGCTTAACTGCTGGCTGCTGATTCATCAATTACGCAAGAAGCAATTTAAACACACTTTATGTCAATAATTCAGGCATCAGCTTTACTTTTAGAACATCCTAAAATGAAAAAGGGGCGGGGAGAGAAATCAAGCAAAGAGGTCTCTCTGCAGCAAGGACACCCATACTTCATCTTAAGTTGCATGCACGCAGGGACCCAGCACCATCCTCCTGCAGTGCTCCCACTGCAGCTGCTAGGGACCCATGTCTGCCATCAACTTGCCCCACCACATTTTGTTGTGAGAGCTCAGACTGGAGCGTAAGATTCAAGGACAGGGCGAAGGTACATCCAAAAGTAGAAACAAGGAAATGCCTTGGGGACTGGCAATACGGCATATCAATCCTGTTCATAAATGCAAAGTTTTCCTCCTCACCTTTGTCTCAGACCATTTCACTACGAGATGCAGTCTGCTAGCTAAGCAGCACTGGACCACAGGCAGTCATGCAGAGCATCATAGACCGTTATGGTGCTCTGGACATCACATGGAAAGCCCTTAGCTGCAGGAGGACCAGGCTGTGTAGCTCTCGGACACTTGATACTTATGTTACGGGATGAACAGTTCCCAGTCTACACATTTTTAAGCATACTGGGATTCCTTGACTACAGAGGAGGCCCTAATCTTGCAGGGGGAGAAAGCACAGGGTCTCCTAGCTAGGAACAGATGTCAGTCAAGCTCAGGTTTGAAATACTGAGAAGAGGGTGAAGGTGATTATCAGTTAGAACTGGATTATTGTGGGGCTGAGAAAATCCTCTGTTAGAGCCTTAGAATCTAGACAGGCTGGGCTGCATCTGTGTAACATGAATCACTTGGGCAAAACCAGCCAAGGAGCATGGACATATCAGAGAAATTTTTGCTTCCCCCTGTTGAATATCACCTTGTTCCTTTTGACTGTTTCTCCCTTTTGTCTAGGGAAAATAGAAGCTGTAATTGTCCAAAAGCCTTGTGGGATTATTTCTTAAAACCCTAGATACTTCTCTTATATATAAATATAGCTACTCTGTAACTATTCTTTTGTGAAATCATTTATGATTTCAAAGGTGTAACACTTCAGAGTGACAGATTACAGCTGCATTCCTCAGAAATTTTATCATGGGCAAGCTAAGGCAGGACAATGGCCAAACAAGCCACTGAAAAATCTGGCTGGGTTATATGGAATGAGATAAGAGGAAGACAGGGACAAGATACAACCTTTTATCCTCTGCATTCACCAAGACGTTTGTCCCTTTTTCAGTGAAGCAGACCTCCGACCAGCAGAACCTGCAGCAAACAACCTGAGCCCACCTCCGCCTGGATGGCATTGGTGAGAAAAGCAGCTAAGCAAAGGGGGAGGACGTTTTCTGCCAGACCTCTGCTCTGCCACCAGGAACACTTGACATTGCCTGTGCCAGCTCTTCGACACCGAGGCAACAGCAAAATTAATGGCTGTGTTTCTGAAAGGCATTTAAACATTAATAATGAAGAGGGGACACAGCTCCGCAAGGCACATTAGCAGTCATTCAGGGCTCCATTCGCCTGGGATGATTACGAAAGGGTCCTTTTGTGATGGGGACTCATCCATTGGTAATGGGATGGAGATGTGAGAGCGCCTGGGCTAATCTTGCCTTAACTGTACCAAACTGACTCTGTCTCCCCTTTGCTCCCTTTCCCCAAAGCCATAGTAGGTCCAGGTATTTGGTTTCTCAAGAGCATGGCAAGATTTTGTGTTGAACCCACATCTCCCCTGATGTTGCACAGCTTTCCAAGTCACAGATTTCAAAGTCACAGATTACCTGATGTGTCCCCAAAATTTGCTCTCCTTCCATGGCTGTGGTGTTTGGCTGTTCTAAAATACAGAGAAATTTGTCTGTATTAAAACAGGAAAGGGGCCAACACAGTTTTGTTTCCATCAGAGAGGCTGTCAAGCTGTCCACAGGAGGAGCAGGAGCTGCATCCAACTCCCCCCATTCATCCAATGACAGCATCAGGGCTGAATAAAATCAGAAAGCCAGTGGTCATAGGGTCTGCCAGCTCCCACAGCATCTTCCCCTGTCATCAGTGCCAACTCCTTCCCCCACTCAATAAGACAAATTACCCAAGCAGCCCATTCCCCACTCAACCTGCAGAAATATTGCAGACAAACGAGCTTCTCAGTAGGCTGGTTCAGTCATTATCAGCTCACTTATCCAACACTTAGATATCTCCAGACATTCAGACACCGCATATTTGACTCCTTGTTCATTATCTGTACTGCACTGTGGGTGGAGGCGTTCAAAGCCAAGACCTCCTGGCCCAAATCAGATGAAGTGTGCCCTCTGAGTTCTCCTTACTTACTTTCTGGTTGCTGAACTTCTGAGTTTGATCTCAGACCACGATTTTCAAGCTGTTTTCCATGATTATGAAGCACAGAATGTCCTTTTCTTTACTAAAAGTGTAGAGTCACAAGAATCCATTTGAATCCAGAATCTGAAGCTTTAGAACAAATGCCCATTCTTGCAAACATCACAATAAAATTATGTGAGCCAGCAATACTTGAAATAACACCCAATTTATCTTCCTATTTCCCCTGTATGATTATGTCCTTCATTTTGCTGGGGTAGAGAACCTTGAAAACAAATGAGTCAGTTTGATTTTTGTTTCATGGAAAAGTTAATTTCCTGGCTCCTTTGCTCGCTCATGACATTCGGCTGACAGTCTGCGTGCTTTCTGAAGAACTGTCAGACTTTGAAACTTTGGGCTTTCCAGATAGGGAGGTTGAGGTCCCAGCATCCTCCTGCCACCCTCCAGTTTTGCAGTGGCATCCAGTGCATGTGGTACCCACACCACAGGAGTGTTTTCCTGTGCTTTCCATGAGGCTCCCAGCTTTCCTTCTGACAGCCTTCCCATCGCTAAACTCAACACAGCAGACAATTTACAGCCTTAAAGTTTGGCAAGATTGACCTGACACATTTAAAATGTAAATAGCAAATAAACCACCCTCATTATCACACAAGCCTGTGCTGTGGTGGTGGGAGAGGAAGCCTGTGAGCCCTTCCTCCAGCTGTGTAACACTGACCACTGCCATGACACAACCACAGAGCATCATTTACCCCCAGAAATGAAGGGGAACAGACCCTTTCACCCCATCCTGAAGAAAAGATTCGCATCCTTGATGTCAAACTCCTTGACTTGCTTTTCAAGGTGACTCCACCAGGTGAGTTCAAGGATTGTTGAACCTTTCCCTTCTCCAGCCCTTTTGGTACTTTCCACCATCCCCTGGATCTGTCCTGCAGACAGAGGCCTATCACCTTTGCCAGAAGGTTAATCCTATCTCGGAGGGCATCCCCAAAACTTGTACTCAGCACCACTCTCCATAACTGTGAAAGCAGTCTTGCATTGGTCTAGCCAAAGAGGCACCTGAAAATCTCAGTCTCCCCTCCTGCCTCTCCCAAACCCTCAGCACTTCATCTCACCCAAGCAGCAGCTACCACACTCTCACACACAGTCTTCTCCAGTCTTACAAGGAGATAAGGCCAATTTAGCAGTATAATGAATGTATGTACATAAAAGTTGTGATTCAAACACTTTCATTAGATTTAGTCACTGGCTCCCAATACAAAATGATGGTGACACCAATTCCTTCTCAGCCTGAATGACTAATTGTGACACAGAGGCAATTAGGCTTGGTTAAATGATCCGTGTCCCTTCAAAATAATGGCCTGTCAAACTGCATTCGCCCAAAATAATCCAGGATTGACTTGAGAATCAAAATATCGGTTTCTTCAAAAGTAATAAAAACCCAGAGCTCAGTGTTCCTCCACGGTGCAGCTGCAAAATGAAAGGGCTGCCTCACAGCACATGGGGGAGGATGGGCCACCCCAAGGGAGGTGGGAACAGGCATGAGAAGGCTAGATGCTGTTAGAGGCAACAGCTATCGCAAACTACCTACCACAGGCAGAATACAGCCTGAACAGAGCTGGATAGACTGCTCTGGCCTTATGCAAACCTCCCTCCAAAGACTCCAGCACAGGCAATAGCTGGAACACAGGAAGATGGGGCAGGCAGGGGTGTCTGGTCATCTGGACCAGGCTGTTAGTTCAGGCTTCCTCATCTGAGGCCCCAAGTCACCAGCATGAGCTTTGCTGGTTGCACCCTGAGGGCAAGGCTCCACGTCTGGGATCTTCAATCTAAAGAAGCCCTGCGCATAGGCATCTGTAGCCCATGAGGTGACCCTGTGAAACCCACAGCCCCATGGATCCTGGGGAGCCAGTGGGCCACCTCATGGAAGCACATTGCAGAGAACACAGTGCTCACAGGGACTGCATGACACTGTCCACTTTGGGGACAGGGACACTCAGGAGATGGGGGCTGAGTTTCTCCAGGGTTCAGACAGCAGATCCCAGAGCATGCTGCACTTTCCCATAAAATATCCTAACCAAAAGTTAATAAGAAACAACCCTCAACTCTGTTACCTAGTTATCTGCCTCCACAGAGAGCTCCTGCTAATTAAGCACAGTGGGTTAATTGCAAGAACCCACACAGATGTCCCTAAGGAGCAAGGCCAGGGAATGAGCTCTCCCCCACCCTACGCCATCCTTTGCAACCCCCAGAGGGTTTGTTAGCTCTTGCTGCACACCCACTACAGTGCAGGGCACTCACCTCCACGAGACCCTAGCAAAAGATGCTCTGGCACCTTAGCTAATTTCTACATCATCCCCCAAATTATGCCCATGCAATTTCCATTTGCTCTGCACAGCTCACTGCACCCAGCTCTGAGCAGGGAATCACAAAGCAATTACCCACATTAATGGAAGCAGATACTCATACTGCCTATCTTGCTGCTGTAATCCCACTCCTGAGAGCCGGTGGCAGGAAAGTGCCATGGAGCCATCTAAGTAAAGCTTGTGACCTGCCTTCATCTGCGTAGAATCATAGAATAGTTAGGGTTGGAAAGGACCTTAAGATCATCTAGTTCCAACCCCCCTACCATGGGCAGGGACACCTTGCTCTAAACCATGTTGCCCAAGGCTCTGTCCAGCCCAGCCTTGAACGCTGCCAGGGATGGAGCATTCACAACTTCCTTGGGCAACCCATTCCAGTGCCTCACCACCCTCACTGTAAAGAACTTCTTCCATGCATCTAACCTGAATTTCCCCTGTTTAAGTTTGAACCCATTACCCCTTGTCCTACCACTACAGTCCCTAATGATGAGTCCCCTCCCCAGCATCCTTATAGGCCTCCTTCAGATACTGGAAGGCTGCTATGAGGTCTCCATGCAGCCTTCTCTTCTCCAGGCTGAACAGCCCCAATTTCTCAGCCTGTCTTCATACGGGAGGTGCTCCAGCCCCCTTATCATCCTCATGGCCCTCCTCTGGACTTGCTCCAACAGCTCCATGTCCTTTTTATGTTGAGGACACCAGAACTGTACACAATACTCCAAGTGAGGTCTCACAAGAGCATTGTAGAGGGGCAGGATCACCTCCTTTGACCTGCTGGTCACACTTCTTTTGATGCAGCCCAGGATACGGTTGGTTTCTGGGCTGCAAGCGCACACTGAAGCTGGCTCATGTTAAGTCTCTCATGAACCAACACCCCCAAGTCCTTCTCTGCAGGGCTGCTCTGAATCTCTTCTCCACCCAACCTGTAGCTGTGCCTGGGATTGCCCTGACCCAGGTGTAGGACCTTACACTCGGCTTGGTTGAACTTCATAAGGCTGGCATTAGTCCACCTCACCAGCGTGTCAAGGTCCCTCTGGATGGCATCCCTTGCCTCCAGCGTATCATCTGAACCACACAGCTTGGTGTCATTGGCAAACTTGCTGAGGGCGCACTCAATCCCACTGTCCATGACGCCGACAAAGATGTTGAACAAGATTGGTCCCAACACTGATCCCTGACAGACACCACTTGTTACTGTTTTCCAACTGGACATTAAGCCATTGACCACAACTCTTTGCGTGCAACCATCCAGCCAGTTCTTTATCGCCCGAGTGGTCCATCCATCAAATTGATGTCTCTCCAATTTAGAGACAAGAATGTCATGTGGGACAGTGTTGAACGCTTTGCACAAGTCCAGGTAGATGACGTCAACTGCTCTGCCCCTGTCCATCAGTTCCGCAGCCTCATCATAGAAGGCCACCAAACTGGTCAGACAGGATTTGCCCTTAGTGAAGCCATGTTGGCTGTCAGCAACCACCTCATTGTTTTTCATGTGCCTTAGCATGCTTTCGAGGAGAATCTACTCCATGATCCTACCAGACACAGAGGTGAGACTGGCTGGTTTGTAGTTCCCTGGGTCTTCCATTCTCCCCTTCTTGAAAATGGGGGTTATATTACTCTTCTTCCAGTCGTTGCGAACTTCACCCGACTGCCATGATTTTTCAAATATGATGGAGAGTGGCTTAGCAACTTCATTCGCCAGTTCCTTCAGGACCCACAGATGGATTTCACCAAGTCCCATGGACTTGTGCACGTTCAGGTTCTTAAGATGATCTCAACCCTGATCCTCTCCTACAGTGTGCTTAAGGTCTTCATTCTCACAGTCCCTTCATCTGCCTTCCAAGACTTGGGTGGTGTGATCAGAGCATTTGCCAGTGAAGACTGAGGCAAAGAAGTCATTGAGAACCTCAGCCTTCTGCAAATCCAGGGTAGCCAGCTCTCCTGATAGCTTCTGGAGAGGGCCCATGTTGTCCCTAGTCTGTCTTTTATTTGCTACATACCTATAGAAGCCCTTCCTGTTATCTTCCACATCCCTTGCCAGATTTATTTCTAACTGGGCCTTAGCTTTCCTAAGCTGGTCCCTAACTTCCCAGACAATATCCCTGTATTCTTCCCAGGCCACCTGTCCTCGCTTCCACCTTTTATAAGCTTCTTTTTTCTCCCTCTAAGTTTCCTCAGCAGCTCCTTATCCACCCATGGATGCCTCCTGGCCCTCCTGCCGCACTTCCTTCTAACGAGGGCAGGCATCCCACTTGATCACACCCATTCATTCAGAGGCAGCAGAGACCACAAAAGTGACTTTTCAGGGACCTTCCCGAGTGGATTCTCACATGTCTGATGCTAGTGAGTTTGCCCCTTGGAAACTACCTTTCCCTTGGAACCACCAATTTGGCTATTTCTCCTCCCCTTTCACTGGATCGAAGAGGAACTTAACATTTTTGAGACTCCTGCCCCATGACAGCTTTGGGGCTGGCTCAGGTACCTGGGGCCAGCGTGAGAGATAGGGAGCCAAGCTTGTCATCTCATTCCTGGGAAGATGGAAAATAAGAGATTTCACATTCCAAGCAAATTACCACCTAGGAAACAAGAAGTGGCATGGCCTCCTCCCAAAACACTGGTCCATGCCACACAATTTCATCCTCCATGCAACTGCTTAAATCAGTGTGGACTGAGGGCGAAGGTCCAGGAGCAGACCAAGCCTCATGTTTGCATGCTAGATGAGCCCTTGCCAGCAGCAAATGATGAAGGAGAGATCCCTGATGTTCTGCATGTGACAGAAAGGAGTCAGAGCTGATGATGCTGTAGGTCTCTAACCCCTGTGCTCGACAGTGAACTCAGCAGCACAGTCAGTAACAGACAGAAATAACAACTTACTTCTTAGAGAGATTTTTCACTAAACTGCCATTTCATCGGTGACTGTCTGGGCTGATCTGCAAAAGATGACTGTAAAATATCTTCAAAGAGATGCAGGAATAGAAACAGCTCTCTGCTGGAAAACTAAAAATCACTGACCTTCTAAACGATAGTGGTTTATTTGTGCTATCAGTCATAGCATGTGCAAGATGCTCTTCCCCTAGTATCCCCTCCATGTTGTAAGGAGATTAATTACTTTTATCTCTCATTTTCCAATGGAGAAAAACGGCCTATTGCTTCTGCTCTAGCTAAGCCTCACTGCTCCGCAGGTACCAGTGGCCTTAGCTCTGAGGCTAAATGTATCAACATGACACTTCAGCTCAGGATGGTGCTTTCAATTTACTCCTGACTTCAAGGCTTCCTTCTGACACACAGTGGCCCAGCCAAGCCCTCTAGCCCAGAGGCTCCTACACATGCTGTGTGCACCACAGCTGGAGGTGGGCAGGAAGGTGTTAAGTCTGGAGCTGCACTAGCTCTCCACTCCTGCAGTGGGGATTTCATTATTTATGGGCCAGCCTCCTCTGGCTAGGAGACATTTAAATTTTTCAGCAAGGTCTATGTCCCATCACCCAGGGCAGTTTAAATTCTCACTCATTTCATCATGCACAGACATTGGCGCAGGCATCAGCAAGAGGACAGTAATTACAGCAGGAAAAAGATGAAAAAAAAGGGTAAGTTCTGCAATGATTATCCCCTGTGTAAAATAGAATTATGCATATTTTACAGGATGAAAATGATCAGCCTGTTGCACTACTCAGCCTTACCCATACACGACAGAACAGAGACATTAAAAGAGCATCACATTAAGGTTTTGTCTCAGCCAAAGGACATTGCTGTTGAAAACAACCACTACATGTGAGAAAGCCCCATATAGCACTCAGCTGGTTTTGCGCATGATGTGACCAATAATGTCTGATTGTTCATCAAAAGGCAGCTTGAGAACAGAAAGCTTTCTGGCACAGGAGTCTCCAAACAGAATTGTAACATAGAATGTTTCCACTTCGGGTGCTGACATATAACACTTAAGGGCTCTGATTTTCAAAGACTTGCAAAAACCCAGCTTTGAGACAGCAGCAGAATTGTTATGGCCCACAGGAAGTCTCAAGGCTTGCTGCCTTCTGTCACCAACTACACCAAGAGCAGAAGCCATCATTGCCCCTACTGCCAAAAGAGATGCTGCTAGGGAATTGCTCATCTCCTCACCAGACTGGGTTTGACTATCAGGCATGCTCAGACAGATTGGTATTATGTGTCAGAGAAAGTTCAGGCTCTCAGCAGAAGCTCCTGGGCAATTTGCACAGTTCAATATAACAATTTGCTCATGGATAATGCTAGGGAGAAGCCTGAGTGCTGAAAGGGAGAGCTGGTCATTGCTTTGCCACCACGGCATCACTCCGTGATCTTTTTGCCAGATGTGTTTTAAACAGCTAATCACTGCTGCAGAAGAACAGAGAGACTCTGAGCTGCTCAAGGGCAGGAAGACTGTGTCCAGTCAAAAGGCAGGGCAGGCAGCACAAGTGGTCCAATTCTTCCTCATTGCTGTGGAAACTGAGGCATGGAGAGATAGCAACTTGTTTACGGTCACACAGAGAGGGTGCTGCTAGGGTAGAAATGAAACTCCCATTTTATAGCCCCCAACTAGGAAACACTGGAGCTGCAGATTTGCCTCCTACCCACCCCTCCAGGCCACTGCCCCACATTGCAGGGGCTGCAAATCGTCACCAAGTTTTGTGACCTCCCTAACAGCACAGCAGGGAGGTGGTACAGGCCAGGAGTCCTGCACAGAAGTTCCCACTCGCAGGCCACCACTGCAGAGAGAAAGGGGGCACTGCTGGGAACGCCACTTGGCACTTCTGGGAGAGGAGGCAAAAGGTTTGTTTGTTTTCCTTTCCTGCACTGGGAGCTCCCTAATTGCACTAGACTGTTTCCCGGAGAAGGGTGTAATTAAAAGTGAATGGCTCCAAGTCCTTTATTAACATGAATATTAAAGGAAGATAAACACTACATCAATATTCATTTAAGCAGTAACGGAAAATGAAAGGCAGGACTTGATCCCAGCTGACACTTCAGCATTTTATAAATGAAATTACACAGCTGGGGGGAAAGGGGAAACAAACAAACAAACAAAAAGAAGACCCAGAAAACAGTAAGGACCTTGGCACAAAGCAGCTAGGACAAGCTGGAATTGACAGTCACCCCATGCCATGTCCTTCCTCATCACCTCGTCCCCAAAGTTGTTTCAGAGGAAGGTACAGGACATTCCTAGGTTGACAGTTCCAGTACCGAATGGCCCAGGAACTGGGATTCATCTCACCTTTGCTTGTAGCGCTGATGCACAAGTGTTTGGTAGAGTCACTCCATAGACGTACAGCTCAAACTGGATGCTATCATTGACTACATCAATAGTCCATTGTGCCCCACTGCTACTGTGCAGTGACTCAAAACCTGCTGAGTGAGCCAACCCCATCCTGTAATATGTTCAAGATTTTCTCACTAGGAAAAAGATCTAAGTCACGTTTTCTGTCCACCTTCTCCCACTCCATCTCTGGTTTCATGTTTTGCTTCACTTCTTCAGCGCTCCACCAGCATTATCTCCCCAGTACAGGAAGCATAGCTCACCAGTGGCAGATGCTGCAAGTTACAGGACTGATGGTACTTCAGTCTCTTGTTAGAGCTGCTGGAATCTCACCAGTGACCTGTTATACAGCACAGCAACACACAGTAGCTTCACCCATCTGCACTGACTATAGATACAGCTCATCCCCTGCACATTGCACCCTCTGGCCTTCAGTCATCACAGACCAGATTTCCCCAGGGAGCCCAGATCTGAGCAAAGCTTCGCATGTCCCGGCTCACCCCTAGAAGCGCTTTAAAGATACCATTAAGGAGAAAATGGACATAGCTGGTTTGCAAGAAAATCCTCCATGTAGGCGAAACAAGCCTACATCCTTCTCCACCAGGTCACAGGCATCCCCACTGACAGCACCAGGCTTTCCTAGGGATCAGGCCCATCACACCACACCGAGACTGCATCCCTCAGCTTTCTAAGTTGCTACTCACACTCCTGCATACTCTGAGCCTGATGCCAATGAAAACAGAAGAGGAAAAAGAAAATCCTTCCAAGGCTCGGTATAACAACACAATCCTCAGCTGCCCTGTAGGTATTTATGCCATTCTCAGGCTCTCTCTAACTGGTCCTCAGGCAAATGCAGTGCACCTGAGTCAGACCAGCGAGTAGCGCTAACCTCAAGGTTCCAGCCACCTTCAGCCCCTGCATCTGAGAAGGGATTGCAGTCCTGAGTCATGCCTTGAGGCTGCAGAGCTTTGTCTGGGGTGCAAAACTGATGTTTACATTTCTTCTATCTGCAAGCAAGGGCACATGTGTGTCTGGGTCACTGCCCAATGGTGTCTCAGACAAACACTGCCTTTCAGACCTCTCCCTTCATCAGCCTGCCCCTGCTTTATTTCTGCACTGGTAATGTGCTCTTAGAACCCGTACTCTGCCCTAGAAGTGGCTGCATCCTAGCAGTGAGTGAAACTACCCCTGTGAAAATCATTTTGTGATGCTAGAAATATTCGATATCAATTTTTGTGTTCAAATACACCCCCAAAGTGCTCACTCATGGATGAATAATGCAGAAATCACTCTCCACAATTACAGCCCAGGGCACCATCCCTCCCTGCTCTCTGCTGCCCTCAAAACTAATCATCTTCTGCTTCTCTCAAACCTATGGCTCATCATAAGATGAGGTGCAGTACTGGACAGGTTGGTTGGGGCATGAGTAAGAACTAAAATGTGACTTGAATGACATCGTAAACACGGTTGTTCGTGAAAGCACAAGCCATGGCAGATTCTGAAGATAACTAATGGCCCACTGCTGGGTCTCATAAATCTAGGTGGTTTGTTAAAATCCACCCAGCACTCCAGTCTCCATCTATGTGATCTATAAGCTATGTTCCCCCTCCAGCCTACAGAACATGTTAAGCATTGCCTGCCATAACAGGCAATGTGTCTCTGTACAGCTTCTAATGACAGGTAGCAGATGATTAACAGGTTGTTAATAAGGGCAGAGCTGGTGTTGTCAATAATAATCCGCAGAAAGACCCATGCAGCCCACACGAAGAATGACTGCTCCTGGGCTGGTTTGCAGTAATGCACAGAGGTAGGCAAAGAGCTTGCATCCTTCCTTTGCTGAGTCCTCTCCTAATCCCCTGTCTGCATTGCCATGGGTTTCCAGTCTTCATATTGTTGCTCCAAAGGATGTTCAGTGGAAGGGTTAAACGTTCAGATCTCCCTTGGATGGGGGTGCCCAGAGAGCTGGGCCAGCTGGCCCTTCAGCTGGCCACATTAAAGGCAGCAGCTCTGGGAAGAATGTTTATCAGTTAGTGGAGCAATGACTTCAACATTTGTATTGCTGCTATGACTAATGGCTCCGCCCTTCCAACGCCAGAGCATCTCGCATGTCTTGGCAGTCATCCTCACCATAAGAAAGTGACACCAAGGGAAACTGAGGTAGGGGACATCAGGCTGCCACCATGGATGCCATGCTGTGTGTGAGGTGCAGCTTCTCAGGCAAGACACATGTCCAGCTGTGGCTGTGGGGACTTGGGGGTCTCTTCAGCAATAGCAGGGTGTGCACTAGCATTAACAGTCAAAGGACTTGTCGAGATACCTTCTTGCAACCTCCCCCATACATCTGTATTACCTTCTAGCCTTAGCAGCTCTACAGCAACTCAGCTGCCATGTCCCACTCCAGAGATGGCCACATGTCAAAAGCAAGAGGGATGATTCCTGGAGAGACTGAAAGGCCCTGCACACATGTGGCTTTCCATGCTGGCAGCAGCAGGGGATGTTTCCGCTCCTGGCCAAGAGCAAATGAGTCATTTGGCACTGGTGTCTGTATAGGAAGAACTGCCTCATCTCTGAAGCAGTCCAGCACCAGGGGTTTGCCATCAGTGTTGACCTCACCAACTCCAGAAGCGCTGGATGTCACACTGGCATTTCTTCATACACCAGACCTTCCTTGGGTCCTTTTCTTTCCAGACTGTGTTGCTTGAGGTAGCCAACATCATGAGGAAAATACTACCAGCCTTGAAAATGCTTCCTACCGAGGACACAGCCTGAAGCTTAAATATGGGTTGATGATGGCACACAATGGGCAGTGCCCCCAGCCCCAGTGACACACAGCAAATTGCCTGCCTGCCCCAGCTCCACTGAGAACAAAATGGCATCACCAGGAACCACCATTCATGGTGAATTGCTCCCTGGTCAGCATCCTACCTAGTGCCACCATAACCTAGATCCCAGCGAGCAGGCAGACCCAATGCATCACCTGCAGGGACAGGATTGCTCTTCACTGCTGCTAGCAAAGACCAGCAGGCTTCCATATCTATCACAGCCTCACCATCACCATGTCTAGAAATGATTGCAGCAGCCCAGTAGAGAGGGCTTTTCCTTGGGGGAGCTTTGAAGGGTCTACTCATCCTAAGGCAAAATGGACATCCATCTTCTCCAGTAGCAGGAAGCTTTGGTTTCCCAAGGCCGTTGGTTCTCAGGCTTCTCAAGTGAAGAAAGTGAAGAAAGAAAGAAGTGAAGCTTCCCAAGAAAGAAATTCCCTAAATTCTCTGCATTTAGGGCAGAGAGTTATGCACCCAGAACAGGGGCTGCAGACCCAAATGCCATGAGCTACAAGCTACAGGGAATCACAGTAAACCCCAGGCATGTGAGCAATGGCAGGTGCTATCAGCACCAGCAATGACTCACGTCGTGGTTCAGCACCCACCAGCTTCAGTCAGGCCCAGCTTTCAGAAACTGAGAAGGAAACAATGCTCTGAGATTTCTCTGGGTCTTTCTTTTTCTGCTCTTTTTCCCACAGGGAAGCAAGGTCCTGCCAACAAACTGTTGATTATGCTCAGACGGCTCATGTTATCTGTGCGTGGGAGCACGGCACAGCGTGCAGTCCCCTCCAATGCCTCGGATTTGCTATCATCCCCTGCCACCAGCATAATCGCTTCGGTCACACCATGCTCTCCCCCACTGCAATTTCACAGCCACTCAGTCAGGGGGAAATCACAGCGATTTAGGCTTGTCTGGAAGCATTACAACTGCACACTGCCTCTTAAAAAGACACTGGTTTGCACAGAGATGGATTGGCCGTGGTGGGATCCTCGCAGGGTCCAGAGCTCCCCAGTGAATGACTTGCCACCAGGAAAAGTGCTTGGACAAGTAAAGGGTGCTGGGTCTGAGTGTTTGGGGATGAAAACAGGCCCCTTCCCATGCCAAGAGCTCCCCTGGACTGGGGAGGGTATGGGGCATCAGGCTGTGAGGCAGGACTGTAGGCTTCAAAGCCTGTCCCTGCCTCAGCTTTCCTCCAGATTCCTCAAAAAAAATTTCAGAGGTCTTTTTCTCTCAAAGGGGTGCAAGGGATGCTGTGCTGCTCGCCTCTGTAGGTACTAAGTGCCTAAACCCTTCACAAGGCTTGTGTCTGTCCTTCAACAGGTGACGCAGGCAGAGCCAAGCCTGTATCCCGTCATGGTGGATGATGCTTCAGCACCTCAAATCTCACACTCCCGAAAGCATTTAGGGGCTTCCCTTCCAGTGAAATACAAAGGGTGGCAAAATAGCCACCAAAGTCGGCACCAGCACACATGGTTAAATACCAGCACAAAGTCACAGCTCTGGGAGCTGTCAAGAGTCAGTGGTGCAGTGGCTGGGACCCAGCAGTAGGAGAAGATCCATTTGACTGGGCAGATATGTAACAGAGCATTCTGATTTCTCTGGTTCTGTTTCAGTGTTATATGCATTTTTCCCCTCTGTGCACCCTTTTGGGCTCCCCCAAGCCTAGTCTCAGCAGAAGAGGGAATGCCAGGTTGCTGAAACAACTGTGCTCTGACAGTCAGGGTACAGCCTGTGATCTGTGCCTCACAGTGTGCATGCAGGGGCAGAGGATGGGGCTGAAAGGGGAAGAGGGCTCAATATTTCCATCCACAGCGTTATGGATCTGATTTTCTCTTGCAGTCAAATGAAGCATCGATTTATTGCAAATAGCCACTGGGTTGTGCTGATAGTGCACTAGATTATTTTTTTTAGGTACCTTCTAGTCAATGCTGTGTGCACCTCAGCA
Source organism: Strigops habroptila (assembly GCF_004027225.2). Classification (NCBI taxonomy): domain Eukaryota; kingdom Metazoa; phylum Chordata; class Aves; order Psittaciformes; family Psittacidae; genus Strigops; species Strigops habroptila. Next base: position 36,360,230 of record NC_044284.2, on the reverse strand, counting down.
AATTACCTCTGTAAAGGGCTGCGGCATGAGCCTTACTACAGGGCAAATGCCAGAGGAGGGCCAACATGGCCCAGGGGCAGGGAGGGAAAGCTGGGTGCAACTCCTCTGTCCCTAAAAGCCATCCCACCTCTAAAATTTCTCCTTATCCAGCCCATGGGGCAGAATTATCTGTGGGAACTGGCTGCAAGGAGCAGACCTGAAAGCCCTCAGAGCCCAGTGCACTTGGCCACTGCCCCCTCCAGCCACCAAAGCCAGAGGTTCAAGTGCCGTCTGGTGGCGCACAGGGCCACATGGACAACCCCACCTCCGGGCAGCAAGCCTTCTTCCCCTGCTCACCGCCTCTGTGCACTCTGCCTCCAAGCTGCTCCCCATTCTTCTCCACAAAGCCTGCCTTTGCCAGCATCCCTCAAGCCTCTTATTCCCACCTCTGTGTAGCTTCCTTTCTCCATCTCCATCTTCCTTCTTTTGCCCATTGTCATATATCAGCATTTTCCCATGCCTGTACATCCTCCCTTTCCTGCACTCCAGATCTGGGCTATGGCCACATCCACCTGGGTCTTGCACCCTGTATCATGCACCATGCAGCACACTCCAAGGAGAAAGGACTGCAAAAGTGCTCCTCCCAAACTCACAAAGCAGGGAGATGGCTTTGCAACTATCTGCCCCCTCTGATTGCCAGTGTCAGGTGAGTGTCTCTGTTGTCACCTCCATGCCATGTCCCCCAGTGACATCTCCAAGGTGGGTCTTGCTGCCTCCCTAGCACTGGACCTGCAATGAGAACCCGCAGCAGGGTGCTGTGGGCCCCACCAGCAGCTTCCCGAGGATGGATTTAGCGGGACCTCGTCAGTGGAAAGAACCACGAGGGGGCTCCAGGAACCCATCCGAGCCTGAGCAGAGATGCCAGGAACAGAGCTTGCTTTTCCTGGAGGACGGAGGAGAGATGCTAGGAGCTGAGCTCACATCTCCTGAAGGATGGGGTCTCATCCATCATTCAGGGTGGAGGGAAGCAGAATAGATGACACAGCTCTGTTGAGGATTTGCCAGAACTTTTGTCCCTGTCACATACATCATGACAAGGAGCAGTGCACATGTCACAGTGTGCCCAGTGCAGGGCTGTGGTGTGGGCTGTGCTGGCCTGATCCAGGGGACAGCATGGCCACAAGCTCTTGCAGGATACTGGTGTTCAGTGTACGATCATTTACACCAGCTGTGGATTCATTTCACAGTGTTATTCCTGCAGGCCCACATTTATCCCTCACAGCTGTTTTATCCCTGTCTAACTCCACTGAGTGTAGGGGTATTATTTCCAAGAGGTGAATTTGATCCCAGCATTAAAGAAATGCTTTGGATAACACTGCTGAGCTCACTCCTTAGCGAGCATCCTGGACACACAGAAGTCCCTCCAAGGATGACCTTTTCAGGTATGGGAGAAACTGGTGAGAAAGTAGGTCCAAGTCTGTCTACTGGTCTGTCACACTCTAGCTCCACTGTCTCATCAGCACTTGAGGAAGAAAACACTCCTTTTGAGTTAAAGACTCAGCATGCCCACTCCTGTTACTGCATCGTGAGGTGAAGTCGCCCAGTAAGGACAAGACTCAGCAGCCCTGGCATCACTGAGATACCTAAGTGTTAGCTGGATCTTTTAGGTTCAGGGCAGGTAACAGCATACGTGCAACAAGCTGATCCTTGCCTGGCACTCTGCCTGGCCAGCACCAGATCCTCCTCTCGGTGAAATTTTTTTGCCTTTACTCTTGGTGCCTTTACTCACAGCCGCATGAGTCTCCAGGCCTGGCCACAGCAGACCATTCTCCTGGACAGGTGGAAATAACACTGAAGAAGACACTGCTGCCAGAGCAGATTCTCCACCACCTTCCTTCCCTTTGCAGGGCCCTGTCCATGTCCCCACCTGCAGACTCTGTAGCACAGGGTTTATATTGCCATGGAGGCTGGATACAACTCGGAGTGCCAAGTCCACGTGGCTGCTGGGTGGCACTACGGTTCAGCAGGAAGAGCCCTGCACGGCAACTCTAGACCTACAGCAGCAGTGGGGTGCAGAGTCCATTGAGGCTGATCTACTGTAACTGATGGAGACAGTGCAATTACCGTGGCCAGCTAATTAGGGCTCCAATAAGACTGGTTTGGAGACCTGACCTTAGTGGAGGACTGGATCACTGCAGGTGTTGGACATGAGGTTTGGAGCAGGAAGGAATGGGGATGCATGAGGCTGCAGATAGCTTTAGTCACTTGGAGACAGCAGAAATGTGGTTGAGACCACTCAGCCACTGTCTCTCAGCTTTCTTTAGGACCCCACACTATAACAGCTCGGATTTGGCTGGAAAACCCCTGATTCCTGAGCTGGTCAGCGTGAGCCTGCAGGAAGCTATGGCTCTGCACACCAAGGGGTTTGGTAGGCTGATGGATGGGGACAAGCACTGGGGCAAGGGAACCACCCAGGATATGGCAGTCTGGCAGGGAAATCAGCTCAGAGGTCTGCTGATAGTGTCTAAAGTGACATGCCTCTTGGGTATCGTCTCCCGCCCTCCAGAGCCTACAAAGTCAGCATTGATGCTTTAAGCCCATGCTACACCCAGCAACATAGTCCAAAAACACACAGAGCTCCTGTTGCCACTTCACATGTCCCAGTCCAGCCTCACAGTGTTAGTTAGCACAGACTTTGACCCTTGGTGATCTGGCTTGAAAAAGGCATCAGCAAGCAAAGAAAATGTCACTTCAAAATTAAAGTTGTCCCTGAATTAGAGGAGTTCTTCCAAAAAGCTATCGCGATGGAAAAATGAATGTGTGAAGCACCCACCCTGCAGAACAGGCACGGAAAAAATAGATCACAATGTATTCAGGGCTCAGACAAGACCACACTTGCTTGCAAAAATAAAGCCTTGCATTTGACACATTTCTTACATATTAATTAGTTTGATCAGCTTGCCTGGGTGTGTTAACATGAGTGAGAGCTTGTGTCTGTTTGGTGATGAGCTGTTAAAACATCCAAAATAGAGCTACAAATAATGTCAGACTGAGATCTTCCCTTTGCCTGGAGCCTTCCTGCTGTTTTTCTAGTGCTTTTCCACCCATATTTTTCTATTTTACTTCACTGTGTCTCCTAGGTACCATTTCTTTCCCAGTGCAGAACCAGAGACCCACGGGAGCAAGAGAAGTGTCTTCTGCACGGTAGGCCAAGGAACTGTCACTCCTCAAACACAAAGACAAGAAATGGAAAAAGAGGAAAACTCTATTCTCGTTACACCATCCCCTTCCTCTCCAGGTTCTCTGGGATTGCTGGAGGGGCATAGCCTCCGCAGAGGCTGGAGTTAACATCGCCCCTTTAACGGCAGCGCCACAGCCTGACATCAGCGAGCTGGGGAGTCCAGGGAGGGTGGGAGCTGCTGCTCCAGGAGTGGTGCCAACACATCCCTGTTTCCCTGCCTCTTCCCCGCTCTTGTTTGTGTGTGCCTTTTAACATGCCGCATATGTATCCGTGCCTGCCAGTGGATGTCTGCAGGGTTTACATTAACCAGCTCAAGCTGAAGTCGGTAAACAGCTATTAAAGTTTTGCTCTTCATGTCTCCAAGGGTGTCATTTCTGGACAAGGGAGTCACTTGCATCCTTTGAGTTCTTACAGGCTATTCCCTTGTTTGCAGCCCAAATAGATCTTCCCACTTAACTATGCAGACACGAGGGGTTTGAGTTGGTTTGTGCCTGGCACAGAGAAGGGAAATGAATCTCCTGAGGCTCAGTGAGCAGTGTTCATGTTTTTACCTGTTTCCTCGACATGAGGGAGTCAGACTCAAAACCTGTAACTTTAGTGTTTAAAGTTCTCACTCCCGAGCAGGGTCCGCATCTAAAGCTGTTCTTTTGCCCTGGGACAAAAAGCTGAACCCAGTAACTCCTCAGTCCTGCAGGAGGCTGCAAACTAGGTCTTGATTTTCCTTAGACTGTCACAACTCGAAAGTTTCTTGGAAACCAGATTCTCATCCCAAACGCTGCACGGCACCGAGTGGGAAGCCGAAAACAAGTCCCGAGCACCAATCCCAGCTGCACCACCACCACTAAAGCTATTTATCCACGCACAGGTTTTGTTTCACCCGTTCTTGCCGTCTGTTTTTGCTGGAGCCTCCGACGCTATTGAGAGGCAAATTTTAGCCATCTGGCAAAGCAGGCTGTAGGGGAAAAAGGAAGAAAAGGGAGAGAGCAAACACAATGTGCATGAGCACACACACACACACAAAACTCTGGAGATTAGGGAAGACAAAAACTTCGCTGAACGCCGCGGCTTTTGCTGGAGCGCACGGGCGGCGGGAGAGGAGGGAGCGGCGGGCGGGCGGGGAGGACGGTTCCAATGCAGGCAGGTCTGCCTGCGTGCCTGTGGGGATGTGGGGAACGGTTGCAGGCAGGGGAAGGCGTGACCTGCATGGAAAATGCCAGACAACTCCAGACGCACACACACATAGGCGCACACACGCTCACAAATCTCCGGACAGAGATAAGGCGGACAGCGGAGCTCTTAGAAGGAGGCAAAGGCGTCCCCTGCAAACCAACCGGCAATCCTCCACACCAAACCCACCAGCAAACCCTCCCAGCAGCAAAATGAGGTGAGTACCTCCGCAACGGGCTGACCCCGGGGTCCCGCATGCCGTGGTTTCGGGGCACGGCCGGGCAGGGGGGCCATCCCACTGGGGAAGGTTTCCCTCTGATGACCGTGGCTTTGGTTTCCCTCTGTGCGAGCAAACCAGGCGTTGCTCATGCCTCGGCTTCGTGCTGCAGCCCGGCTTGTGTGCCAGCATCCCGGCAGAGCTCAAGGAATCCTCGGGTGATGGGCACGCAGCCGGGGCGTATTGCTCTGCCTGGTCCATGGGCAAAAGGTGCGAGTGAGGCTGGACATGCTTCAAGAGCTTCAGGTTTCTGTGCACACCATGGTCATTTATCACTTTTACATGAGGTTAAGATTTTCCTGGCATGGAAAAGAAGTTTGATGTTGTTTTGCCTCCCCTGTTTAAAGGGAAAGCAGAGACTTGCACCAGCAAATGGCCCATTGAGGTTGGGGAGGTGATGCCCATTTTCACAGCTGAGCATCCAGCCCCATGCATGTACCCTGTCCAGAGGAGAAACAGATTTTCCCTTCACACATTTTTGTGGTTTCAGACAAGCTGTCAGAAAAAGGCATGTTCAACTTCACTGTGCTTGAAAGAAAAATCAGTCCAAATTTCTCAGCTCCTATTAACTTTGGTTTGTAATGAGGAGCTGAGAAAAGTGATGGAACTACACAAATGAGTCCCAGAAATCTACTGCCCTGGTTTTGAAAGAACACAGACAGGTTAAAAATAATCCACTAACAGTGTTTCAGTTTCCTCACCAGCATACCCAAATCAAGCCTGATTTTGAAACCAGGTGTACACATACATGTGAGCAGTTCCAGTGCCTGTAATACACACCTACAAGTCTTTGCCAGGCCTTACTACCTTTTTAGAAAGCATAACTTTCCATCTTTAATGGCTCTAATTTCCTGCATGTTTCTTTTCCTTTCTGCACTCCACTGGGTGTAAAGAGCCAGAGGTCTGCTCCTCTTTCTGAATCCCATGCAGTGGCACTGGCTTTGGTGTTTGGACCTCCAGCACAGGCAGTGTTCTCACCTTGCACAGAGAAATATGTGGTTTACGCTCCTTTCATGCTGAAAGGAGCTCGAGGGTGGTGTGAGGTCAGCTGGACTGCCACCAATTTACCTGTCTTTTCTGCCCTCCTCTGGGACAGGCAACTTGGTGACAAGTTGGGACAAACTCTTTAGGCTGAGATTTTTTAAAAGCTGAGCTTAATGACAAAAGATCTCTAAGGATCCCAGCCTCTGTATGCTTCTCCATATGGGGTGAGTGGTACCCTAAGAACTGAAGAGAAAGAAAAGAAAAAACAGGGGAGAAAAAGAGAGGAGAGGAGAGGAGAGGAGAGGAGAAGAGAAGAGAAGAGAAGAGAAGAGAAGAGAAGAGAAGAGAAGAGAAGAGAAGAGAAGAGAAGAGAGGATAGTGGAGCATAACATTCTGGGTTACACTGCTGTGGCCCCAGTCCATCCTTGCCCAGCTGTGAAGACGTGTGCTCTTTATTGAGAGTCAGGATGAGGCAAAGCAATAATATAATGATACTTAGCAGTTATTGCCATGATACTTTCATTAAACTGATTTAGAAAGCACCATTATTTTATTAAGCATCCTTATGTTTACTCTTCCATTAAATGAAGATTTGCCCACCAGAGCCCCATTATTTAAAGGACGTGTTGCCAGCGGCTGCTGCTGCCAGAAGCATGAAAAACACCAAGCTCATGACAGTGCTCGGAGCTGGGAACTGTGGAGGTGCCTTTGCATCACTCATGGCACCTGCACCATCCACCTTTCAAGGGGGCTTTCCCCTCCTGGGAGCCATGTGTAGCTCCCACCCTCACCTTCACCTCCCTACGGCTTGGCAGAGGGGTTGCTCCTGGTGACGCAGTCCTGCACCTCCTCTCCCAGATGTTTTGAGTGTGTGACCTTATACAACCCACTTGAGAAAATAGACTGAGACCTCAACAGGTTTTGTCATTGCCAGAGTTTCGTTTCATCTCCTCACGTATGTTTTCCAGGTACCCTATGACATGGGCCTTTTGTGCCTTGCTGCTCTACACAGTGGATGCCATTGAGCTGACGGACATGTTTGGGGAGATCCAGTCTCCCAACTTCCCAGATTCCTATCCCAGTGACTCAGAAGTGACATGGAACATATCTGTGCCCGACGGATTTAAAATCAAGCTGTACTTCATGCATTTTGACTTGGAGTCCTCCTACCTCTGTGAATACGACTATGTGAAGGTGAGCTGTGGTATCATGGGCATGTGGCGGGGTAGACAGCAGACTTGTTTGGCCAGCTAAGAGAAGGTAGTGCTGGAAAAGCTGGGAACAAGCCAGTTTTTCCCATTTATTGAACACAGGAGTTGTCGGTCCAGTGGACTACAGGGAGAGCACGGGTAAGCTGACAACGTACATTGAACTAACAGTGAATGGGGCACCAGATTCAGAACTTACACACAGAGGACAAGATTTCTGAAAATATTTGGGCACCTAATTCTCATTGGACCCAATGGGATTTACACACCTATGGCTGATGAACCCCCTGTGGCTAAATGCCCAGCCTGTGCCACTTTCATGCCAGCCACATGCAAGTAGGATCCTTGAGTTGGGCACCCTCTGCCAGGCCACAGCTGTGGGTGCACCTTGCACCCAGCCTGCATCCCTGGCTGCAGCTTGTCCATCCAGACACCCTGTCCATCCCCCACAGATGCCAAAGGTAGAGGTTAGACCTGAGCTTGAGGCTTCAAGTTGGGGTCTGCAAGCAGAGCCTCCCAGAAGCCACAGCACGCAGACCCAAAGACTCCCTTGGATTTAATGCAAACCCATTTCAGAACTGAAATACAAATTTCAGGGCCACTACTGACAAATACCTGCAGCACAAACAAGCTATGGAGGCTCCCAGTGACCTCTCAAGGACAAACCACAAAAGATTTCAGTCTGCTTCATTGCTGGGCAGTAACCCATCAGAGACTGTGGTGGGCCACACACTGCAGTGCCACAGAGCATCTTTGCATCCTGCACCACAGGTCTTTCCAAGCAAGGCCCTCCTTTGCATGCAGGACAATCCTGAGTTCCCCATACCTTTGAACTTGGTCAGGTCTGGTGCTTTCCAGCAGACCAGCATAGCAAGCAGGTGCTTTCTAGGTTTGCCTGGCTGAACATGCCTTACCCCATTGCCCGGCACAAGCCTCACCCTGCTCCTCCGCACAGAGGCAGGTGGAGGTTGCAGCCAGGTCTGGAACCACAGAACTCAGACCTGGTGCTAGTTGCCAGCTAATTGAAATTATTATTTTATTCTTGCCCTAGTAAAACAAAGCAAACATTTGGTTTGGTTTTTTTTTCCCTTTAGGATCTGCTGTTCGCTGCTTTAATTTCCCCTTTGTGCTGGCACTCATTCTGCTACTAACAGCTCTCATTGAGGTTTGATTAGTTCTTTCTGCTTCTCCTGGATCTTCTCCAAGCACAAGGGCCAGGGACATATATAGAGATATATTGCTTTAAAAACCCAATAAGCTCAAGGAGCGGATTTCTTGGAAACTTTCCCCATTCCAAGCTTTACCGCTCCTCCCACCCTTCACCCCCTGCTCTTTTTTCCTTTTTCATAAGGCTCCCTGTTATTTAGCCATGGTGCCAACTTGGCACCATAGCTCTCCCTGCTGCTGGATTTCCATAAGAAGGCGGTATTTTTCACAGGGATTTAGATCTGAGCTGTATAAAATTGCTTGGGGCTGTAACTCAGCTTGCGGAGCCTCTACCACAGAATTACATTTGAAAAGTGCTGAAAATGGATGGATTATGGGAGACCTGTAGGCTACTCTGCTGGGTAGGGGTCCAATCTTGATGCTGCTAAACCACCAGCTTAGAAAACATTAAGGAGGACAGCAAATGACTGCATGGTTATTTTCCTCCCTGTGTCTGTGTGCCCAGCCTCTGTCTGCATCAGTGCAAGACATAAAAACAGTGTCATCCTGCTCTTTGAAGCCAACAGTGCGTGGCTATAGAACGTAAGTATAGAGCCAACACACATAGGGACTTCTCTGTAATACTCTGTCAGTCCCAGTGAAGATGCTCAGAAAGCCACAGAACACATCTCTGCATTCAATGGTGCTCGGTGGATTCCCCTCCATGAAGTTGTACCACTGCTTTCTGAACTCATATGTGACTTTAATCTCTGCAGCATCCTCTAGGAGAAAACTGCACAGGTTAAATATATGACTATATGCCTCCGTGTGTGTGTGAAGAAACACCTTCTTTTTTGTTCTGACCATGGGTCTGACCAGGCTGTTCATCAGGGTCTTCATCATCTTGTCTGCCATAAAAAAGAGGTCAAAATGGGGGCTGAATGGCCCAAATGCAAGGTGGGAATCCAGCTCAGCACAGGCAGAAAGCTGCTGTGCCCTGGCCTTTGCTTTCCTTATCTCCTTGGCTGCCCACACACCCAAGCTCTCAAGCAGTGTAGAAAGTCATCCTAAGTGGCAAGCTCAAGGCGAGCTGAGCTGTAAACCCGCGCAGATCTCTGCCTTCGGGGTGGTCTTCAGAAGGGAACAGTTTCCAGAGCTCTGAAACAATGGCTAATTAAAACAATAGCTGTTTATTTATATATATATACACACACACGCATGCCTGCGTGTATATATATAAAAAGATCATGGCTCCTAAAGAAATGCTCATAGGCCAGGAAGCTTGTTTGTGCAGACTGGGATGGCAGAGAGGGATACTTCAGTAAAGAAGTGAGCCAGGAGGAGCAGCCACCCCCAAAATATCCACCTAAAGAAGCCCCATGAAGGTAAGAAGCACCAGCCATAGACTGCTTTGGAAAGCCAGTCAGAGACAGCCTCTCCCCAGGTTGTGAATAGCCACGTGCCAGGTCCTGGGGATGGGGAAGGAGCAGCCATCTATGCTGGGCTTTTGGCTCCTGCCCTCCACCACGCTCCTCAGCAGGCTCTGCCCAGCTCATTGCTGTCCCCAGGGAGTTGATTTGGGGGTTCCATCTTTGCGGGGTCCTCACCATGGTTTGCCCAGCTCCTTTCTGGTGTCACCCAATTCTAAGCACTTTTGTACATAAGTCTCCAGCATCTCCAGCACTGGCCCAGGGCATACCAAAAGCCACAGTCGTGACTGGGAAATAGGGTTAAGTGACTTGACTAGTGGCACTGAGAGCGCTGTGGCAGAGGCAGGGAGATGAGAGATGAAGTCACAGTGGAGCGCTAGAGATGGGAGATGAAATTCTGACTTCTGAGTGGCCTTCACGAGTAAATCCCCAAGTTTATTAAGGAGATCAGAGCCTAGGGTCTTGTCCATGAGGTTGTGTGCATTGCTCGGTCAAGCACTGGGATGAAATCAACTCCTGCAGGCTTGACAGACAGCTTGGGACCAGCTCCTTGGTGGAAGTGAAGGTGGGACCTGTAGTGAGAGGTTTTCCCTCCGTCAGCCCATGGCAAGTCCTTGATGGCCCACAGTGCTCATGGGGTTACATCTCTTCACCCTGATTCCTGTCACCGAGTCCTGATTCAGAGTGGCACATGCTTGAGACCTGGCAGGTTTTAGCACATGTTACAGCACTTCCCCTTCACTCCTTCTAGCCCAGGGGCCATCTGTGATGGGTGTCTCCAACTGCGCATGAAGGCAGGAAGGTAGAGGGGTCCATGACAATTTGTGGGTCCTACCTCCCTTGGACACATTTCTGCAGCTGCTATTCACACCCATGTGGCCATGGGAGGATCTGTGCCATCCGGTGCTCACCCAGGCAGGACTCCTACTAACCCCATGTGTGGGGGCCAAGGAGCTGGCCAAGCATCTTAGGCAAAACCAGTGGCTGCAAATAAATTTGCTCACAGATGGCCAGATGCCCAGCTGAGCACAGGAGACAGTTTTTGCCAGCCCCAGTGAGGGGCTGATGAGAGGAAAACGGGCCTGGACCAAGCTGGGAAGGCAGGACTGCAGGCAGAGCATTAGCTAGTGCCACCACCCCAGGAAGCGGTGCTCAGGGAAGAAAGGGGGATTATGAAATATCTGTGATGTGGTGGAGCCGCATCCCCCTGAGGTTTGGCACAATGTTTAGGGTGCATAGCAGCTCAGCTTTGCATGCAGTGTCCTGGGCTCACAGTGTGCCATCCCCTGCCACGGGTAATTCCCATGGGGCAGGGCTGCGTGCTGTGCCAAGCCGAGCACTCAGCAGCACTCAGTGCTCAACATAGCACTGACATGGGCCATGCAGGGCCAGGGAAGGGGATCGATGTTGCATTCAGGGCAGTGCATGCCCAGCCTGGGGCTGTGAGAAGAGGGCTCAGGACCCATTTACACCTTTCTCTGCTCAAAGGAGGAGGAAAAGTCATAAATCGGGGGTTAGCATGAACTGGGGGAGGGTCAGGAGAAGAGCATCTTCTGACTGGCCTCAGTCAGGGGGTAATCTGTGCCCCAGAGGTATGGAGTCCCATAAGGAGCATGTCAAATCCTGGGAGGCAGCTGGGAGGGTCTAGGGCTTTGCTGCTCTGCTTTCCCGTCCTGTTGGCTCTGTGCAGAGAGTGGGGTGGCACTGGCTACCCCCTGCACAGCTGTGGACCAGCAGCTCCATCGGCACCCCACCATCCTGCCTGGGCTCTCGTTGCACGCCCAGCCTCCCCAGGAAGGAAAGAAACAGGGTTATGTGGGTGCAACAGCCCACAGGAGGGGATGGTCTCCAGATGCCAAGCCAAGTCCACAGCAGGGGAAACCAGCCATCCTCTGCTTTCCCCCATGGCATGGCTGCCATGTATGTTCCTCTGAAAATTCAGGTGCATGTTCGCACACAAAAGGACCCTTAATGTGTATTGGGGAGAGGATGCATGCATGTTCGGGAGAGGATCTCTAGGAGACCTAGATGGAGGCTCCTGTCCCATCCCTGCCTCATATCCAAGAGTCAGCAGCAGCATCAGTCATTTTGCAAAAAAATCCCCATTCATCTGGGTGTTGCCTTCTTGTGTGCACTCTAACTGCGAGGCAGCTCGGCAGGGGCTGTTTCATGCCCTTCCCTGTCTCTGAGCGTATCCTCCCCATGTCATGTTCCCAGTGTCTTCAGCCCAACGCTATGATTTCTCTGCCTAATGAGCCATTTATATATATTACAAGTGGTATGTTTGGCCTTCATCAGTCCAATTAGTACATTCCTGGAGGGCTGGAGCTGGGGGGTGGTGGCTTCATTTCCGTATTGCCGGCTGCCTGCTCCTCTCCAGCAGCAGACACTGAACCGCCGGGCCAAATTCCCCTTGGTGTTTGTGGTGTTTCGTTAACCCACCCGCTGCAGGAGGCATCTCTGGAGCATTGCTCATACTCTGGGGCAGCACCCCAGCTCCTGCCCCAAAGGGAGAAATCAATATGGGACAGAGGGGAACACATGGCTCACCCACAGCCCAAGCCATCCGGGGGACAGATCCACAGCCAGAGAGGGACCCCCACCTGCCTCCATCCAGAGGGCCAGAAATCTTAACAAGGGAATAAGGAGGCAAGCAGAAACAGGGCAGACGGCAAGAGGCAGTGGCAAGGGTAAATTTAGGGCACGAGAGTGTCACTATATTTTATTTTTCAAAGGAGGATTCTTTCAGCGTATTTTTATAGGGAATTTCTCTGCGGCAATTGATATTTCCCTCAGGGACACATCTTCTCTAGTGAAAACGTCGACATCGTGACCCGAGAGGGAGAAACTCCAAACAAACAACCAGGATTTAATTACCAGCCTGCTCGCTGGATGTAAATGATCTATGAAAAAGTATACAGTCCTCAGCAGAAGCAGCAAATATTAACCAGGGATTATGACCTCTCTGTTTAGTTTACTGCTGGAGGGCTGTCTCTGCTCCCTGTGGCTCGGGGCATGGGACCCGTCATAGATAAGAGGCCTTGGATACCTTCAGCAAGGAGACCACAGCTCTGGGGCCTCATCCTGCCACTCCAGGGCTGTATCCAGGGATGCTGGCAGCAATGTTGGAACTGGCCCCATGGCAGAAGCATCCTTAGGCCAAGATATGGGGCACCAAGGCAGGTTCTGCAGCGTCTCAGTGATGCTGCGCTGCAGGTCCTGCACCGGCTGGGGCTGGAGGAGAGGGATGGGAGCCCACGTGATGGTTCATGTCTCCCTGCAGAGGTGACAGCCACCAGCCCCGCACAGAGGAGCTGGCTGGAAATTGCTCCTTCCCACAGCTTGCCTTAAGAAAAAGCAGTTTCTGCACAAAAGGCTGCGTGCCACGTGCTTGCACAGCCAAGACTGCATGATGGGGCCAAATGCCATTTTCCTTTGATTTTAGTGATGGCGCTCCCGTTTGTCAGTCTGAAAGACTATTTCATTTCAAAACAAGCTTTCTTTCAGATTTAAAAGAGATTCTAAAGCACCACAGTATATTTCAAAGGGATTGAAACCAGATGGATCCCAAATTACTTGTTTGCCTTTTTTTTTTTCCCCAGAACACTGTTTCACACAAAAAAGCTGAAATTCAATTGGGTTTTTGTCCCAGTGCAGGGGTATGTTTTTTGTCCAAATTCTCAAAATTTATCATCGGAAAGTCTCTCTCTTTTCTGGCCAGCTCCAGCTTGTATGAGAGGATGGAAAATATCTGGAGGCAATGTCAAGGCATGCTGAGTTGCCATTTCCATGTTGGCTTTCCCTGGTGTGAGCAAGTTTCCTCCTGCTTGTTCAGCCCTGGGAAATTTCCCTTTCAGCCCCAGACCCTTCCCAGCCAGCACATCCCTGGGGTCTCCAGGAGACTGGGATGCAGTCAGAGGAGGGTCTTGCCTCTCTGAGGCCATGTAAGCTGGGGATGGCTCTGGGATCCCATGGGTCCCAGAGCAGGCGGCTGTTTTCCCCATGCATGTGCTGGGGGGCTGCACGCTTCATCATGGCCTCAATAGCATTAGCTTGGCACCAGAGGCAGCAGGCTGCCGTGGTGGTGTTCATAGCATTCCTCAGACGAGGGGTTATTCATATTCATATCTCCTGGGGGAAAACAGACGGGATGCTGGGAACCAGCTGGGAGAGGTTATGGTTGAGACAGGCTGGAGATGAGATGTACTGAATGAGTTGGGGTCAATGCTGAAATGGTCCTGGAGAAAATGGCAGGGAAAAAGGAGGAGAGGGGGCTTCCAGGGAAAAACAGAGGGTTTTCTGCAGGGATTACAGTGCTTTAAGGCACAGGTGAGGCTGTGCTTTAAAGGAATGCACATAGACACTAGTGAGCATGACGGCATGACAACATGACACACTGGCTCATTGGTGTGCACCTGTAGCCCTCTGAGTGTGTGGCTCAGAGTCCAAAGGAGGCCTGGAGCCAGGCAGGGACCCTGGGTGGCAGGGACAGGACCCAGCTGGGCCAAGCCAGCCCAGGAGACAGGAACACCCTCCAAATTACAGCTCCTGCTTTGAGCTGACGCAAAACCAATGGGCAGGGGTCCCAGCACCCTCCCAGCAGCAGAGCCCTCATGCAGATGCTGCTGCCCAGATCAGAGTTTGGGCCAAGGGAGGAGGTGATGGGGCACTTCTCAGCTGCCAATAGCTCTGAGTGGGAATGACAGGGCTGATTTTCACACCCCTTCTTCCCACCACCTGCCTACGTCCTCACCCCACTTCCCAAACAGGCTCCCTCCCTACATCCTCCCCTTACACTCCCCAGCTCTTCCTTACATCCCAGATGCTGCCTGCTCTCAGCATCTGCTTCAGAAGCTCTAGGCAGAGCAGGCAGACCTGAGTCCCTTCTTGGCTGCAGAAGGTGAGGTGAATGCAGCGGGAATGGCTGGAAATTGCTGTTCCAAAAGTGCTCTGGGAGGGGCCAAGGCAGCACAAGGCTGAGCAGGACAGGGCACCCAGGGTCCCAGAGCCGCATCCTTAGGCTGTGGCCATCAAAGGCTGCTGGATGGGCAGCCTACCCCACAGAGATACTGCCGAGCCCTGGCAGGAAACAGGCTGGGGAAGCACAGGCAGAGATGTGAGGTCTCAGGTGCAGAGCATGACTCCAAGCCTGACCTCCCGCAGGAAGGCTCTCTGGACTTGCAAACACCCAAGCCCTGCGAAGCATTCACCTGTTCTTTCTGCTAACAGATTGAAGCTGAGGACCAGGAGCTGGCAACCTTCTGCGGGAGGGAGACCACAGACACAGAGCAGGCTCCTGGCCAGCAAGTGATCCTGTCCCCAGGGCCCTACATGGGGCTTACTTTCAGGTCTGACTTCTCCAATGAGGAACGCTTCACCGGCTTTGATGCCCATTACACTGCCGTGGGTAAGCAGCAGTTCAGCTTTCAGGGCCAGCTTGCTAGGGTGGCAAAAGAAATTTGCTAGGATCGTATCCCAGGCCTGCCTTGGGGATCCTAGCAAGAGAAGTCCTTGTATGCAACCCTTGGGCCATATGGAACTCGCTGGGTGCTTGTGTGACCCACCACATGGGACAACTAACTTCTTGGTGTTATGGCAAATGTCCCCACAAGGAGTGACGTGGAGGGCTGCAGGGTGACCTCCCTTCCTTGTTATCTCCATCCTAGATGTGGATGAGTGCCTAGAGAAAAGCGATGAGGAACTGGCGTGTGACCACTACTGCCACAACTACATCGGCGGATACTACTGCTCCTGCAGGTTCGGCTACATCCTCCACTCTGACAACAGGACCTGCAAAGGTACCACCTAGGCACAGCTCGGACATGGGATGATCATACAGAGGGGTCCCTGAGCAGGCAACAGACCTACTAAACACAGGCAAAACTGCCCTCTTTTGCTGCCAGGGCAGACGAGTTGCCTCTTCCCCTACACATCAATAGCCTGGGACCGGAGAGTGCCTAAGGCCTGCAGCCCTCTTGCGTGGGAAGGAGATGTGGTTTCTCCCATGGGCTCTGCTTCTCAAGTCAGAGACATCAAAAGGTTTAGTCTCTGCTCTGAATCTGCATCATGTAGGTTATCTGGGATAAACTCTCAGCCCAGGACTTCTATGCCACAGGCATATCTGGAGATTGGCTGTGTGAGGTCCCCATTGCATAGTCCCGTATTTGGGTCCAGCAGACCCTACTCCACTTCAAGGGCTGCTGAGTGTGGTCAGGGCTGGGGTGTGGCTGACAGGATCCTCAGTGAGCCATGGCTGTGTTTCAGTGGAGTGCAGTGGCAACCTGTACACCCAGAGGAGCGGGGTGGTCACCAGCGCTGACTTCCCCAGCCCCTACCCCAAGAGCTCAGACTGCCTGTACCGTATCGAGCTGGAGGAGGGTTTCTTCATTACCCTGAGCTTCGAGGATAGCTTCGATGTGGAAGACCACCCTGAGGTGACCTGTCCTTATGACTACATCAAGGTGAGCTGGGCTCTCCACACTCCTCCCACCCCATGTTCCTGACACTTCCCCCGTGCCCTAGTGATGGGACCAAAATCACCCTTGGCTAAACAGGGGTGATGAAGCCAACAGGAATCCTATGCTCAACTGATCCCCTGTCTCTTACCACATCTGATTTTGACCCTCTCAGCCAATAGTGACCCTCTTTCAATTCACATCCCCCCAACACATGGCGCTTAAGCCCCACTGAACCATGACAGCCCCATCCATTAGCCAGCCTCAGGGTGAAGCAGCCCTCAGGGATCAAAGATCCCCCTCAAAACACCCATTCTTCTTTGCCTTGGCAGATCAAAGCTGGAAATAGGGAGTTTGGCCCTTTCTGTGGAGAGAAGTCCCCAGGACGCATTGAAACCCAAACCAACAGCGTTCAGATCCTCTTCCACAGTGACAACTCGGGAGAGAACAGGGGCTGGAAGCTGTCATACACAGCAATTGGTAACTCCTGATGCTTTCCTCTGTTTGCTGGGCTTGGGCAACGAGAAGGGCTTTATAAAGCCTGCAGGTGGAGAACATGAGTTTGGTGGTTCTTGATCCCGTCTCCAGAAAGGGTCTGTTCCAGAAATCACATGAGGAGAGGAATAAAATATCATGGAGCCTCTTTCTAATTTTTACCCTACTCAAGATGAGCTGTGAAACAAGACCACATTGCAAAGCACAGCAGTTTTGGGCAGGATAATTGCACAAGCTACTGTTATTAGCTCCCAGCTAATATTTGGGCTAATAATTTGGGGTTTGTAATGCCCAAAGGCATGGTATTACATACTGGAGGAAAGACTTGGAGCCTCCACTCCTTCCAGGAGAAGAGTCTGGCTGAGCCAAGCCAGTGTAGGCTAATAGCAAGAGCAGGGCAGGGGTGCTCAGACTGTGCTACATGAACTGGTGGCAGAGCTGGGACTCCACCTTCCTGCCATTGATTCAGCTAAGTTTCATTTTGCTTCATTTGCTTTTTATTCAAAGGAAACCCGTGCCCACTGGTGCAACCACCGATCAATGGGAAAATCGAGCCTTCCCAAGCCAAGTACACCTTCAAAGACCAGGTTGTAATCAGCTGCAACACCGGATACAAAGTACTGAAGGTATGGGGTGACGGTGTGGAGCTGGGCACCTGAGTAGGAAAGGGTGGAATCCTTCCTCTCAAAGCCATTGCATCCCTGGGAGAATCAACATAATCCAGATACAATCCTTACTCCATTCCCAGGGGCAAGGAAAAAGCCTCCTCTGAGAGCCACCAACTTTCCTTTCCAAAGGAAAAGAGGAGATGGCACCTTCCCAAGCCACTCTCCAGCATCCCTCCAGAGCCGGCAAGCTCACAGGATGCAGGCTTGGCACCTCTGCCAGAGAAGAAGTCAGTAAAAGCCCCAGGGGAGCTGCCAGGACTGTGCCCGCTCCCCACCTCAGCAGGCTCTGGCTCAGTTTCCTGGGCAGCCCTGCAGAGGCCAGCCTCCGCAGACCAGGAGGTTCTCCGGGACTTTGGGACAGATTCAGCTAGTCAAGGGGGCTGGGATTTTGGCAGGCCCTCTCTGGGAAACAGCTGAGAGCCATGGGGAGTGCGGGTGACTCACAGGGTGGCTGTCTTGCCTCCAAACCAGTAGCCTGCTTTGACTTCCAACATGGAGCTGGATATTTCTCTGATCTCCTCCCAGCCTCATCCTTCATGCAGAGCTGCCTCCTTACCCATCCCAGCACCTAGAATAGGAATAAATGACTCCAAGGTTTTTTGCATTCAGCATGCCACTGAGATGCTGGCAACAAGAAAACTTTTTAAGATTTTCATTTTGATTTTATTGCAATATTTAGCTAGAAAAGTCCTTCTCCAGGATGGTCTGGATATAGCTTGACTAAATCACCAAGAATTTGACTTTTTACGGAGAGATTATTTTCTTGCCTTGTACATGGATGGTAATTTTTTGCTGGCATCTTCTGCACAGGATAACCTGGAAAGCGACTCCTTCCAGATCGAGTGTCTAAAGGACGGGACGTGGAGTAACAAGATCCCTATCTGCAAAAGTAAGAACACCCTTCCCCACCCTGCCTATGTCCTTCTCCTGCTGAAATAATTTCATGCTAAAGGGAGCTGCCTTCCCAGAGTGGAGTTCCTTACTCAGAGACACAAACCCAGCCAGAGAGGCTACGTAACTCTGAAAAGCTCTTTTGGCTCATTCTTGGATAACAGCGGGGCTCGCTCCAAACGCCACAAGCGGGAGG
The DNA here is from genome assembly GCF_004027225.2 of Strigops habroptila. Classification (NCBI taxonomy): domain Eukaryota; kingdom Metazoa; phylum Chordata; class Aves; order Psittaciformes; family Psittacidae; genus Strigops; species Strigops habroptila. The sequence continues at coordinate 36,342,093 of NC_044284.2, read as the reverse complement.
TTGGTGCTTTTATTTAGATTACTCATATAACTTGATTTGCGAGCCACTTGGCTGTCTCCCTGTCAAAGAAAGAGCAAGCCTGGCTCTTCAGAGCTGGGTCTGTTGGATAAATCTGACATAACTTGGGGTAATCTAATTCCTGGTACAAATTTCCTTCCCAATGGAGGCTACTAAGACCCAGGGCATTAGAAAGGTCCCGGGCACTAGCCGAAACTGGGTGCTGCTCAGCTATGTGAAAGGGAAGAGAAAAGTTGCCCAAATATTTGCAAACCTTAAAAATAGGAGAAAAGGGGAGAAGAAAGGAGATGCCATTTGAAAGGACAGGTGATGATTTGCATCACCTCTTCTTTCATCTAACCCAGCTCCTCTCTCTGCTCAGGCTTGGAAGATGTACCTGATAAAACCTTTTTCCTTTCCCCCAAACACCCTCAGCCCTCAGGAAGGCACTCACTACTGCTCAGCCTGCTGTAAGGCTGTCCCAGAGAGGAGAAAAGCAGCAAACACACTCAGAGAAGGTCCCAAGACCTTCCAGGAGAGGCAGGATGAGATGCTCTAAAGGGATGTTGGGATCCAGGCTCTCCTCATCTGGGCAGATCCTTTTTCTTTTAATGATATTGTGGATCTTACCTTAGGAGAGCATTTCTGGAGTTTTAATTAACGTTTTCTCAGCCAAAATGAAAATTATGAGGCTCTCAGACCTGCTAAATCGATTTGTATCTGAAAAGACTCTTTAGAAATTGTGGGATCAGAGATGCCCCTGCCCTACCAAGGAAATCTCCACTCCAACAACTCTCGCTACCACAGTCTCCCATTGATTTTACACAGCTTGAACAGTTACCAGATGAAAATTGGCATTGACCAGAAAAAAAGAACAAATATTTTTAATCCCAGAAAGCTGGGGCTTTTTTTTTGAGAAAATTGAAATGATTACCTGCATTATTCCAGACAGGCTTGTGTGGTATGACTCATTACACTAAATTTCTAGGACTTTTTGGAGAAAGCCAAGAAGCCCCTAAATGGGCAATTCAGGCCTCCAAAGTGCAATGCCTCCCACCTCCCCAGGATGTGTGGGAGAGGCATGGCACAAGCAAAAACAGTTTCAGAAAGCAATGCAGAAAATAGAAAACTTCTCAGCCAAGGTGGATAAAATCCAGCTCCGTGGCCTGGCAAGTCTAAACACAAACCCATGACAGCCTCTCCCAGCCCCTGTCCCCAAGTTGCCCTGGGCAAGCAGAGCAAGTAGGTCCCTGGCACAGCCCTGGCTCCACCAGCACCCGCAGCATGCTGGCATGGCTTGCTGGGCACTCATTAACAATTTCTGGTGTTTTGGGGGCTGGGTTTCCTGCATGCCTCTCTCCGCTCATCTACTAATTGGGCTTTCTCTCTGCTCTCCTCCTTCCCCTCTGCTTTCGGTGCAGCTGCAGATAGAGCCGACAACCAGACAGAGGGAAGAGCCGGCTCGGAGCAAGTGGCTGCGTGAGGCTGGTGCCAGCTGTGCTGCCCCGACGGGCAGCCTGTCTCAATGTCCCTCTGATCTACCCGGTACCCAGGGCATGTCCCCTTTGCCCCCAGGTCCGGCTGCCAAACCCATCTCTGTGGCTTGTCTAACTGGCATGGCACTCTTAACACCCCCACGTCTGGTGCTTTCTTAACTCCGTCTCAAGAAGGGGGAAGGAAATTTGGAGCCGATCCCCCCTTCCCTCCTATCACACCACCCCATGGGAAGGGTGTCTGCCCAGCCCCAGCACCACTGCCTGGGGACCGGGTGCTGCCACCAGCTCCCAGCACGTCCTCTGCATCCCTTCCTCTCCACTCAGATGCCTCAGCCAGCTTGGCTCCCCCTTCAAGGCAGCGGTTGCAAAAGGAGTGCAGCATGGCCGCCTGGTTGGTTGGTTGCTTGTTTGGATTCAGCCTCCCGCTGCCCTTCCTCCCTGGCTGCCCTTCCTCCCTGGCCCGGCATCACAAATAAGAAACACTCCTTCCTCTTTTCTCTCCGAGAGTCCTGGTGCCTTTCAAGCCCTCCAGGCAAGGAGGTCTGGAGGATGGGTTGGCATCACCAGCCCTTTCCTGCAGGCATCAAGCCCTGGCGCCAGCACAGGGGGATGGATGCTCCTCTGCTTCCCCTTTGCTCCCAGTGCTGGCCCAGCGGAGGTGAAGACAGTCTGGCCTCAAGCTGATGGCAGCTGAGGGAGTTCAGAGCTTTGTGTCTGGTCCCATTCATGTCCCCAGGAGCCACAGGCATGCACTCTTGACTCCTCGAGGCATCAGAGGCTTCACTGAGAGGATGCTGGGATGTGGTCTCTGTTCCTACAATTACACAGATTATAGGAACTAAATGGCTGCTTTCCTGAGGGAAAAGTCTGGAAAAGTGTATGGCACAAACTCCCTCTGCTCACCCTTTCAGCAGGACCCAGGACACTGCTGGAGTAACACCTCTGTGCAAGAGCCCATTCTCCAGGCATCCGGCCTGCCGCAGGCCTGGGGGACACAAAGGGAGGGGATGTGCTGTGCAGGCCAATGGATGCTGCCCTGCAGCTATAAACGACCCCAGAGCAGGTGTGCAAGCCAGGCTGGACCCCCAGTATCCATTCCCTCCTTTCTGCAAGCCCCAGCGTCCTCCAGTGCTTTATAAATGTTCCACAATTTCTAGTACCATGGCACAGGAGCACTGTGCACCCAAGCACCATGGGAATTGAGCAGCAAAGCTCAAGGTTAGCCAGGGACCCCTAGGTCTGGAGAGGGGTCTGTGTCCCCTCCTCTGCCCCTCTGCAAGGCACAAGTGCCGTGAGCCTCCACCCAACCTGGCTGCTCCCACACACCCCTGCTGTCCCTACAGCAGGTGGAGGGGACCCTGGTGAACAATGAGCTCCAGAGTTTTGTTTCACCCAAGCAATTAGGCAACCCTGAGCATCAGTACATGTCCCTGGTCCAGGTACTGCTTCTAGTGAATTCTCTCTTCATTAGCCTGGACCACTGTGTGAGGAGTTCGGGTTCCTGTCCTCCCCGCTTCCCATCCTGGAGCACATGGAGACCCATGAGCCTGCTTTCTGCAGTCACCTATCCCCTACTCAACCTCTCATCTTAAATGAGGCAGAACCCAGCTTCACAGCACCACATCTCCCAGCAGGATCAGACCCCAGTTCCTGACCTCCGGTGGGGCAGGTTCCCCAGGACAGGGCAGAGGGAGGTTGCACAGCATCACCTGGGTGTGCTGTGAACTGCCCGCACGGCAGGCAGGGAGCTGCAGTTGCCATGGCTTTGCTGGACGAACCACCTCCCAGCCCTGGTTCCTTCCTGGGGTGGGTGGCACAAGCCCAGTTCAGGGGACAAGCTGCAAGTAGAGGCTGTGCAGGGCAGGGCACTGTGAGAGGTCTGGGGGAGAAAGGGGACCATGGACAGGCCATGGAGAAGGGCAATGGCAACCTTCTCCATCATACCCTGAGCCCACACCAGAGATGGATGAAGCAGAGCCGACCTTGCTTATATCCTAGGAGATGGAGTAGGTGGAGTCTCACCAGCATCTACTGGCTTCCCAGGCCAGCTCAGACACTCTCAATGTCCTTCATCCCCTGCCATTGCAGGACAGTCAGGACCATGGGTTGCTTAGCCTGATCTGTAAATGCGTATCAGCACTGAATGGTGAGCAAGACCCAGAGCAGGAGGGATGAGGCCATGCACTCAGCAAAGCCTTGTGCATAAAGGAGCTCCCCTGATGCATGGCATAAGTTAGTGCATCAGTGCCTGCTTTTCCCTGCCAACAGCCAAGGGATGCAATGACATACTCTGGGACCATCTCTCAATGGATCTCACCTACCACAGCAGGTTTCTTCCCTTCTCAGAGGTATAGCAGAGAGAAATCTTGCACTAAATGAAGTGCACAGGAGGGTGTCCCAGGGCTGGGTTCTCCACCAGTGTGAGTGGTGTTGGCCATACAGCCTGTGGGTGAGCCGTGCTGTTGGTATTCAGCACTGCTGCCTGCATGCCCTGTCTTTGCACAGTGGCTGTGTTGGGGTTTCAGAGGCCAGGCTGCTCTGGCTGGGGATAGCCTCCTGCTGCCATCTGAGACCATGTCAGGCTGTGCCCCCTACAGTGCCCTAGAGAAAGGGGATACAGGACTATACAGGCCCTCATTCTGCCCCATAGGTAGGACCACCATCACATGCCAAAGCCCAGTATTACTGCCCACTGGCTGGCTAGGCACCCAAGAAACAGCAACGGGCTCAACCCTGCTTCTGTGTTGGCTTTCAGTTGCTGACTGCAAAGCACCGCCGGAGCTGGAGCATGGCTTTGTCACCTTCTCCTCCAGGAACAACCTGACCACCTACCGAGCAACCATCCAGTACCACTGCCAGCATCCCTACTACCACATGGCCCCCAACAGCACTGGTGAGCAGTGGGGCTGGGCCGCATTCCCACAGCACGGTGTGGGGGGGGCATGTGGCCACGCATTGCGTGTTTGCAAGTGGGGGGAGCTTGGGATGGACTCTCCGGAATGCTCTGCAAGCAGCAGGCTGTGGATGTAGCCTACACACATCATACCCTGCATCTGCACTGCCTGGATTGTGAGACTGGTCACATCCTGCACTTCAACAAGGTAGGATGGAGTTAGCACTGCCTGGTGCTTTGCATGTTTCACAGCCTCGGCAGAGCAGTGTGATTTTTCTTCTGCACTCTACCTTCTTATCCTGCCATCTGCTCTCTGCAGCATATGTGTCTCTGTGAAAGAAGCTGCTGCTGCAGAGAGCACCAGGGGCAGCAGTCTCAGATAGGGCTCCACAAGGCTCCTCATTCCAGCACCCAAGTGTCCAGCATAGCCAAAGCCGAACAGTGGGATCATGGCAGTTTCCCCCTTAACCCCTGGTCCACAACCACAGAGACACCACAAGGTGCTTTGCCAAGCACCCCAGGCCTCAACACCCTTCAGAGCCAGCTCTTCTTCCTCCCTCAGCAAGCAAAGCCAAAGGATCTCCTCACATTCCTGTCTCCCTGCTTATATCCCCCTTGCATACCTCCTGGTCCCAGCATCCTGCATGCATTAGCAGAACAGACACTGGCAGCATTACTGGGGCGACACTGCCAGCCAAGGCTGAGGGCACAGCACAGCCCTCCAGACAACTCAAGGCAATGAAACTGAGGATGTAGCATGTCCACTGCACAGAGGCAGGACTGCCAGGGCCCCCCAGGGAGTGGAACACAGAGAGTGAAAAAGGGAGGTCACTTTCTGCTCTGGAAAAGGGTTCAAAGGGTCCTGATAGCTGGGCAACATCTCCTCCTTGCAGAAGACACCCCATCATGCCAGAGCCACAGTCCAGCTAACGCTTTGCTTTCTTCCAGCCACCTACACATGTGATGCATCGGGGGTATGGAGGAGTGAAGACCTGGGGACCAAGCTGCCGTCCTGCCGACCAGGTACTAGTGCTGGGGTGGCCGGTTCCCATGGCAAGGGGTGCAAAGCAGGGATGTGCCATCAGAAGATGCCTCCACGCCTGACCTAACCTATTGTTTCTCTAGGCAGGGACCTTGCTCCCTGGTGACAATGCAATATGCCTTAGGTATATACATACAACTGCTGCAATGTATGGTCAGGAACATGGTGGGGTCAGAGGCTTCCTGCTACCCCAGCTGGCCCAGAAGGTCAGGGTGCAGTGATGGCACTGGGCAGCAGTGATGAGGGCATGTCTCTGGCAGTATAGGGCAGCAGTGAGTCATAGCCATCCCAGCTGTCAGGGTTCCCCAAGCTCCCCACTCCAGCAGTCAAGGAAACCAGCAGTCCCAGGGCAGAGCCCTTGGCCATGTTCAACCCCTAGTATCACCGGAGATGGCTCCAGCCAAGGACAGAGCATTACCTGCCCAGCACCGCTGGCTGTCAGCTCCCGTTAGCAGTGTGTCCACATGCAAAAGCAATTAGCACCTCTCCAAGCCTTGCACAAAAACCCAGCCGCTTTGCAGGGAAGGAAAAGTCCCAAACCTTTGAGCAGTAGCAGAAATGTTTGCAGCCAGCAAGTTTCCAGGCCAGGCGCCCATTCGGGATTAGACAAAAGCCCCTGGGATGTTGGCTGGCCATAGCCAAGCATGGGGCCAGCTCTGGCTGCCAGGCGGGGGGGCTGGAAGCAGCCCTGGGTGCGGTTGTGGTCTGATGTGCAGGAACAGCTCTCCAGAGAGGTGCAGGGACCCGGCTGCCGTGGAGCTGCTGCAGCCACAATCACCCCGGGGCTGGGGAGGTGGCTCAGCCCCATGGAGGGTATCTGCTCTCCGGCCACACTGCATGACTGCAAGGCCAGAGGAGGGACCCCCTCAGACTCCCTACATCTCATGGAGGTCTGAGACCAGGGCTGTGGCTCCTTTTGTTGTGGTGGCTGCTCCCTGCATCTCTTCTTGATGTTTCAGCCTGAACTAATTTGAGCTGGGAGCATATGGGGACATCTTTTGGGGCCATAGCTGCTTTCATGGGCCATTTCCAGGCCTCCTGATTAGTGACAGAAGTCAAAGAGACTTCGGGAAAATGGAAAATCCCAGAGAGAGGGTGACGCTCTCCTGAGATTGGGATATGCAGGCTGCAGCTGGCCAGCTGCTCTTCAGATCTTCCCCATGTCTCACGCCACCTCCCCATCGATAGCAACTCTTCTTCCAGGCCACTCTGCGCCGGCCTCTGCCATTAGTGGGAGCATTTGCAGCTTGGTCAGCATTTCTGATATGTAATTTAACAGAATAAATATTTGGCTGGATGCACTTCCTCTAAAACCATCTTCCTGGGACAGCCATAAGCTTCAGTGCAGCAGACCAGCTGGGCTGAGACACAGGAATTATTTGCCTCAGCACGTTTTCTGTTCCTTCCAGCACTGGGAAAGGCAGGGGAGTGGAGCACATGCAGAGACACTCACCATGCTCTCTCCCTCCTGGAGTTTTCCTAGCAGCAGACCACAGCCACAACAAGTCCATGTTAGCAACTCCTGGTGTTCCTGCCCTAGTTGCAGAGTTGACTGTCAGCCCCAATCCCATCTTTCTGTGGGGCTTTGCATCCTCCCCTTGCAGTACAGGGGGCATTGGGGCAGAGTCCTGGCACTTTCCACAGAGAATACAGGTTCTCCTTGCAGACGTGGAGGGATGAGAACAGCACCTGAGCTGCTGCAATTCAAGCCTCTCCCAGCTATAGAAGGGCAAGCTGGATAAAGCTGCTGGAGGCAGCACATCAGGGCTCTTCAGATATTGATTCTGGATCTGTTGAGGAGCGGAGTAGAAAGATGCTAGTTTGGCTGCCAGAACTGTGAGGACTTGAGATGCAAGAGTAAAGCCCGTGGTGCTAGGCAACATCCCACAGCAGAGCCTTCCCCAGCCACAGCTCCTCTGAGAGGGCAAATGCCATGGCCATGAGACCACAGATCTCATGAGAGGTCTCAGAGCGAGGGGTGAGGCAGGGCTGATGTCAGGCTTCAGTCCTCCTCCAAACGCCTCCAAACGGTGTTCCCCTGGGTTTCTTGGCACACTGAGCAGGAGCCAGGCAAGGGGCTGAATGATCTGGGAAGAGCATACTGAGGATGCAGGATTACTCATTTGGCCTTTCTGCTTCTGAAGTGATGTGTATCCAGCCAAATCCCTCCAGAAACTGAACTGCAAAGTGAGGAATTGCTAGCCCTCAAGCCATCTCCTTGTTCCACCTACCAGCTCAAGTGTACAACCCTTAAGTACAGCCCTGTTTTACTGGAATCCAGGCTTGGCAGAAAGCATAGTATCTGCCAGATCTTTGAGATAGCAGAAGGATCCCTCCACTTGCCCTTTCTTGAGGAAGATGGTAGCACCATGCCCCCATCTGGAACACAGATCACATAGATGTAAACCAAGACTATGGTCTGATACCTCTTAACATGCTTGAAGTCCCACCCTGGCTCATGCGTTTTGCTGAATTCATGCCTGACCTCAGTGTTAGGAGGTCTGGTACAGCCTGGATGAAAGCCTCTAAGGCTCTGTAGGGTGCTATACACAGTTCTGACTGTCCATATTCATGCTCAGTGGGCAACAGCTCACTCTCCTTTTCCACCCCTTTTGCAGGAGGGCAAACCGCTGCCACTAGAAATGGTTCCACCAGGCAAAGGAAGACACAAAAGGAGCTGGGGCTGCCTTTAGGAAGGAAAACCCTTCCGGAGGACCGATGTGCTCCTTTTCCACACTAACCCCAAAGACCTGTTAGTGTAGGGAATGAGGTGTAATGCCCAGCCTGCTGCAAGCTCTGAAGCACACTGACAGGAATAGGCAAAGATGGCAGGGAGGATGGGCTTTATCCACTGAGAAACAGAGAAGAGTGCCCTCTATGGAAAAAAAAAGACACACGTGTGTTGATGTGAAGAAAACCAGCCATGTGGCACAACCCACCGGAGTCTCCCTTCTCATTTGTTTCCTAGGTAAGTGCTGGCAGTAACTGTCCTGTCCCTTTTGCCTGCAGTGTGCGGCAGGCCGGCTCGTCCTCTGCCAGGGATCATCAAGCGCATCATTGGTGGGCGAAATGCAGAGCCCGGCTTCTTCCCCTGGCAGGCCCTGATTGTGGTGGAGGACATGTCCCGGGTGCCCAACGACAAATGGTTTGGCAGCGGGGCCCTGCTCTCAGACTCCTGGGTGCTGACGGCTGCCCATGTGCTCCGCTCCCAGCGGCGAGACAAGACTGTCATCCCGGTCTCCAAAGAGCACGTCACTGTCTACCTGGCCCTTCATGACGTGAGGAACAAGATGGAGGCTGTCAACCGGACAGTGGAGAGTATCATCCTCCACGAGGAGTTTGACATCCAGAACTACAACCATGACATTGCTCTGGTCAAACTGAAGGAGAAGGTGACCATGGGGAACTATGTCATGCCTGTCTGCCTGCCCCAGTTTGAGCATGAGCTGGAGGGTCCTCACCCCAACACGCTGGGGCTGGTGGCTGGCTGGGGTATCTCCAACCCCAACATCACGGTGGATGAGATCATCAGCTCGGGCATGAGGACACTGTCTGACATCCTGCAGTATGTCAAGCTGCCGGTGGTGCTGCACGCAGAGTGTAAGACCAGCTATGAGTCACGGTCGGGGAACTACAGCGTGACCGAGAACATGTTCTGTGCCGGCTACTATGAAGGTGGGAAGGACACTTGTTTGGGAGACAGCGGAGGAGCCTTCGTCATTCAGGACCCGGGAACCCGGAGGTGGGTGGCCCAAGGGCTGGTCTCATGGGGTGGCCCGGAGGAGTGCGGCAGCAAGCAGGTGTATGGCGTGTACACTAAAGTCTCCAACTATGTGGACTGGGTGGAGAAGAAAACAGGCTCTTCAGAGAGGTGGACATTTCTGGACCCGGAGCTGGAGAGATGAGTGACTAAGCAGCCTGCTGCCGCAGCTCCCTTTCTTTTGTTGTTGTTGTTGTTTAATGCGCTCCAGACTCTGGTCTTTCGCAAGCAGTAGCCACGATGCTCAGCGCACGCCAGGCCTTTGCCAGCCCTCCACATCATTTGTTTTGCTTGGTCCCACATCCCTTTTCTTGCACTCCTAGGAAATGCTTGCTAGGGAGCTGGAGGAAGGGAGCGAAGGGCAAGATCTCAGCCAGCATCCTCAGCTTGTGCTGCCCATCTGCAAACCTCACCCACACTCCTGGGGAGCCTCCCTCCAAGCCAGGACAAAGGCACAGCAATGGAGGCGGCATTTCCCTGCCACCAAAGCTTTGGGCTGTGCAGGGAATTGTCCCCACACCCAGGCTCTCCAGCCAGATCTTCCCATCAGAAGGAACTGCAGGAGCTACAGAGGCTACAGACAGTGCAGAAAACCCAACTGGACAGGCTTGGATATCGCAGGTCCCCCACACTGTGTAACACCTTTTCTGTGCAAGGAAGTAATGAGATAGCTCTGAGGGTTTACTATTGTTTTTATTTGCAAACGAACATCCCTGCCTGATGGCATCTCAGGTGATGTCGACCTGGCACCAGGGATGTGAGGAGATATCCACATTAGCCCTAAACTTCAGCCATGGCTGCCAAGATGGCACCAACTCAAATGGGCTACCCTTATCCCACCATGTGGGATGGACACCCCACAGAAGACACAAGGACAGGGGGCGGGGTTTGGATTCACTGTCACACTCACCTCCAGCCACTAGAACTTCTCCAACCCTCTATCACCTCAAGCCCTCTCCAGTCTTCCTCCAGACTAGCTCTTGGAAAGGTTTCCAGCCACAGAAGTCCTCCCAAGAAAAGTTTTCCAACATACGAGACAAGCATTACATCCGCTCTACATAAGCAATACTTATTTTCAGCAGAATCATTTTAGACAAAATGTCCTTACAATATTTTCACCTTTTGAGGCACCTGGGTAGTCCTGCATGGCAGTGCATTCATTCTTTCAAGAACCTCATCCTTTTTAACTGCTTTTAAGGCCATTGGTTTGGCTGATTCACAGGTTACTGATGGCGTTCAGTGTTTGTTTATGGATCTACTGGTCTATTGCAGGTGTCCAAGTCATTGTAGGCCGACCCCAACTCACCTATCACACCAGAAGTATTCATATCTCCCCTGTCACACCAGAAATATTCATATATTCCCAGCCTTTCTCCATGGTCCATAAAACAAGTAAACCCTACCAAGGAACAAGGTCAGGTGAGCTGACCTTCCTTCAGTGAGGACAATCTCCTTCACTTGCCAGCAAAGCTCTCCTATAGCTATAACCAACATGCAAAAATTGCCTGCTGTCTTCTCTGCATGCCTGTAGCCTTTTTTGGATCTGTCCTCTTCCACATCCTTTGGTATTGCCATGCAAGGAAAGAGACAACAGTGAATGAACCACTCAGCCATTTTAGTATCATCCAAAAAGCCATTTGTAGAGCATGGAGAGGAGCATAAGGCCTAAGGAAGGTTAAACTTGCAGACACACTAAGAACTGTACTCTTGGCTATGTCATGTAACTGCAAGGTATTTTTATGTATACAAATATATATATATTTCTTTTTTGATAATACATTCTGTAAAATATCCGATGTCACATAAGGATGGTTTTGTGCAACCTTCCTTCTGAGAACAAAATAAAACTTTGATATGTACTGAGTTCATGCCCTGAGGCTTTTATTCCAAGAGGAACATGGTCAATGTTGTTTGCTAGTCCCTGCCACACATGCCTGTGCTCCCAGGGGGATTCTCACACTGTCCCTCCCCCCGACGGCTGCTCAGCCATGGCCTGCACAGCTTCATGGGCTGAGACAGACCCCGACCATCCAGGAATACAAATTGCAAAAACTGGCAGAAGATGAGATTCTGCCCTTGGATTATTTATAACCTTAGCACTTCACTGAAGATAGGGGCAGTGGCAAGAGGAGAGTGCAGCAACCTGTGTGCTGGGAATAGCAATTAAATCTGGGTTCAACTGACATACAGAAAAAATAACAAGTGTGTTACTTTTGCTTTAAAAAGGGTGAAGAATCAGCCCATCCCCACTAGATGTTGGATTGAGAGAGCGCATCTTCATAGCAGAGACTCTGAAGCAGGCAGATGGGAGCTGAGGCAGGGACACAGCTCTGTCGGGCACCTCTTCTCTGCATCACAGGCTGTGAAAATACAGCTCGAAATCGTGGGCACTGTTTTCTAGCATGTGTCTGGATACACGCACACGTATGTGTATGAGAGATGGGTTATTGATCCCTATTTTCCTACAGCACAGAACTGAAATAGCAGCACTGGGCTCCTCTGGGTTGTCAGCAGGGAGGAGGGTGGTGGGTCTGGCTCACTTACTCGTGGGTCTGCTAACATGTCCAAACACATCCGAGGGATGAAGGGGAGGAGAGAGAAACATCTAGATCAGAGAATGTTTCCCTGAGCATTAAACCACCTACTGTAGGATCTGAACCTAGACAGCTCCAAGGCAAGCTAAAAATTATTGCTGCACTATAATAGATCAGTCATACTACAGACTCTCCTGCACCTCCCGTCAATAGCTCTGCTGGGAAATCCCCGACGCAACCCAGCCCTCATCCTCAGCTCACCAAACTGCTGTGCTGCAACTGCAAATCCCTCCTGCCCTGCGGCTGCTGTGGCTGGCTGCAGGCAGCGCTGGGAAATGGCAGCAGAGGAGAGAAGCAAGAGCAACAACCACCGTTTGCATTTGCTGGCACCTCGCGACCTGCCAGAGTGGTGAGAGCTTCTCTCCAGGGAGACAGGCATGGAGAAAGCCGTTTGTCAGTCTGGCTGCAGTGAAGGGTCAGCAAAACACCCCTCGGTGAGGTTTGCCTCTCCCTGGCCAGGTGTGAAGGCCAGGCTTGAGCTGAGAGTTGGCTGCAGTACAGCCCAACCTCAGATGGACCAGCGGAGGCAGCTGAGGGACCGGCCCAGGATTCATGGGGAGAGAGAGCATCCTTCATCCTTCAGCCCCGGGAATGGGCTTACTGTCCCCATTCCAGCTGAGGGGCTGGCCACCATTCACCAACCTAAGGGGCTGAACCATCAGCGTTTGCTCTGGGCTCCAAAAGTGCCAAGAGCCACAAAAAGCAGAACTTTGAGGGAGGGCATTTTACTAAGAAACAAGTGGGAGATGGGCACAACTGCATGTCAGAGAGGGGTATCCAGGAAGGACCGCAAAAATGAGAGTGTGATTGAGAAGCTAATGTATGCACAGGAGGGGATGAAGACTGCATGATGGAGGAGGCACGTGTGCACAGCATGAAGGGACAAGCAGGCAAGCAGGCAGCAGCAGGGAGGGGTCCAGGGGAAAAGCGGCATATACACGCAAGGCCATAGGTGGGGGAGCACAGAGTGTGTGCAGAGGGCATTGCAGGGGAGCAGGGAATGGCTCTGCCATTGTAAAAGAGCAGAGAGACCCAAGCAAGAAAATAAGGACCCCTACAGGGATGTGGTCTCCACCAGAGCTGGCTTCCCAGGCAGAGGCGAGGGAGTTTCCCCTCAACAGCTGCGTGGCTGGAGGGGCTGCAGGCAGACAGACATGATGACTGAGGCTGGGAAAACCTCAGCATGGAAAGGATAAGGCTATGGGCAATGGCAGCAAGAAACTTGGCTGTGTCTCTGCTTCATGACATAAACGCCGGCAGAGAGAGGGCGGGCTGCTCCCAGCGCAGAGCCACACAGGCGGGAAGGGAGTTGGTCCAGGCTGCCCGATCAGCCTCTTTCTCCACAGCAAAGCCACTCAGACACAGCCACCCCAAGCAAGGAGAGACCTGCTCCAGAAAGACAGGCCCATTCAGACACGAGACCCTCTGGGTTTCAAGCACTCCCACAGCCATTGTTCCCATGTCAAAAATGATCTGGACATCACTGATATTCACTCCAATGGGGACAGGTGATGCTGACTCTCCTTCCTGGGGAAGTCCCTGCTGGTGGCACCACGCTGGTCCCCAGCCCTGCTGCTGTGGCACCACTGTCCCCCAGGAAGAGATGGGGATCTGTAAAGGTTTGAGACCCCGTGCTTTGCATCATGTGTGCACCTCCAGTGCTCTGAGACTGGAAAATCATAGTGAGAGATCAATTCATTCACAGACCAGGACTGTACCCACGTAGGAAATGGTTTGGGGGGGCCACGCTACAGGGAAACAGCTGGGCACAGGGATGGCAGGGAGGGTATCCCCCATCTGGGGAATGCTGGCGCATCCCAGTGCTGCCGGTCACTGGTCCCAGTGCTTCCAGTGCAGTGCCGGAGATCTCGCAGCTCCACCTGCTGGCTTCATGGCCAGGGCTGCAGAGGCTGCAGACGAGGTAGGGCGCTGGGGAAGGGGAGAGTTGGTGGGGTAAGCACGGCAGAGCGCTTAACAAACAAAACCCACACGGCTCCTGGATCACACAGGGTTTTCTTGTTTCTTTTATTATTTTAACCAATAGCCTGCAGGTTGCATATATGAAAATACAGGAGAAACTTACACCATCAAAAAAACAAACCCACAGTGAGCAGCGTAAAGGCTTGATGCTGTGCAAGCTGCACTGGTGATGCTGGGTTTGGTTATTGCTTTTCCTTCAGCCCATCTTTCTTCCATTAATTCACCCGTGAAATCTTTTTCTACCATGTCCATCTTCAGCATCAAATCATTGTCAAAGTCAGGCATCCACGAGTCCTCTGGGCAACCTGTTCCAGTGTCTCACCACCCTCACAGTAATACCTAATGTAAATCTACCCTTTTTGCAGTTTAAAAACGTTACCCCCCGTCCTTCCATGATACTCCCTAATAAATAGTCCCCTCGTGAAAACTCAGCACCCAGATGTTTCTGGAGGATGAAGCAATCTCCTGACCCTTGGTGACACCCACGGTGCACAGGGCCAAGGCAGATGCTGCTGTACACAGCTCACAGAAGGCAGTGCCAGTGACCATGGGCACCAGCTCCCCATGACTTTGCTGCAGACCTCCAGCTCTAGGTGTCCCTAAGCTCCTAAGGCAGGGGAGAATGGGGATGTGCTTCCCTGGAAGCTGAGCCCAGGTGGTGAGTAAAGGCAGCCCTCAGCTTCCCTCTGAGCTGCCCACACGTACCTAAAAAAGGCTTTGGAGACATTAAAAAGCACAAATGCATCCTTGGACTGAGGAGAAAGGGCTTGTTTTATTCTTGCAAGTACACTTGTCCTTTGCATTGGGCAGCTGAGGGTCGTCCTTATGCAAAATGTCCCATAAGAAACCATCAGAACCACCAGGCTTCCCGAGGCTGTGGGATGAGGTGCCTGGCTGAGGCACTCCCCTGTGCACCCATGCTCCCAGCAGCTGGGGAAGCCTCACCATGCCACAAGTGAGGGCTGACCTTGGGTACCCAATTTTCCAGGCACTCCAACAACTCCCTAGCCATCACCTCAGTTCCTCTTTGCAAGCTCCCACTACTTGTAGGTGAAATAGAACGAAGAGGAGCACTGCTAGAACACAGAGCAAGGATCTGCCGATGCAGCAGCAGCATTTCCAGGGGAAGCTGCTGTTGAAGTGTGAGGGGTGGTGAGTTGGGCTTGCATAAGGCCTCATAAGAGCGTGATGGGTCCTGGCCTTGTGCACATCTATCAAGGGCTTCCAGGCATTCGACGCTGGGGTCAGCTGTGACTCACTGCAAATGCCAAGCTGGCAGCCCTCACTGCGGGTGCTGTAGTGTGGCCCCATCACCAGCGCATCCACCACAACTTCCAGGAGCTCAGAGGGCTCAACGCGCACATGATACAAGTACTTGAGGATCTTTAGCACCAGGCTGTGCAGAAGCCTCTCCACAGTCTCCAGGCTGAATTCAGACTCCTCCATCCAGGGGCTGGGGCACCACCTGCAAGCCTGACAGAAGGCTCGCATCCATACCATGCCCCAGCCCTGGCACTGGTGTATGTGGAACAGGACATGCACTTTGGCCAAAGGCCACCCATGAAAGAACTGAGAGCACTGAAACCTGCCAGGGCACAGAGGAGATCAGCTAATGCTAGGTTCCCCGTGCTGAGCCAGCGGCTTCCTGCCCAGTCAGCAGGGATCAGGGCAGCCAGATCTGATGGATTCATTTCGCTCATGTAAGCTTTACACTGAACTGTCCTCCCCCTAACAGCACAATGCCAGCCTGGGGAGTTCAACACAGATGTGAGCTCAGGGCTGGCCCAAGCATTAAAGATCTTAGGAGCCAGGCTGACTGCTGGCACCATCCTGGTCCCCTTTTTTAGCCCAGCCCAGCCCCACTGCCAGGAGCAGAGGTCCTTGGGGTGGGGAGCATCAGGCCCCTGGTCTATTTGGGGCTCCAGCCCCTCACCTATGCTGGCTCATCACAGCTCAGCGGAAAGCCAATGTCAATCTCAGGGCCAGGGAAGTTAAAAAAAAGAAGACAAATAGAAGGTGCGGGTGGAGGCTGCAGGGCAGGTGAGGAGATGGCTTGAGGAATCAAAAGGTGTGCAACCCGCAACTCTTTGTCTTGCACAATCTGCATGGGGGCTGCAGCCAAGGTCTCTGTTTGCTGCCACCTGGGCAGGGTGGCTGGTTGATGCCCAGGGTCCTGCCTAGGGTGGAAATGGTTGGGATAGAGCCTCTCATCAGCAATGCAAATCTCTCCGCTGTGCGACCTTGGAGCCTGGTGTGGGTGCAGGGACTGCTGAGGCATCACCCCATATCCCAGCAGACAGAGGCTTCCCCATCCTCATCCTCTGGGTGCAAACCCAGATTTGGTTCAAGTGTGATATAACTACCTCTGCTCACTGGAGGAGCTCTTTGTATCTTGGCACCAACATGGAGAAACTGGCGCTGCACAAACTCCTTCCAGCCAGGCTTGAGGACATGCACCTGCAGGGTATCATCCTTCTGAAGCATCCAGGCTCTGTTAAGTCCGTATCTGCTATCTTCTCTGCAAAAATGTCCTGCCAGGTCCTCATGGTCCCACCTGGAGCTGGGGAAGAGGCAGTGGCCAAGCCTGTGGTTCAAGCTTGCAGCTTCTGAGTGCTAATACATGTACACAACAGTCTTTTCCTCAAACATATCCTCTTTTCACGTCATATTTGTGTTGGAGAGGAGAACCTTTGCTCCCGTGTGAGCAGCAACGCCCCATCCTGATCCCTGTGTCAACAGGCTCTGCTGACGCTACACCACATGTTGACCAGGCGAAATGTCCTCTAAAGCAAGGACAAAAGAGGGTTTCACAAAGTCCCACACATAAACTCCCAACTCCGCTGAAGCCGTGCTCTCATGATGCTGCTCCGTCTGTAGGCTGGCATAGAAGTTGAAAGAAAACCCCCTGCCAGGCTGCCCGTGCCTTTCACTATCACGGCAGCAGGGGTGAACCAGCTGAGATTGTGCCCAGCATAGGAATAACAGAAACGAAACCCACTGAAAACACAGCACTTGACAGCTTTACCTCTCTCAGTAGCTGCCACCAAATACAGGCTGTTTTTAACATCTTTCAGCCAACTCGAGCAGAAAAAGGCCTGACATGAAACCGCAGGGTGGAAAGTTGGGGAGGATAGTACCACACGTAAAACCGAAAAAGGTGAGGTGTGCTCTGAGCTGGGAGCGCCAGGGCTGTCTGCAGCCCTCTGCCCTCCAGCTTACCCCTCTTCAGGTGTGCAGGTCCCCCGGCACATCCCATGGAGAGCAATGCAGGACAGGGAGCAGGTTAGATAAGATGCCAAATGATAACTACTCTTGAATTGGAGGAAGATCTGCAGCTTGATAAGGCAAGCTCAGATTGCCATGAAAATTGAGAGCAGCCCTGCAGGGGAAGACTTGGGGGAACTGGTGGATAAGAAGCTGGACATGAGCTGGCAATGTGCACACTCACAGCCCAGAAAGCCAACCATATGCTGGGCTGCATTAAAAGGAGTGTGACCAGCAGGTCGAGAGAGGTGATTCTGCCCCTCTGTTCTGCTCTGGTGAGACCCTACCTGGAGTATTGCATCCAGCTCCAGAGGAAAGACATGGACCTGTTGGAGAGCAACCAGAGGACAGCCACAAAAATTGCCAGGGGGCTGAAGTACCTCTCCTGTGAAGACAGGCTGAGAAAGCTGGGCTTGTTCAGCCTGGAGAAGGCTCCAGGGAGACCTCATTGAGGCCTTTCAGTACTTAAAGGGGGCTTATGAGAAAGATGGGGACAAACTTTTTAGCAGGGCCTGTAGCAATAGGACAAGGGGTAATGGTTTTAAACTAAAAGAGGGTAGATTTAGGCTAGATGTAAGGAAGAAATTTTTTACAATGAGGGCAGTGAAACACTGGCATGGGTTGCCCAAGGAAATTGTGAATGCTCCATCCTTGGAAACATTCGAGGACAGGCTGGATGGGGCTGTGAACAACCTGGTCTAGTTGAAGACGTCCCTGCTCACTGCAGTGGGAGCGGACTAGATGACCTTAAAGGCCCCTTCCAACCCAAACTGTTCTGTGATTCTATAAAGCCATGTCATCTAGCATGAAGCTTTCAGAGACCATCCTATGCACACAAAACTCAAAAAAATGCCTAGCCTTGGAAAAATGTGCCAGGTGGCTGCTGAGGATGAAGCCACCACGGAAAGTTATGGCAGTCCCTCATGTTGAGTGCCCAGAGCAGCACTCAGGCTCCCAGAAGCAGGGAGGGTTTAAAGCAGAGACTGTAAGATATTAAAGTCTGCAGCAGGACAGACCTCTGTTTAAAAATGGGTATAAGGATCTATGAATCAGGCTTAAAATACTTCACATTGCCTTCAAATAAAGTCTGTCCCTGTGGCAGCTCTTCTGGCTTACCGCACCAAAAGCCTGGGAGCCCCAAACAGCAGGGACAGTGGCTGGCCCTGTCCTGGAGCTGGCTGAGGAGGTGAGATTGCTGAGGATGCAGGTGACAGCACCTGTGTCCACATGAGAGTGGCATGGTGACTGCCGGCAGTAGGTGATAGTGGTTGTGAGGTCTTGAGAGGCACCAGTACATCAGGCTCATCCTCCAGACCCCAAAAGGGATGCAGGCGGTGAACATAGGTCCCAGCAACCACAGGTTGGCAGGGTTATTGCTGCTGGAAGAGAAAACCCTGAAGCATCTGCACGTCCCCTTGGACCTCTCTGTGTTAGGGGCTGAGATTTACCCTGGGCAGGGGGGGTTGAATGCAGGAAAAAAATGAAGGTTTTGACATCTCCCCTTTACTTCTAGGGCAGCCACACATGTTGAACACCTAAAGCTATCTCAAGGAGAAGCAGCCCTCTCTTCTGGCACTCTCATACTCACCCAAACAAACAGATCACTTCCTCTGGGAAATCCGTGGTTTCAGCCCAGCTCTTCCTTCCAGAGGCTGCTGCCCCAGGGCGGAGGGATGCTCCCCATGGTGCAGGCACAGCTCCCCACACTGCCCATCCCAGGGAGCAAAATGCTGCCCCTCAGGCACACCGCTCAACAGAGGTCCGGTGGCATCTCTCATGTGGGGACAGGCCCCTGCCTCCATTCCAGCTGCGACGGAAACCAGTCCCCCGTTACATCATGGCAACACAGCTCAGATCACGACTCACGACGTGCCAAGCCCTCACAGTCATCGCTGAGACAGAGCCTGATGCTGGTCCTGCTATTAAAGCCTTTGACTTGCTTTTACTAAAGGGACTTTCCCAGAACCACCTACAGAGCTGAAAGTGCTTTTATGTCCTGTTCCACTTCACACACACCTCCCGGCGCTGCCCAAGCACCTTGCCACCTACTGGCACCCGCCTGGAAACAAAAGCTGCTTCTGCAGGTCCCCCCACAGCCTGGCATGGACCAGGGAAAAGCCATGTCATAGCCCCAGCATGCTGACACTGGGCTGGACAGAGCCTGTCAGAGACAGATCCTCTCCATACCAGCATGTTGGTTGTGGCTGCTCCACAGGATGCCTGCAGGAGGCAAACACAAGGTGCAGCCCAGGTGGTAATTTCCCTGCTGCTTTCGCACTGCCTGAAATTATTTTTGACTTCAGCTCCCACCCCCAGGTGCGCTGCCTGTGTGAGAGGAGGAAGGTTTCCCAAAGTTCTTTCTGCCATCCGAGCAACAGGGTGTAACTCTAAACACTTCTCTGCCTTTCACTGCTTGCTTTGTACTGGGGCTTTTCTCCCGTTCTGAAGACCTCCCTCATCTCTTCCTGCACTAAACACGCCCAATGCTTTTCCATCAGTCATTCTTTCAGGGCATTTTTGCTCTTTTCTCCAGGTCATCAGGGCGAATTTGATTTCTAACCTTCCTCCCAGACGGCCCCTACACCCTCCCTCAATAGTGTGTTGCCTTCATTTGAGCCATGCTTCCCCAGAAAACCCCTATTTGATATGTCTGCTGCCACATGCTATTAATAACTGCTCATGGGATACAGCTTCTTGGTACCCGCAGTGGCAGAATTTCCCATTTCCCCTATTTGCTTATGAGAACCTCACGTAAGGCAGCATGGAGATAGCATCGCTCCTGCTTTCCCTGCAGTACCCAGCCCTAATGAAAATGAGATTGGTTTGACACGACATGTTCCTGCTAAACCTGTGTTCTCAGCCCCAGCGCTGCCCTCTCAGTGTTTACTGCTTGGTGTCTTTACTAATTTGTTCCAGCGGTTTTCTGGGTACTGAGGCAGGCTGACTCATCTAGACTTTCTCAGGTCCTCTTTTTTCCTCTTTCTTGAAGCAGACAGTGAATTGGGCATCTGTATCCTCCTGGGACACAGCTCCATGACAGCTCTCTGCACTCCTGTCCCCCTCCAACCTTGCCACTGTTGATGGTGAATGGTTGTCACCCCATCACGGTGAAACCCACTGCCTCTAGGGACAAGTGATGGCTGAAGGTTCCCTTCCAGGCTGGACTGTCTTCATAGTCAAGCCTTTGCAGTAGGGGGTTCCACTTTTCTCAGGCTGGATTTGAGGCAAGCGACATCAGGTCCTTTGGAAATAGGGATATGCCCAAGCTGAACTGTAGAGAGGAGTCATTGCGCCATTGCCCTGAACTTCTGGGGTGGAGAGGGATGCTAGGGAATGGGGAGGGATTTAAGGAAGGAGGCGGATGTGAAGATATGGGAAGGTACCACCCCACATGGCCTCTTGGGCCTCACAATGGTCCCTCCAGGCATCAGGAGAGAGCTCAGCCCCCTCCAACAAGGCTCTGCCCCACTGCCACGGGTGATGGGTTTGGTCTTTGGGGTGGTGGCATGGGCAGGGCCAGGGCTCCTGCCCAGCCCTCCAAACCCCATGCACCAGGATCTGGCCTGCTGGCACCAGCACATCCCACCAAAGGGAGCAGCACATCCCACCAAAGAGAGGAAGAGAGAGAAGGAGAAACCCTGGAGCTGACTCAAAGCAAAACTAAAGAAAGCAAAATGAGGGTGGCAGGAGGAAATGCAGATGTTCTGCAAGCCTACAGCAGGCTTGGCAACAAAGCGAGGCTCTTAGTGGGACAGGACAGAGAAGATGCAGTGGGCCCGGACCCTTGAAGACACACCATGGCTGTGCAAGCTAGCATGTTAGGGGTACAGGCAGCCTGTCCAGTAGCCCACAGATCATGCCATTAACCCAGGGGCCAAATATTGCAGTACTTCCAGCACAATCTCTCCGAAGCTGAAACACAGCCGAGACCTCCCAGTGACCAGGACAGTGCTTACTTGTAAGTGACCTTACTGCCACATAACCTGGCCGCCCCTTCTTCCCCCAACCCCGGCATCTGCAATGTCCCATTTTGCAGGAATGGTGCTTTGCTGCTCCATGGCATAGCTCTCCTCGAAGACGCTGCTGCCAGCAGCCCATCTGCCTGCCCAGTTCTCTGGTTTTACAGCTCAGGTTTCTTTAAGAGATGCTTGCTCACCTATTGTTCCCAATCACCTGTAATCAAGGCTAGGGTACATAAGGAACCAGGCTGGCTTTCAAGTATCTCCATAGGGGATTTGCTTGTTTAGGAATAGTAGCTTGGGCATGCTGAAGTCACACCTCCAGTTTTCTGCAGATACTGACAGGAATCAGCTCCCTGAGGTCTTCCACCAGGGTCTGACCCTTCCCCATCACCAGGACCCCAGCATGGGATAGGGAATGAGCTCTGCTCTCTGGAGGTTCCAGCTCAGGTATGATGCCAGGGAGCTGGTGAAGCATTTTGGTAGTGGCTGTGGTGGCGGCGCTGGGTGTCTGCAGTTGGAAGCAGCTGCTCTAACTGCCAGACCAGAGCATGTAGGAAACACAGCAGCTTTGGTGCCTGCAGCCACCCGCTCAGCTGCACCCAGGTCCTGGTATGGGAGGAGCTGCTGCACATGAATGGGGTGTTTTGGGTGCGGTGTGTCTGCAGAGATGTGCATGTATTTGGTACGTGGTAACTGTGCATATCTGGGGGTGTGCATGCAAATTTGCATGGGGAGTTGTGTACATACTTTTGTGTTCATGTGTGTGTGCTTTCACATCAGTGTCCATGGCCAGGCTGGGGATGCTTGCTCTGGGGTGATACAGAGAAAAAACAATTGGAACCCTCCAATTTGGCTGCTGTGTCCTTGTGAGAACAAAGCATGGGAAAGAGGCTGTCAGGAGCACCCTCTGTCACTCACATCATGATACTGGTAGGAATGAGGAGAGCAGATCCAAACCTATGCCTTCTCCTTTCTGCCTTTCAGGAGTCATTCCCAGTGATGGCACATCCTGAGAGCACAGAAGAGCCGGGTCCAGGTGCTATTTAATTTTACAGGGCCTTGTTGTTCTCCTGCTTGCACTGCTGTAAGCCTCAGTCTTCCCAAAATGGGATGCTGGGGACCTGCTCTTACTCTGTGAGCGGCCGGTGGCCCTGTGCACAAGGGTCAGCCCCAGCAGCTGCGATGCTGCAGGGAGCGAGGTCAAGCAACACAGCCAGATGGTGAGGTCTGCCTATCTGCCCTGCAGCAAACCTCTTCTCCACAGCCTAAAGCAAGGACCATCGAAACTTTGCCACCCATGCCCCTCCGCAGGCAGCAAAGCAGCTGCAGTGGACAGGATGTACCCCAAAACCATACCAAGTCCATCAAAGCCCAGCCTCTTCTTGGTGCAGGCACAAAAAACCAAAGGATTGTGAGGGTGGTGAAGCACTCAAACAGGCTGCCCAAAGAAGTGGTGAATGCTATATCTGTGGCAGTGTTCAAGGCCAGGCTGGACGGAGCCTCGGGCAACACGGTCTAGTGGGAGGTGTCCCTGCCGATAGCTGGGGGGTTGGAACTAGATGATCTTAAGGTCCTTTCCAACCCTAACCAATTTATGATTCTATGACTTCAGGGTGTCAGTTTAGCTACCTCAGAAAACCTGATGCAGACTTTAGCATCCTAAGTGTAAATGAGTTCAGTCTCTGCTTAATTTGGAGTGGAGAAAAGGGGCATAAACCTGCCAATTGGCGCAAATAGCAGGCAGCCAGCTGGTATGGGCACAGTGGTGGGCAAAAGCAGGAGGGCTCTGATATGGAGTGAGGGCAGGGGAAGGAGAGATGTGAGATGGTAGTGCTAGGAAAGCCAGAACTGGGGACCTCTCAGGACGACAGGTAAAACAGCCTCCTCCAGATCCCACAAGTGACTCCAGGAAGACTGAACTACTATCCTCATGCTGGAGCGAGAGTCAAAATCATGGGCGGCTGCTCTCCTGGCTTGCACGGAAAGACAAGAGCAGCTCCTGCACAAGAATGTGCTTGGCTCCCTGTCTGCAAGCAGGACACTGGGGCATGGGGGCTGTCACCCATCTCAGGGTACTGCTTGGTTCAGGGATGCTCCTCTGGGGGCTTTAAACCTGCATCCCACCTGGGCTCATCCCAGCCCTATTCCTGCTCTGGCTTGCACAGCCAGTGCCATGCTCAGTGCAGGAGAGTGTTGCTTGGGTCTCTGCCAGCACCCTGTCCTCCAGACAGGGATGCAAGATGGTGTCAGGCAGCCTGAAGCATCCCTGGGCTCCAGCCTTCTCCCTGCAAGGGGCAGATTGCAGCCAAGCTGCTGAGGGGCCAGAGGTGCACAGACACTGCTGTGGGCTGGGTGCTCTCCCTTCCCAAATGGCAGTGGGAGATGCTTTTGCTAGACCTCTGATGGTTTGGGAGCAGACCACCATCCACCAAGAGGGGAAGAGATCCAGCCCTGACTGCTCCTGGAGGAGCCATGGCTGCAGCCGGAGGGAGCAGGAACGGCTGAAGACCTGGCATCTCTGTTGCCCGAGAGGCAGGATGGAAAATATGAAGCAGGACCCACCCTCTCGCTGGTGTCACCTCTGACGGGAAAGCCCAAAGCAAAACTGCTGACTGAGCTCCTGCTTCTCGCCCGCTGCAGCTGCCTCCTGCCTTGGCCTGCTGGGCAAGCCGAGCCCGGCTGGCCGCTGTGGGTCTCTGCCAGAGCCAT
Organism: Strigops habroptila; assembly: GCF_004027225.2. Taxonomy (NCBI): domain Eukaryota; kingdom Metazoa; phylum Chordata; class Aves; order Psittaciformes; family Psittacidae; genus Strigops; species Strigops habroptila. Next base: position 36,318,396 of record NC_044284.2, on the reverse strand, counting down.
CGGGGTGAGGAGTGGGGCCGCTGCTTGCAGAAAGCCCTGACGGGCTGAGCCATGCACTGGTGTGAATGAATGCTGTGCGAGTTACGGCACTGCTTGTGGTAGCTACTGGCAGCCTTCAGCGGCACTGGTGATCAAGGTGGGCCACCATATCCACTGTCTTGCCCTGACGAAGGGTGAAAGCTGTCCCACATGAATGTCTGTCCTCTCTGGTCCCCTCTGGAAGTTTCTTAGGGACTTTCCAGCTCCCTGCAGCAGACACTCTGCAGTGCCTGTCATGCATCACCACTTCCCCCAGCACCCAGGCTGGCTCCCACAAGGCTGCACTGGTTTTGTCAGGAATAAAGGAAAATGAAACCTGCTGACGGTGCTGCTAAAATCTGAGATGCAAGTGACCCTTCTCTGGGTTTTGTGGTCTTGCAGCAAGTCTCTGCTGCCTCCAAACCTACACCTCACCAGGGTTTCTCCTCTCTCAAGCAGTGTCAGTTCTTTCTGTTCTGGTTTCTGGCAGGCAGCATGGCCCCAGCATTGCTTTCAAGAGGGAAAACGGATGTTTGGAGCAGGAAAGCTGCATGGAGCACCATGCTGGAAGCTTTGCCCTGGCTGATGGCAGCCAGGCCCCTGGCACAGCTAGGGGTGATCATCCCTAACGAGCTGTGCAAGTGCCCCAAGATGAACCTGGTAAGGGGGGACGTGGTTTGCAGCTGCACCCCAGTGACCAGCTCAGACAGGTATGAGAGGGAAAAAAAAAAGGTGGCAGCTTCTCTGCATTATAAAGTGCAGCTTCACAGAAGAGCAGCCTGTGTATGGCACGGAGAGGCCCAGGAACTACAACAGATGCTGCGGCTGCCTCCTGGCTCTTGCCTGCATGCTGCCAAGAGATGTTATTTGGCTGCCCACATGCCTGCCATCACAAGGCAACAGACTCCCCTGATGTGAAACCCTTTATTTACCCCCAGGGCCAAATCTGCCTCCCACCTGCTGGAGGGAGGGACACAGGGGTAGATTTCCCCCCTTGCAGAGGAGGGAAGTGCCTGGAGGCAGGAGGAGAACCAGCTGCCTGCTTCCCCGGGGCTTCTTTAAACAGCCATACACAAGGCAGTCTCTGCTCTGGGTGAGGAGAATCCCTCAGCCCTGGGCTCCTGTGAGCAGCATCTCCCAGGGTCTGCTCCAGCTTTGACCTCCAGCATTTCCTCCCACAGTGATGCTTGGGTCAGATCTGGGTGAGGGAAGCAGCGTGTCCACTCCAGAGAACTCCAGGTAGAGGCAGAAAATCGAGGCATGATGTAAATCACCTTTGGGACAGACCCATTTGCATCGCTGCTCTGCTGCAGCCCATCCTCCCTGCCCTGAATGAAGAGGTGGCATGAGGAGCCCTGCAGGGATCTTCCGTGTCTTCTGGCACCTATCCCATGGCCATGGTCCCACCACAGCCAGGACTGTCCGATATCAAGTCCAGCAGCGGCACCTCTTGCTCCAGTCCTGGCACGCTGGGTTTTTCTCAACTGCAACCTGTGGTGAGAGTGAGGGGCCAGGGCAGCCTGTCCCTGCCTGCACCCCTCAAGCAAGGAGGGACCCCAGCCCTCAGAAGGGCTGGAACTGCAGCTACCACATCTTCTCATCCAGGTGTTTCTTCCCCCGCTCTGGTGTGACGGGTTTCTCCTCTGAGAAGATGATGGTGGCGTATTCAGTCTGGTCAACTGGCGAGGTCTCGGGGGGCACCTGGATGTGCTGGTCCCACTGAAACTCCAGCACGCCATAGTCCACAGTGGACACGGACACCACAGGGGGTTTCTCTTCCTTCTGCAAGGAAATCCCATTGAGGTGATTCATCATCCGGAGGTACCTGCCATCCCCAGCACAAACCCTCTTTTTACAGCAAGTGCTAAAACCAGCTCTGAAGCATTCCAGGAGGGCAAGAGCAATACAAAGCAGGAAGACGCACAGACCTGGGATAGCATTTGCTCAGAGAAACCGGACCGTGAGCCTTGGGGTCGCTGCTGAAGCCATGTGACCTCAGCTCTCTGCCTTTGCAGGCAGGTTGGGGTCCCTGCTTACCCAGTCATAGAAGGCTGGGTTGTGCTAGAAGCCCTTTTCCCACCTCTCTGGGCTGGCACAGGATGCATGAGGAGACCATGGGGCTGAGTTTGCTCAGCCCAGAGAGGCAGGGAGCAAAGGGGACCTACTCACTGCCTTCAGCTGTCTAAGGGGGCTGGAGAGAAGACGAAGCCAGAGTCCTCATGGAGGTGCCTGGCAAAAGGAAGAGAGGAAACAGAGGCTAGCTGCAGCAAAATAAATTTTAGCTTAATGTACTGGGGAGAGGGAGTGGGCAACGCATATTTCCTCCCGTTTTCCACAGCAACACAATCCATTGTTAAAGATAAGCCTGCTTTGAGCAAGGGTTGAACTAGCGAGGTCCCATCCTATCCCAGACAGTTACTTTAATTTTGGATGGGCTGTGCTGCAAGTGCAGAAAAGCAGTTGTAGCTGTGCAGAAAAGATCAAGCAGCATCAGAGAAGACAGAAGCAAGAAGCCTGTAAAGGGCTGATGCCCTGAACACCAGCAATGCCACGATGCTCCCCTGCAGCACCGCAGGGCATCTGAGACAGAAAACTCACCGCTGGCCTGTTTTCACTTCGTGGTTTCTGTACATCTGCAAAGTAACACGTTTGGTTAGAAGATGCTTGCGTGCTAAGGCAGCGTGAGCATCTGGGGCTGACCCAGTCCCCATGTCCTACGAGAGCACTGGACACCACAACCATTGCACCACACTTCCTCCTTCTCCCCTCAGAGTCTAACACACTGAACATTACAATGACAAGTGAGATACCAGCCTAGGGTTTAATTGGGATTAGAGGGGTGCAATTCCTCAGGGGTCCCCTCTGGGAAAGCTCCACAGGTGCCTACAGCAGGGAGATGATGAGAGTGCCGGAGGTGCCTGGGCAAGGTGTATGGAAGGGACTCATACAGCATTAACATGCCACATTAATGAGTAGTGCAGAGCCACACCATGTGGTCTGGGGGCTTTATGAGGAGCAAGCAGGGTCCAAAGCACCCTTCTCCCCTACGCATGGAGATACCTGTCCCATGGGGACATGCCACAGCTGAGTTTAGCTCATTGAACCAGCCCATGTACCCCAGGAAGCTGCAGGCATCTGGCTGCCCCCAGGTCCCAGCTGGGTTTGCTGGATGAGCATCACCCATCAGGTCCCCTGCCAGAACCCAGCCCCTCAGCACAGCATGGTCTCTGTGGGGGATCATACCTCCTCTCTTGTATGTGATGGTGAGGTACCCGAAGATCAGCAGCACAACCGCCCCAACCACCAACAGGATCCCCAGGACCGTGGCCTTGATGTAGTTTGGGGGGTTGCTTTCCTCCATCTCGGGCTCGTCAGTAGCATTCACCTTCTCAGGGGCTGCTGCAACAGCCACCCAGAAAAGTGGGAACAAGACAGCAGGTCAGGAGTGTAAAATGGACTCTATAGTCCTTGTGAAAGGCAACCAGGGAACATGGGGGCTGTCCTCTGAAAGGGCTTGGTCCCAGGCAGGCTGCTACAGCCTCTCCATCCCTCCAGGGGCCCTGAATTTAGGCTGACATGGGGGATGTTTTGGCCATGTCTCATTCCTTCCCATTACAGGTGGTGAGGATGATCCCACACTGCTGACAGCTGGAGTGCAGGGGGTCACGGCACTGCTCTGCACCCACAGGCGGTCCTACAGCACAACTCCCTGCCCGGCAGAGCCCATGGAGGACACGGCTTCCACAAGCCTCCCCACAGCTACCACATCCTCAGGCCAGCACAGCATCAGCTCACATTGGGAACAGATGTTGTGAAAGACAGTGACTTTTGCAGTGTTTCCCCTTTTTATAAAAGGTCACCTTCAGTCCCACAAAGCCCCCACGCTGCCAAGCAAGAGCATGGCAGATCTTGCTGCAAGATCTCAGTCTCCCACGCCATGGGCCTACGACACCCTCCCAGGGCATGGTTTTGCAACAACAGTATCTACACCAACACTGGCTGTTTGAGGGGTCTGAGGTCTGGCCACCATCCCAAACACAATCCCTATCCCCAGAGGAGCTCTTTGGGAGTGAAGGCAGCTCCCTACGCTTGTCTCCTGCCTCCGTCTATGGGAGAGAGCAGCTTCCTATGCTGGTCTGTTGCCACCATCCATGAGTCAGGAGTCGCTCCTCTCCACAACATCACCGGGAGACAGCCCCAGCAGGATGGAGCCCTCTGGCCTCAGGACTAGATTCAGCTGCAGTGTGGATATGGGAGGACAGCCTATCTCCCTGGGCCTCAATCCTGCATGCAAAGGTGAGGGGAAAGGACAGAGCTGTGCTCCTCTAATCCACAGCAGGTCCTCCCCCAGCAGCGTAGTGTCTGCCTTATGCCCTGGGGCTACAGCATGCCTGAGAGCACCATTGGTCCCCATCAGCTCAGACCCCAGGCTGACCTGTGACCACCAGCTGGGACCTATTGCTCTCCATCACTTTATCAGGTTCAAAGAAGGTGATCAGTCCACAGAAGTAGGAGCCTGAGTCATTCTGGTGGAGGTTCAGGATCTCAATCTTGAAGGCAGGAGTGTGGTTGGTGAGCAGGTACTTCTCCGTCTTCATCTGGCGGTTGATCTGGCTGATCTGGGGGTTGATCTCAGCGATTTTCTGGGCTTGGCTATGGTTGGTCTCCTTGTACCAGTTGAGGCTGTACTCTGAGCTGGAGTCATTCTCCATGGAGATATTGCAGAAGAAGGTGGCTGAGCCACCTGCAGGGAGAGTTAACATTGCTGGGAAGAAGGTCACTGTTTGGGAGAGAGGAAACAAGGCACAGACATGGTTACAGCAGGCACAGGCCTCAGAAACAGCTGTACTCTGTACTCCCTGCTGGGAATAGGGATGCAAGGCCAGTCCGCGGCATCACTTTGGATCTCAGGGAGGTACATCAGCCCTTGTCTCTCCCCTCCTGAGTCTGTGCCTGCCAGCTGGAGAGGGATCCTTGGGTAGTAACTGTACCGAGAAGTGGTTTCAGCAGAGCAAATTGTGCTCTGGGCTACCTAAAATTAACCCCGAACACCTGCACCAGGGAAAAGAGACTTTGGGTGTTGTATCATTTTTAAATCTATACTGTGTGTTAATGTCTAAGTCAGCCTCACTCCAGCTGATGCTGCCTCTGAAAGAGCAGAGGGACCCCTGGGACCCAGTCCTGGGCCGCGGCAGTACCCTGTGGTGCAGCCCATTGCGTGCTCAGCGGCCTGTGGAGTGCTCCGTCTCTGCTCACTGCTCTGTGCTGGGACACAGCATGGGCAGGGGCTGACCAGGGCACTGTATTTACCATCTCCAGCCTGAGACCGTCTGAAAGGGCAGAGAAGCCTGGAGCTTACAATAACCATCCCTTCCCAGCTCCCCACATGTACATGAGCAGCCAGCCAGCCACACCACAGGGTCCCGGCCGGGCTTGCAGGCTGCTCCCAGCACAGAGGGTAGTTGGCCATCGCCGCTGCCTCCCTGGCCCTCAGTACCAGCCCAGCTGCTTCACCACACTTCCCTGCCTGTGAACTCCATGGGTTCATCCCCCCCAGGCAGCGAGGATGCTGCAAACACAGGCCAGGCTCACAACATCTCAGCTCAGCCAGCTCCATCCAGCAGGATAAGGCAGCTGCTGCATTAACTTTGGTTTGGAGCAATAAAAAGCAGGAAAAAGCATTTTTCACATGGGTTATCTGACCAAGCAATTCAAACTGCCAATGGTTTGAAAAGTCCCTGCCGTTAAGAAGTTTATCTTCTCTTTTCAGAAACAGCCACCGATAGGTAGGTGCCCACACTGACAGAAGTAGTTTTTGTAGTGTCTAGGTTTCTTGTGTTTAACAGAAAATATTCTGCAGGTTTGGGTCTTTTCTTCCTAACCAGTGCCACTGCCAGCAACGAGTGAAGAAGCACTTAGAGGACTTCTGAAAGCAGAGGTTGGGTTTACATATTTCCCTGTATCCTCTCAGCACAAAAGGCAACATCTGTTCCCACACCTGCACCCACCCTTGAGGCAGAAAACACCCAAAGTGACCATAGAAAGAGACCGGCTGGTAGGAAATGGTTTCATCAGGGCTCTTGCTCGCTCTGCCCAGACTCACTCCTTCCCCTCTGCCTCCCTTTCCTCCCCAGATTTCACCCTAAGCAAAAGCACATGCAGGACCCTGGCTCCCTCAGGGTCAAGTCTAAACCGGGAGGCGCAGCCTGAAACTGTGAGAGCCAGAGCAGAAAACCCCAAACCTGGCATGGTGCTGGCAAACCCAGAGGCTCAACATCAAACCCCAGCCACAGTCAATTGTGCCCACAGCACACCTCTGGTGCCGGCACCACGGGCTGGTAACCTGGCCCCTTCTCCATCCTTTAACCCTGTTTCTGCCCTAAGCTTGCTTGAGCCGCACGTACCCAAAAGGTTTGGTTTTTCTGCCTCCTTGATGCCAGAGCTATTTTTAACTACAAAGCTCCCAGCCCATAGACATTTTCCACTGGCTGCAAATGACACGGGCTGTTGTCACAAGCACACCGTGCTCCGGTACTTACCCCGGCGGCAGCCAGCCAGCATGGGGCCGCAGCAGAGCAGGACAGTGTAGAGCCTGGTCAGGGCCACCTCCACGCTGCCCCACGTCGTCTTCGAGGTAACCAGAGCCATGGCGAGCCAGTCAGTCCCCTGCCCGTGCAGATGTGCTGTGCTGTGCCACCCCGGCTCTTCTCTTTGCTTCCTTCCCCACAGCAGCAGCTTGTTCTCTGACGTGCGCAGCAGGAGCTGGGGTGGAAATGAAACGTGCCCATCTCTGCTACAGAGGGAAACCCATCTGCCTCCCGCCCCCAGCTTCCTCCCCATGGAGACCGGGATCAGCTGAGCCAGCCTAGCCCCTTCCCCTCCCCATGCGCTCCCACACAGGCACCCAGCCACCAAGCAGCAGGGACAGGCACCTCTGAGCCCGCACCCTCCTGGGGGAAAGCTCCCAGGGATGGAGCAGACAGGGACCACAGGTGACATCCTCAGCTCCAGCCTGCCCCATAAGTCAAAGGGCTGTTTTGGGTTCCCAGGCATCCATGGGTGCTTACACTAGGTGCCCATGGTAGTGGGGTGCTGGGGGAACATATGGCACTGGGCAGACAGGCAGAGTCTGAGCAGCCATGGGGTACCTATTGGCAGCCTGCTCCCACCAGGAAAGGATGGGAGAGGAGGAAGAAAGAGAAGGAGAAAAGAGTATGTTCTTTAAGAGACAGGAACTTCAGCGAGTACGTCACACCATTTTTCTGATGCACATGTCCTTTTTCCCCCAACAAGAAGCTTGCCTGATGTGTTGGCAAGGGTCCCACCAATACGGTTGAGACCTGGACAAGACCCTGGTCTCCTGCAGCCCTCACTGTTGTGGCACACAGCCACCTCAAAGGATCAAGGGTCGGTCCTAAAATGGCTTAAAAGCATCTGAGGTATATAAGGAGCGCTGAAAATTTGGAAGATGAAGAAGCAAGCAATGATCGAACAACTGGGATGGAGCCAGCTGAAGGTCAGAGCTGAATGTCCTCAAAACCCAGGGAAAGCAAAGCTTCCCAAATGAGATGGGGAGCACAATTTGCCATCAAAAGATGCTGAAGAAGAGAAATCCACAGGTCCCAAATATCCCTCCCTTGTTGGTTTAACTGAATTCACATTTGTGGGTCTGACCCAGGCAGGAGGCGATGTGGCTGGGGCAGGAAGAGGAAACGGTTAATAGTGTTTGCAAATAAACATGGAGAGCGGTGAGGTCTTTCAGATACTTCTCAGAAATTAGGAAGGCCTGTGCAAACGATTTGCATGTGCAACAGCAGCTGACTCTGAGAGGAAAGGCAGCAGCCATGAGGTGGTGAGTAAGCAGCGAGTAAGCGGAGGGATGGAGCGGAGGCACAAAACTGTTCCTTTAGCGAGCGGAAATCTGCAGGGCCTGGGCAGGGCAATGGTGATTGCAATGCAAGGGTGCCACACAGGTACGGCTTGGGGCCACCACCACTTTCGGCATAGCAGCCGGGTGCTGTTCCTGTTCTGCTGGCAGGCAGAGCTGGTGCCCAGCCACTAATGGTACTAAGGGCTCCCATGGGCCATCTCTAGCAAACGGTGCTGCTAAAGCCTGTGGAAATCAGGAGCTGCTGCTGCTGCTCAGGGCCCCAGCAACCCCCCTGCACTCACAGCGGGTTGGGGCAAGACTCAGCATCAGTTGGGAGGTGTCTGTGCATTCCAAGCAAAACTCAAAACCTCCTGCTCCCTGGTGAAGCCTCATACCCTCCTGCACCCGAGTGGCACTCCCAGGCAGCACCCTGCCCGCAGAGGCCCAGTCCCAGGTGCCCCCAGCCCTGCCACACATGCCAGCCCCCTCCGGCCCCTCATCCCAGCAGCAGCGTACTCCACACTGGCACCAGATGCACCTTCACGCTGTTTCCATGTGAAGCTGTGTGACGCACCCAGGACCTTTCTCAGCAGCATCACCCACTGCAAGTAGCAAGAATCATCACGGAGATTGCTGCACCACGATAAACAGCAAAGGAAGCAGGATGTCAGTCAGCTTCTCAGGAGGTGGCTCTATCGTACACAAGCCACTGTTCACCAGCCTCCCTCGGGAGAGTCAGCAACTGTGGGCAGGGAAAAGGGCACAAGGATGTGACTGGGTGGGGGATATTGGAGAGTGACACTTTTAAGCCTTTCTGGAAGATTTAAGAAGTTCCTGGCAGAAAGGAGCAAGACTGGTGTCTCTGTACTGATGGTTTGGAAGTATGGATCAGAGGCAGGAGGGGAGCACAGGGTGCGGCAGCAACACACAGGCAGGAACTGGGGGAACAGGCTTCGTAACAGCAAGGATTCAGGCTGCGCCCGCCTCCGCCGACGCACCCGGGCGCTCCCACCGAGGCCCTTGGGGCCGGGACACCACCGCAGCCCCCGCCGAGGCCATCGGCTGGCGTACAGGGCGCTGCCCTGCTGGCACCCGCAGCGCTCGGCGCCAAGTTCAGAGCCACCGCAGCCCACCGAACCGCGGCCGAGGGAGCGGGCAGGGTGGCAGGAAGGCAGCGGGGAGACACCCGGAGGCCGCCTTCCCCGCCGCTGCCGCCGTAAGCCCCCGCCACGCTCACGCCCCCGGCACCCATCTCAGCCCCCCGCGGCCACGTGCGAGCCCCACCGCGCCCGGCGCCGTGACGTACGGCGTGACGCGCGGCAGGCGGAAGTGGTGCGGTTGCCACAGTAACCAACGCCGGGGCGGCCCGCGGGGCACCGCGGCCATGGGCGACCCGGGCCGGGGCGATGGGCCCGGGAACACGTACAGCCTGCGGGCCAGCGCCCGGCACCGGTGAGCCGCGGGGGCTTCGGACCGAGCGACAGTGCCGAGCGGCTTTGGGTCGGGGCGCGGGGGAGGTGGAGCTGCGGTGGGGCTCTCAGGAAGTGTGGCCCCGGGCCCCGGGGGCTGGTATGGGGCTCTGTGCGCTGGGTGGTGGGAATGGGGGAGCCCCGGGACTATGGGGACTGGCGGGCACTGGGATCCCAGACTGACTTTGACACCAGAGAAAGGGGGTGTCTGAGGAGGGGAGCACAGGCAGGGGATGCTGCTGGAAGGGCTGGTTTCACACCTGTGTTTATGGGTGTTCAGCCTTTGGCAGGGCTGGTTAAGTATATCTCCATCTCAGCTGGGCTTTTTCCCCCCGTGGTTTTTAATTTCCCGTTTTTCTTTAATATGTGAAAGTTACGTGTATTTCTACACATAGCGTGAACTTTCTGGGCTTTCTGTTGCTGTTTTATTGCCCTGATAGATTTAAATCATCCACAGTAAAGGAATGCATCCGTGCAATACTGAAGGAGAAACTGGCTGATGTACAGTACATTCCAAACGACATGCCTCAGCTTACAATGTCTTTATCAGAGGCAATAAAAGACAGACTGAAAGGTAAGGAGGTTTGTTTCTTTCCTTACTGTGTCCTCTCCCTTTTTACAGAACCTTCCTTTATTCTTGAAACCTATTCCTTCCCTGTTGACTGACTCAAGGCTACTGTTATGAAACAATCTATTATATATACATATATTCCTTGCCTGCAGAACTAGAAGCCTAATTCAAGTAGACAAGATTTGTTTTCATATAGACTGGCTGGTGTGGGATGTCATCCTCGGAGGGGGAAAGAAGCTGCATTAGAGAGAAGAAAGAAGTGATGCTTCGTTGCTTCTTGCTTCAATAAACAGAACCATTCTTGCTTTTTTCTGCTGCAAGTTAGATCAGAGTTGGGTCAGAGTGGAGTAGCAGGGAGATCAGAACAAGGCTCAATGGGAGCAGCAAAGGGGGAGAGAATGAGGAGCATTCTCCCAGGAGGAGTGTGACTACAGCCTTACAGCACTGGGAAAGGTTGTGGTGGTGCTGCGCAGGATGCCCTCCACCATTTTTGAGCTCAAGAATTAAACTTCAGGCTCCATCAGGTGTTTCCTGTGTTTGCTGCTGGAACAGGTACATAGACGTGCGTTGGCACAGTCACTTTTTTTTTGTCTTCTTCCTGGCAAGAGGCTGGTGCTCCATCTGCTGGGCTGGCCTGACATGGTGGCACAGAGCTACTGTCGCCCTCGGCAGGAACCATGAATTTACACTTCTCCCAGAGTTACTCATCTGTTTTAAAGCCAGCAGCAGCTGTAGTCCCAGCACGAGTTGATGCTGAGCTAATACACACAGGGCTTGGCTTTAGGAATCTGTAAACACAGTCGCAGTAGCCTGAAGTGAGACTGGCCCAGTGTATTAGCTGGCATTTCTGATAAGCATTGACATGGTGGATGTTACCAGACCCAGCACGTTGTGTTCAATCCTCCAGTGGAAACAGTGCACCAGAATCTTCCCAGGACACTGTTTTGTTGAAGACAGTCATTAGGATCTATATTTTATTTTAAACATGCCTGTTCTCATTTGGCTTCTGGAACATCGCCGTGGCCTGATTGGATCTGTCCTGTGCCCCAAAGGTATTTCTTTACTATTGTAAAACAACTGCATATCTTTGCAGAAACATAACATACACCCACGTATGCTTTTATGTGGCCTTTTATCCCAGCTCAGAAGTAAAGGAAGCACCTATGCGGCAGAAGAATCTCTACAATACTTTTGCATCAGAACAGTTTCAAAATAAGCCATCTTTTTTTCAAATTGGATTTTGTCCACCATTCTTTTTATGTGTTCAGTTCCTGAAAGTTGTCAAAGTAGAACACTGACATGTTGTGTGGCCGTTCAGGGGTGTCCTCTGCCTTAGATGCATCTTTTGACCTATGCCAAATACCGTATTCACCCTTTAACTCCAATAAAACCATGGTACTCTGTACCTAGGAAGATGAAGCTGCAAGGTAGTCTGTCCACTTTGCCCATGTATAGGATTGCACAAGACACTTGCTTTGTAACCAGAAATCTTTAGTTTTCTGGGCCCTGTGTTGGGCTCCTATTTTAAACAAGTAGTTGTTCTCACTATGATTTTTTTCTCTCTCTCCAGAGGTGGGATTTGACAGGTACAAAATGGTGGTGCAGGTCGTGATTGGAGAGCAGAGAGGAGAAGGAGTGAAGTAAGTTTTGCATCTTCTAATTGTATTTTTATAAATTTTGTCGGGTTTGGGTGTTGTTGGGTTTGGGTTGGTTTTTATTTTTTTTTTTTTTTGTTTGGTTGTTGCTTGTTTTGTTGTTAGGTTTGTTTTGGGGATTTTTTTCCTCCTTTGGAAGCTGTTTCCAACTTCCTAGGTACAAAGTTCCCTCTGCAGACGATGATGAAACTGTAAAGCACTTTCTTTTCTTTTTAAGTGGCAAGTGAGGGCTTGGATTGTGCCTCCTTGAATTACCCTGTGATAATTGGCTGTACAGTGGTTCTTAGCAAGCAGAAATGCTGAAAAGCATTTGTGAAGAGTGTTGCAGAAAGGCATTTTAAGTTGTATTCATGATGAACTATAGCACACACCCAGCCCATTCTCAAGGCCTGGCTGGAGCACAGGAGCTATGGTAACTCACTTCTGTCTAAAGCCAGATTTCCATAAACTCTTAATTTGCATTTAATCCCCCCAGGTAGGCATTTAAGAAGTTTAAATTTCTGTAATCCCTATACAATACTGTCATGGGAACCGAGCCTAGACTAAATTCTAGTTTGGCTCCAGATAGCTGCAATTGCACAAAAGAATTCCTCTTCAGCTGCAGAGTGGGATGTAGTTTTCCATTACTAGTGAGTAGGGAGAAAACGAAAGAGAACAGCCTACAGGGTTTATGTGCTTTATCTATTGGGCTTATCTTTATTATTGTGCCCGGTGCTCCAGCAGCAGAAGATAAGTGCAGCAGAGCTGTAATCAGATCTGCTGCCTCAATGTTCTAGAGGTCAGGAAGGAATATCTATACTTGCTGCTCAGGCTTTTGTCAGGAATGTCTGTCTGCAGGCAGACTGCTTCAGAAGCGCCGTACCAGAGTGAATGGTTCAATGAGTGAAGTGAAATGAACTTCAAGGAAAAGTGAAGCCCAGCAACACAGGCTGATAGAGCAATTGGGGAAATTTTCTGGTTTTCAATAGGCAGGAGGCGAGACTGAAGCATGATTGCTAACATCCTTAATGCAAAATACTGGGAAACCAGGGTATTCCAGAGGCAGAGTGGACTACTGGACTGAATAAAAAGCAGAGTAACCCTGAGAGCTATGGTAATGGGGTGGGGGGGAGTGGGGGGAAGAGAGGGATTAAAAAAGGACTAAATTCAAAGTCTTCTAACAATGAGTTGTATGTCTAGGGACTAGGAACAACATGCTGTGCCACAAACATTGATCCTGTCAGCTGAGACTGACTGTGGCAGGCTGGGACGTGGGCATTTGCAGCAGGGAGAAGGGAGTGTCAATGATCTTAGACAAGGCAGTACTGAGGTCTCATCTGTAATATCCCATTACAGTCTGGTTGCTTGTCTTCAAGGTAAGGCTTGGACTGAAGCAGGTGTAGAAAAAAGCCAGCAGGATGGTCACGGAATAGAGTATAGATACAAGAGGACTAGAAGAGCTTAGCTCATGGTCTAGTAACACAACGTCTGCCAAGGAATACGATAGCTCCCTATAAATAAGTTGGGGGTATGTACCATGAGGGTACAGGAGGTGAAGGACAAGAACAAATAAGCTATATTAGCCACCGATATGCACAGGCCAGAACTCAAAGATTCTTAAGCACCATAGCTATGAGGTTTCAAGCCCTGCTGCACAGTGGAGGTGGCAGGGTTGATAGCTGAGGAGTTTAAAGATGAAGCTTGATCCACATACAGAAGGGGTTACAGCATGTGGTGGAATTTAGCAGTGGGGATCTAGGCTCAGGATTCAGGAGAATTCTTCCCATTTCCTTTATCTTTAAAAGAAGCTTAGGTCCTTGTATGTGAACCTTGTGGGTGATGGCTCAACTCTGTGTCTTTTGTCTAGCATGGCTGCGCGATGTTTCTGGGATGCTGACAATGACAGCTGTGCTCACGATGTGTTCATGAATGTAAGTATCAACTGTTTTACCATGGGAAAGTGTAAAGCTACTTGCTTTTGTGTGAGAGGCAGAGCAACTGTAAATATGGAGCAGAAAAAACCAGCCACTAGAAGGAAGGAACCAAGACTATTGAAACAGTATGATTTACATCCTCATTCACAAAACTTACTTAGATATAATATCAAACATAGTAAAACTTATTTCTTGAGTAGGTCATACAGTGCTGTGCAAAAGTCAATATAGTCACACCATTTTATGGTTGGGGAGAGGAAGCACAAGAGAGAAAGTCTTTTCTTACATGCTTTGCTGAACTGCTGTTGTGGAGTACGGCTGGAATCCAGGACTGAGAAAAAGCCAAGGTTTTATTTCTTTATTAGTTTTTTTATTACTATTTTAAACTGACACCTAGACACCTGCGGGTGTATGGAGGGGATAACCTGAGGTACTTCTGACATTCAGACACACTGTCCTGAGTTACACCACAAGTGAGGAATTAATCACAAGTGATAAGGAACTGATTAAGAGACAGAAACTTGCAATGTATCATAGGACAGGGTTATGCTGTGGTCTAAGTGTTGTCTTAGGTCAGCCTTTTCAGCTAGGCTAGCAAAGAGCTTGCGTGCAATAACACAGAACCTTTCTCTGTTTTCCCCAGGACAGCCTGTTTTGTATAGTAGCTGCATTTGGCTGCTTCTACTATTGAAGATGGTAAATGTTGCACAGAAGGACAGAGGTGGGGGAGAACACCTTAGGGTATTTTTTGTTCAAGTGCACAAAAGCATAACAAAATAACAGCTCTACAAAGCATGCACCACACCTGTTCTAGATGCTACAACATTCTTTCTTCCTTGTGGATATCAGTGTAGCTTTAAGCACAGTATTATTATGTCCTTTATTTAAATCACCCTTCAATTATATATAGTGTGTTGGGTTTGTCCTAAAACTGTATTGCCAGTAGCCGTTGTTTCTAAGGCAAACTCAACTTTCATCTTGAAAGGGTTCTGTTGCTTTTATGTTTGTTAATTTTCTGAAATGGATTAAATATTTATAAGAAATGTAAGATAATAAAATCTATGTATTTAGTATTTCCTCTTCTGTGGGTTGACCCTTGTCATTTCCACTGTTTCTCCTTCCACTCTACAAGGTGCACTAGCCTGGATGACTTGTCTGTGCTTCTCAGATGATCGTTTCCTGTAAATTAACCCACAAAGCTGACCTCTTATTCTGGTTATCCAGATTTGTTCCTGCGACTCCCATAACAATTGGGCTGTGAATCCCAGCTGTGTCATATGAGATGGTATTAACTGATAGGGAGAAAAGGTATTTAGGACATCAGGTCAGGCCACCAGCCTGCATACTACACAACTACTGAAACTCCTCATTGGTCTGGTGCAATTTGTTACGACTCCGGAAAGGAGCAGTAGAAAAGGCTGCTGTAGATCTGAAAAGGAGTGCTAAAGCCTGTCAACTCCCCAAGTATCAGATGACCAGGTCGGCTCCTGAGAGCGGGTGTCACCAGAGCACATCTCAGATACCTGTTGGAAGGTGGGATGAACGGCTCTGTGGTGATGCCCTTTCTCTTTGTACTGACCAAGCAGCAAGCACAGCTGAACCATTTCAGTGGCATGAATGGCTTTTATAGTGCTGAAGTGGGGCAAGGTGAATCCTGACCCCTACCCATACTGACTGTTGGACCTGAATGCACCCTACCCATGCAGCTTGGGAAGCAGGGAAGTAACAAATTGTGTTGCATCTTCTAGAACCACTCTTTTGGCTACAACACTTGAGGCAGCATACTCATGTTTCTCTGATGTTTGTTTGAAAGTGGCTTTCTCTCATTTTCCTCTGATGGGAAATAGAGGGTGCTTGCATGATACCACCATGGCCCAGAGCAGCTGGGTCTGCTCTAGGGGTGCTTAGCTCCCTCCTTCCACAATTCCCAGAATTTACATCGGGCATTTGAAGGGCCGCGAGTCGAGGTTATGGGCGGCAGCAGCAAACCTCCGCTGGCCCCTTCTCCCGCTGCTGGCCCCCGGTCCAAGCCCCGGGGCATCCGCCACTCTACGAGGCCAGCCCAAGGCGGGATGGGGGGGCCCGTTGTGCGCCGGAACGGAGATTCCAGCCGCGGTTTCCCGGAGCGCGGCTTCCCGGAGCGCGGCCGGTCCCTTCCTGCCGCCCCGGGCCGACACGCAGCGGCTCCGCCCGCAGCCCCGTTGGCGTTGGCGGGAGCGGGGCGGGGCCGGCGCCGGCGCCGGGAGCGGCTCCGGCAGCGGCGGCGGGGCCGGGCCAGGCCGGGCTGGGCTTGGCTGAGCGGTGGCGGAGCGTGCGGACGGCGGCTCGCTGGTAGGGGGCGGCGGCCGGGGCTGTGCGCACCGGGGGCATCTGGCGGGCCCCAGGGTCTCTGGGGTCTGTCACTGCGGGCCCGGGGGGCTCTGGGGCGGCTGCGGGGTCTGTCCCTGTCGCAGGGGACACGGCGCTTGCTTTGGCACCAGAGGAGTGCCCGTCGCGGGGGATGGAGGCAGGTGGGGGGCTCCTCTCTGTGCCCTGCGGGGTCAGTGGGGACCTCTTCCCAGCGGGGTGGCCAGGCATGGGGCAGCCCGGCCTGGGCTCGCTGTGGAGTAGGGGCACTTTGAGAGGTGCTGCCTCACAGGGACGTGGGGTGCTTGGCTTTGGATAAAGGGACAGTGTCTGCTGGGGAGGGTCGTGGTGCGCTGCTTCCCTTTGGAGGGAGCGTGGGGAGAGGCTGGAGCTTGGGCACAATGCTTGGAGGGCAGCAGGATGAGCTGCGCTGGGGGCAGGCAAAAGGAGGCAGCAGCAGATGCTGGGCGAAACTTTCGGGGTACACCCCCAGGGATTGGAGCATGAGGACTGGGGGGGACATCCCGGACCCAGGGGATGAAACCAAGGGCTGGGCTGGGGAGAGAGGAGGAGAATGACAAGCAGGTGGCCCTGACTGCGGAGAGAGAAGGTGTGACCTAGCTGCCGCGCAGCACACATCCTCTCTAACCCGCTTTTTTGTGTCCACCAAAGTCCTGGCTGCACTGATTTATCGTTTTGTAATTAAAGTCTGCAGGAATTCTGAGAGCTGCAGCGCTCCTCAGTAGCCCTCGCTTGCTGTGGAGGGAGGTGCAGGATGCTGCAGGTGGTATTCTCTCCTCCGTCCCCACCCCGTGCCTTTGCAGCACCAGGTCCCCAGTGTGGGGCTGGCGTGTGGTCAGAAGCAGGTACTGCTGGGTTTCCATCTGCAGGATTCCTGGGCCTGAGCACAACCACTGTATTTGCTTTGAAATTCGCATGACAAACACCTGTGCTTTGTTTCCTGAAGGAATTTGCTGTACTTACAGAATTATTACAATTTATGACTTGGAAGTTTCCTGGTCCAAGATCTAGATTGTAATTATCTTGAAAGTACTGTAGGGTGAGCCACAAATAATAATTGTTGGAGCAAGGGCTTGGTATTGATGTGTAAACCTACTGAGGAGGTTGCCTCCTGAAGTCACAAAAGGCTCTATTAAACCCTAAAAACAAATCATACATGCAACTCAACACAAAAGTCAGGACTGGGTGACCACCCATCCCTGTACTTTATTGTCCCTGGCCAGGCTCCAAATCTTCTCTGATATTCTGCATAAATCCTCCTCTTCTTCGCTAACCACAGCAGAGACAGTCGCACACTGGGACACTCGGTGCCTCGGGTTATGGTATACCCAGAAGGGCTGCAAATTCACGGAGAAGGTCTTGCCACCAGGTTCTCTTTTTTGTGTGTGTATTCCATAGCAGCGCTGCCGAGGTGATCATGCTGCACTGTTTTCAGTTGTGGTGTTAGAATTGTCTTAAGCTATTTGGGACTTTGTTGGTGAAAAGCAGCATCTTTTCATCAATTGCAAGACAGGTACCAGATTTCTGTGCTTGGGCTCTGCTTGAAAAGATATTACCAACCTGCCTGCATCAGTACAGGATGCAAGGCTTGGGGGTTTGTTTTAGCAAATATAGCAAAGGTCTGCATCTGGATGCCGTTGTACCGCTGTGCGGCACTGGCTGAACTGGAATCCCCTTTATATGTTCATGTGGCTATTAATATGCTGCAGGTTGGTTGCTTTTGCTCAGCCAGAGTAGCTGAAGCAGCCTGTCTTATAAGTGTAGACAGGACTCTGCCTACCAGATCCTGCAGTAACTTTAGAAAGGGGCTTGAGGGCTTAGGCCATCTAGATAGAGCAGATGTGGGCTGGGACGCAGCCATTAGCACTCAGGTTTTTTAGCAGATACTTTTACTCTGAAGATTGGGGTAGAGCTGGGCCTGGCAAGCTTGGGCTGGGAATGAGGTTGCCTTGGAGACTGGGCAAGGTTTTTAAGCACGAGTTGAAGGGAAATCTGTGATGAGTCTTCTGTCATTAACCTCTTCTGAGTCTTTCTGTCTGCAACAGACCTCTACAGGGATACGCACCAGTAAGTTAATCGTAAATTTGGGGTTGGAGTGGGGGGAGAACAGGGGGAAAGGGATACTCTTCTCCCCTTGATGGAGGAATGCAGGGTCATTTTGGTACTATACAGCCTGTCAGGGGAATTACCTGAAGTGACAGGACTTATTCCTTTTACCTGAGGCCCTCGCTTATGTGCTGCCCATGTGTCAAGGCAATTCTCTGCAGACAGCTGGCAGAGTGCAAAGTTTAGTAGCATTTGCCTGCAGATGAGTCAGCAGAAGAGAAATAGCTTGCTCCTGTAAAATGGGGCGATCTTGTAGGCAAAGCAGCACATGACAGTCACATCTGATGTGCCAACACCTTCCAAGTTCAGAGGGACGATAGGGGAGCCTGGGAGCTGTGGGTGTCAAGGGGCCTTGCTGGTCCAGCCTGCCAGTCTTGTGCTGACTTGGATTGGGGTGGGAAATGCAGCAGCCTGGAGCCAGAGTGTTTACTGAATAGTTGCAGCTATCTCTTGTTTTCCACAGGCTTTAGAATTTAAGTAGCAGGATTGTTTTTGCCTTGGCATGTGAATCTGCAAGTGAAAAGCAGTGGAAGTGGCAGAAGAAATCCCACTACTGCATGTAGATTTGCAGATAATATTCTTCAATAAATTCCTTGGGACATGAGAACACAAAGAATGCAGATGGGCCGGGTCCTCATGCCACTGGTGTGGTTAGGGTGCAGAAATACGCAGGAATTATCTGCGTCTCCAGTGTAGTGCCAGGCACACAGTTCTCTGACACCTCCAAAGCTAAACAAAACATCAGTACTGTCCATGGAGATGCAGACAGCGAGATAAGGCTTTGGCTAACAAGAAGGTTTGCCACACCTATTCTGACCTTCTGCATCTTCCAGAGGTGTTAACTGCGGAGTTGTGGTTAAATTCCAGCTCGGATGATGGCGTAGTTAACTAACCTTAGAAGAGTTGTAAATTCTTTCCCTACTTTTCCCTGTGGTTTTTTTTTTCCTTTGTGGTAACCAATGCTTGTCCTTTTTTCCTCACAGAAGCGGCTGCATTTCAGTGGGATTCAGTGGTTCCCTGACAGGGAGAGCAACTCCTCCCATCTGGCAGTTGGCTGGGCCTCGCAGAGCTCGTGCAACTCTCTTGAGGTGAGCTAGCTGGCACCTTGAGGTGATGCAAGGTGCTGCTTTGATACAGGATATGCACCTAAGAAGTTTCAGAAGCGAATCCCTGAGTGTTTTGTCAAGTACTGCAGAGGCTGAGATTTGCCCACGGCTTTCCCGAATGGGGCACTTCCAACCTTGCTCCTCATGAGCAGTTTCTGGTGTTCAGCACACTCAGTAATGCAGGAGGGTGGTGCCTTAAACAAAATAGAACAATGTTAATATTTTACAGCAGGGCTCGCTCTTCTGGTTATGCCTGGGTTTTATCTTGGCTTTTTTTCAGAATGAGCTTTGAGAGTTGTCTTCTCTTCCCCATTCCCCATCTGCTGTAAATGTAATTAATTTTAAACAGGCAGTGTTTTATGCATTTAGGGAAGCAAAGCTGTGTGCTCATGTGCTAAGCTCAGCTACAGATGTTGTATCCCATTGTTAGTAAGTAATTGTTTGGGATGCTATTTTAGGGTCAAAATGAAACATTCTAAGATTAATCGCTTTGTAGCAGTAAGGTATGGTTTGTTTTTAAAAACAATGTGTTCCCAGTTTTTAATGAAAACAAGTTTGGTGCTGAGAGGACTTCACAAAAACGTGCTAGCCACAGGAGAGAAGTTTTAAAGCTCTGAGGAATGGTAAAATTGTTTAATTTCTACATCAATTTGAGCACTTAGCAGGGCTGTGTCACTCATGAGATGCCCAGCCCAGCTCTCCAGACACTGCAGAGGCTCCTTCAGCAACATCTAGCCTATAAGATCAGAGCAGACAGAGCATATTTACTCCATCCTCAAAGCAGCTTTCTCCCTTGGTACATCAGTTGTTGCTGCTGCTAGGTGGCTGGTGCTGTCTGACCACTGCTGCTTATTTGATGCAAACAAAATGCATTCACTTAAGGTATTGCTTGTCATCATTTGACTAGGTATACTCTGAGAACTGTAAAAGTGAATTAGGGTGGAGGGAAACTAGTTGCTTGGGTGTGGGAAGAAGCTGTTGGAGATTTTTCCTGGGCTTGGACAGTGGTGCTGTGCATCAGCATAAAGCATAGTGTTGCCCTGTGCTGTAACCTGCTTTGACTGGCTGTGAGCTCTGCACAGGCAGCAAGATGCTGGCAATAGCTCAGCACAGTGTAGTTGTGTGCGGAGAGGTCTGGCTGCTCTGATGTGCCAAGCTAATGCAGGAAGAGCTTCACCTGTTTGTGCATGGGGACTGCTATGTCTGTACTTCAGCACCAGAGCCTCTGCCAGGGCTTTTTAATGTTTTGATGGACAGTGGTTCTGAATGACTGTGTTCAGCACTTTAATAGACCTTTTAATTCTCTCCAAAGGGAAGGAAAGCAAGTGTTCAGAGACCAACAGGTGACTTGAAGCACAGTGAAATTATTTTGACCAAATAACAAGAAAATCTGCTGCTGTTTCCCCCCACTGTTTCTACAAACACTGGGATTACTTGAACCAGAGACAGAGGCCTGCTGCTTTTTGTGAGCTAGATGGTTTCTGCTAGGATCATGGTGGTGAAGTAAACAACTCATACAGAGCGTGCTTGCAAAACCTAGGAATTGCTTGTGTCATACCCTTTGTTTTCACAGAGGCACTCTGGAAGCTGCTGCATTTATAGCACAAATCTTACCTGAAAGTTGAATGTTTGCAAAGTACTTTTGTCTTCTTCCAAATACTGTTTTGGCTTTCCACTCACCTATGATTCTCTTTTCCTGTCCTTAGTGCATTGTGTTGAACCTAACAGCTGCCTGGGATACTTAGATGCATGTAGCCCAAAACCAGTTCAGCTGTCTCTGGTCCTGATACTGTTCCTAAGGTATCATCTACTTGATGCTAGGTGGGGAGATTGGTGTGTTCACATGTTACTAAACTGCATTTGACTCCTTATTTTGGAACATTACTTAACCTGGAGTCATTTGTGCTTGAGTAAGTCCGATCACTAAATCTGCTTCTTAACAGCTCCCTTTCACAAAGCCCACCCTTCTTGGTTGCTGAACAACAGAGCTTTGCCCGGTTGCCCTTACTGAGGACAGTTCCAGCTTGTCCCAAGCAGGAATGCTCAGCAGTTGCCCTCTGCTAAGGAGAGGGGTGGTGTTCAGAGGGACATCTGCCGTGTCTCATACCTCCCACTTCCCCCACCTAACATGTTCCAGCACACCCACTGCTTATGGGTGGGGAGACGTTTTAAATTCCACACGGCTCTTATTATTAGGGTGTTGAGGCACACACGTAAGCATCATTCCTGGGCAAAGGGGTCATGCTGCTCTCAGGAACAGCAGGTCAGAAGTGCCAGTTGCTGCACTGGAGAGCTCCACACTTCAAGTGAGCCAGAAAGATAATGCTGCTCTTTAGTTACAAACTTTGCAAATGTAGCACCCGTTTCTAACTCCTGCAGCAGCTGAAATGGGAATGTTTGCTGCCATATCTTTCTATAAATCCTTAGTTTTGCTTCAGCTGTATGGAGTGCTGGGCTTCCTAATGCTCCAGGGCCCTTTTGGGAAAGTGCAATGACTCCAGCTCAAAAGCACAGATGGCTGTCATGATTTCTGTCCTAAATTGGTGGTCTGTCTGTCCGTTCATCACAGAAGCAGTTCAGCTGAACCACTGCTAATTACAAGCTGGTACATAAAGTGCCAGCAGTAAGTGTGCCCCTAATGTGATATCAGCAGCTGCTTCACCATCAGCTGAGTCACTGCTGCAGTGGGGACAGGAGACAAGAGGGGAGCACAGTGGCAGCCATCCCAAGGTGAACCGTCCCCACTGGGGAGCTGCAGCTTGGTCTTACACATGCAAAAAAGCAAACAGCAAGCCGGGTAGTTGTTGAAGTTATGACCATGGGTTGCACCCCTTCCCTCTCCCTTACCCTGCTGCTTAAACCTGCTTCTTCCTCCCATCAGGATTGTACAGGGATGCAGCACACCCACCGTCTTGATGAGTGGGTAGGGGACACAGAAGGTTGGAAGAGTGTTTGCCTTCATCAAAATGAGAGCTAGGGGAGGGCTGCATGCAGACTAGGCATGCCTTAATCCTTAGGTTGCTTTTGAGATGCTAAAATAGTATAATTAGCCCTGTAGTAGTGATTTATAATTTGCATTGCAACTCTTGTTCAAGTTTCTCTCCAGCCAGCTGGCTGCTGCACACTTCTCTCTGCAGAACAGCTCCAAGTTGCATTAAATGATTCAGTATTCCCACCAGGCACTGTTTGTCAAGCCTTGGCAGCTGGTGCCAAATACAACTGGCTAAGCCCCTTGTTAGGTGGCTGTGTCTTTGCGCTGACCTTCTGTACGCTGTGCCTGCTGTTGACTGATTCTGCTTTGGAAGAGCTGAGAAATATTTTTACTGTTTTTTCTCCCTCTCTCCTTCATTTTGTTCCAGTTCTTGCTGGGTGTGCTTGGCAAGATGGAGCCTCCGACCTCCTCCAGGCTGAATTCCCGTAAGAGAAGAAAAGGTGGATCTGGCCCCAATGGGGCGACAGAGCTGGATGGAATCCCTCCAAAAATGTCCCGGCGCTCACTCGTAAGTAAGCAGAGATAGGAGCTTTAGGTGCCCGAGAGATTAGGACATTGAGCTGTAACAGCAGAAAGATAAATGTGATGGTTTTTCTGTGGGGGGTAGGGGAGAATCAAATGACAGTAGCTATCCTTCTTGCAAAGCCAGTTTAAAATCTTCCTTTGTTCATACTAATAACATACTTACAATGTGGGCTTAAATTAGGTCTGAGGAAAGTGTCACTAAGCTGCTTTTGTGGTGTGTCTAGCTTGTTTATAGTCACTTAAGCTGAACCTGAACAGGCATGAATGTAGATACTCATGGAGAAGTAAGCATTCATTTCTCACAAGTGGGTTTTATGAAGTGACCCAGCAGGAGGGAGAAATACTCCAAATAAGTATGTAACAACCCATGCAGCTTGCAGAAAGCAGTCGTGTTCAAGTCAGGGAACTGCAGGAAGGTGTGAAGCCTGTACGCACCTGCAGAAGCAGTCTATTGAATTCACACTCTGAAACACCCAGAAGATAACTGCTCCTTTGATCCTCTGGTCTGGCAGGAGACTGCATTTATGTTGCTGGTACTTTGAGAGTGTTCAGGAAAATTTCTCTGTCTAGATCAACCTTGGGACAGCTTTAGCAAGCTAAAGCCACTGGGGTCTCTTCTAAAGGGGGTCTGTGCCAGTTAATACTAGTGTAAAGGGCTGACTTTAACTTCTCCTTGCCACAATATTGTGATGATAGACTTTTTACAGCTCTTCTCTGCCCTCTTCCTGGAGCCGTCCTGTGTATCACGTGTGCTCTAATTGCTCTTCCCTTATCTCTGTCAAAAGCCAGCTACCATCCCTGCCACGTCGTACTGGGGTCATAGTCCTTGGCAAAATAGGGTGATGTGTTGCAGCTTTCCTCTTTGATAACAATGTTTTGCTCTTCAGAAGTACTTCAGTCCTGTCCCAGAGTATCTGGCAGATGGTAACAAAGCAAGAGCAGCACCAACAATGAGAACTGGGGAGGCAAGCATTGGGAAAGGAGGCTCGACCTGTTGCATGACTTATCCCTCAGAACCTTTTTATCCTTGACTGTTGTCAAAACCCACCCCATGTATTTCAGTAAGGAAGGAGAAGTGTGCAGGTTATTCCATGGGAATCACTTGCTCTTCAAGTTGGTGTCTGTCCTGTGTTAGAAATAAAGCATCTATGAACAGCACACAACAGACAGTATCTAGCCACTCTCAAAAGTTTCTGGCTGTTTTTTAGCCAGAGGGCTAGCACAGACCTCCTGAGGAAAGATTTTTTTTTTCTTCTTTTGTGAAAGATTTATCTATTATAGCAAGAGTAATAGTGTCGCCTAACTGTGACATTACCTTGAAGCCTTTACCACTCCCAGCTCAACAGCTGGCTAGCAGAGCGTTCCCCTGAAGCAGCAGGGCTCAGCAGCAGATGGTGGTAGCAAGCTTGCTGACGCATAAGCCTCTCGTATTGTGCACATCAGGTTGAGTCCTGACCCTTGTAGGCACTGCGGAGGAAGTGCAACACTCTGGCAGGACCTTTTGAGGACATTTCTCTGTGATCATCTGATAATTTTGATAGGGTTTTTTATGCTTTTATTCCTAGCTTCATATCAAGTATGTGCGAACCACATGCAAAGAATCTGTTTTATTCACAAGTCCCAGATATAATGGCAATGATGAAAGCAGAGATGTGCAGGCCTTACCTAACAGTAAGGATCCTGGTAGAGGATGTTGTGTGTGAAACACGGGTACTAGAGCCTCAGTAAGTTAAAGGAGATTTTCAGCAGTATCAGTGTGCTTGAATCTAGTGGTCAGTGAAGTGCTTTCTTGTGCGCTTCACTTTGAGCACTCTAATAAGGAATGATGTTAGCAACAAGGAATGCCATTAGCAATAATAGCAGCAGTCTTTCTAGTTGCAGTGGTGCTGGGCACCATGGCAGGATGCTGCAATGGGACAGGAAGTCAGAGAGGAAATGGCTCATTAGGTTTTTGCAGCTTGAATGTGTTATTGTAATGATCTGCAAGCTCATTTCCTAGTCTTCTGGCTTGGGAAAAAGACATCCATTGCTGCCCCATACCTTCCTGCTACAAGGAAATGGGGCTGTTTGTTCTGTTATGGGAAGGGCAGATGTTTTGTTTTCCTTCAGAGGAGACCAGAAGTTATACCTGGACTTCAGCTGCTGATTAAACAAGCTAGCAGATTAGAGGTGTTCTCCTGCATCAGTTGTAGATACCAAGTTATAGTACCTACAGTTGTAGATGCCTGCAACAGTTACAGATGCCACAGGTTGAGGTCAATCTCTCACTGTGTATGGCTCAGAAATGGGTGATGATACACATGTTCCCTGGGAATTAGTGCTGCTGTTGGTATTGCTCTTCTGCTCGTTCATAAAATCAAGTCGAGGAGCTGTTACAATTTGTACATCATAGCACAAGCACTCAGGCACAGCAAAGTGATGGTCTTGCCTGGGTTGGCATAGCTGGAGCTGCGACAGTGAGGTTTGATGAAGCTTGGCTTATGCCGCTCTGAACTGCTGTTTGTCAAAAGTCTGGTTTTACCAGCTGCAGATCTGAGCCTCCTGTTCTCTTGCGTCCAGTATGACTGCCATCTTCTTAACTCCACTTTTCTCTCTATTTCTCTCTAAACTTAGGCTAAGCACCCTATAGGGGTGTTTTGAGGTTTAACACTAATTAGTCTTTTAGTACGTGTGTTTGAATTGTGCACAGTGAGACACAGTGAGTCACTTGGTGACTAGGACACTGCAGTGTCAGTGCTGCTGCTGTATGCTGCATTCTCACATGTAACCTTTTCTGGCTATTTAGGGACTGAAGGAACCGGCTCCGTTCTCAGATGAAGTAGAAATCGATTACAGCAAGCCATACATCAGAGTAACATATGAAGAAGCAATGAGAGGGACCCCTTGTAAGTAGAAAAACAGATTGGAAGGGGACTGTGTAAATGTTGGAGGGTGGGATGCAGGTATGATTGATTGTGATATCTTTGAGACCAAACCAACCTTGTGTGTCAGACCAGTTTTGTGGTCAGTGATTTGGTTAATGCTTTGGTGGTTAGATAACTGTTCCCATGTGAAATTGGTCTGCCAGTACAACTGAAATTGGAGCTCATGTGTGTGAGGAGCCATACCTTCACCAGTAAGGCTATTTGATGCAAACAGATATTTGTGGTTTAGCTCTTCCGTGCCGCTGGCAGCTATAGAATAGTATCAGAGCTGAACATTTTTCTGTACAACTTTG
This sequence comes from Strigops habroptila, assembly GCF_004027225.2. Classification (NCBI taxonomy): domain Eukaryota; kingdom Metazoa; phylum Chordata; class Aves; order Psittaciformes; family Psittacidae; genus Strigops; species Strigops habroptila. The sequence continues at coordinate 36,292,587 of NC_044284.2, read as the reverse complement.
AAGCAGCTTAAGGTTAAGCACTTTAAAAGTCATCTTTTCTGAAACTTGAAAAGGGCAGACAAAACCAACATGTATCTTTTTTCCAGAATGTCCCATTGTAGCCTGGCTTTGAACTAAAGTCAGTGTTCTTAAACACAGTAGGCCAGCCCCAGAACAAGAACGTATCCTTTTATTCTCTAAACCAGGCTGGGCGAAACTGTTCTCTTTGCAAGTCTAAAAGGGAGGCTAAAAAGAAGGCAGAGGCAGGGCTGACTCCTGAAGGGTGGCTGCGCTCTCTTGCCAGAGTGTACAGACAGTGCTGTCTTGGCCTCTCTGTTGTGTCTACAGAGACAATAAAAATGCTGCACTTCTACCTACCTGACTACTGATGAGACCTGGCAGTGGTTTCCTGCAGAGGTTCTAGAAATCCGATGCCTTTCACAGTCCACATTAATTTCCCAGCTGAAAATCTCCAGAGCCTGCCTAAGGTCTCTGATTTCAGTAGCAATGGCTCTCCTGCCTGCTAAGACTAAAATACACTGCATGCTTCCTTGTTGCTGTTTATGCCTGTGCTCAGGAACCATAGCTGCTGCAGGTATGGAGGAAAAGAGAACAGTTTCCAGAACATGACTGTACTTTCATAAGGGCCTGCCAGGACCAGCCCTCTCCTGGCATACAGAAGGCTTTTGCAGTCTCAGATCTCCAGATCCTTGGCTCTCCAAAGCCTCCTGGCATCTTTAGTGAGGTGGATTTGCTGAAAAGGGATTGAAAGACGCTGTCCTCAAAGCAGCTTCTCTGCTTAGCTTGAACTTAACAACCCTACCTTTGTGTTTTCTTTGAGTAGTCAGCCTGAGTTTTTGGGTAGAGCCATACACTTCATGGTCTGGGGAAGCTGATGATAGCAGTGGGGAATTAGAACAGTCTGGTCCCTCAGCTAGACTGGTAGCTGTGGCAGTGGCTGCAGAGGAGGAAGCTGAAATGGTCTTGAGATGTTATCCTGGCTGGCAGGGGGAAATCAGGCACCTATGAAACATTTGGGCCAGTTCCCCTCCGGTAGCTCCCTGCTGTGCAAAAAATGAATGCTGTTTTGGGTTTCCATAGGAGGGAGATGTTTGGCGTTTGTTTTCCCTTGGTCTCCCTTCAACTTGTTTCAGTGGATATGTGGTAGGCTTTGAGTCTGTCTTTGAATATAGTTGTATTTCAGCTGAGCTGCTTTTGTTTCCATGTGGAAAGGCAGAGTGCCAGCCATTGCTCTTTACAAACTTTTCCTGGCCACAGCTCTGCTTTCTGCCACTTTTCTGCAACATCCCCATGAGTTTTAGAAGGTCTCCAAATGCGGACATGAGCAGCAGCTGCTTCTCCAGGAAGGACTCTTCACAAATGTCTCTCTGTCCCTTTGGCACAGTGGATCGCCCCGTAAGAGTTTATGCTGATGGAATATTTGATTTGTTTCACTCTGGACATGCCCGGGCCTTGATGCAAGCGAAGAACCTCTTCCCAAACACATACCTCATTGTTGGAGGTAAGGAGTGACCTTGTTGACTTTGGCTGTCGTAGGAGTACAGTTTACCTCCATTTGTGGTTCTGCATGTAGATGGCATAGTAAGGTTTTTGTCTTTATGGCTTCACTGGCCATAAAGCAGCTCTCACTGCAGCCAATTGTCCCAGATGTTGTTGGAGTCTCACTGTAATATGTTGAGAGTTGGGTATGTCTGCAGAAAGATACCCTGTAGCAAATGAGTGCTTAAGGAAAAGACTTTTTTGATCACACTGTGACAGACACTGGTGAGTTGCACATCTGAGTATCAAAATATATTAGGGACAATTGAACATCTGCCTCTTGAATGAGATAGTTAAAGAATGAGTAACAGTCCCTCCATGGCTGGTTGACCTTTGTGTCACCTGTATCACAGTGCATGTCACTTCCCCACTCCAACTCTTTGCTGGGGATTGCTTGTGGCTAATCCCTAACAGGTCCCGCTAGGAGTGTGGAGATCACGGTTTTCTGGGCATGTGGCCATGGAAGTCAGTGAGGCCCCATTTCTCCAAATAAAGGTTCCCTATTTTATCTGTTAGGTTCAAAGGTCTTTACATGCTGCCAGGAATATCCTGCTGACTGCCTGAGGGGATCTAGAAGAGGTGTTTCAGCCAGGCCTCCTTCCGGAATATAACAGGGAAAAAGGAAACCCTTTTTTCTGGCTGCTGTAGTATACCGGCCTCTGTGCCCGTGACTTCACCCACCTTAAAGACTCATCAGGCTGTGTATGTTGTCTATCACGAGGTGACCTGTGGTCAGGCTGTGTAATGACATTTAAGTATCAGAGTTGAGAATACCTTTAACTACTTTTCTCAACAACCGTTAGCTTCCTGAAGCAAATTGAAACTCTGATCCCCTCGCAATAGAGTGATCATAATGTCTTTGTGTGGCTTGTTTCCTTACCACTTGCTGCTGAGGGTGTTTTTGTAGTGGTACTTCTGCATTTTTTTGTGTGTGCTGTTGTAGTGTCTGGAAGGAGAAGGGAGGGAGGAGAGCTGAAATAGTCACTCCAACCTACAAAATGCACTGAGCTTAGAAATCTTGCTGGTGGAAAGACATCCCCATGTACATAAATGTTGTACCTCAAACAGGTCAAACTATTAATGTCTTAATGTAGCAAGGTATGTAACCATGTTCTCTGTCTTTGGGAGACTGGTGAGGAGATGGAGGGCAATGAACTGCTTCCCTTGAACCAGGAACTGAGATGAGGCCACAGCCCAGTGAACATTAGCTTCAAGCTGGGAGCAGTCTCACCCGCTCTTTATCATCTGTTTGTCCAGAACATAAATACATCCAATGCCAGTGAGACTGCTAATGTCTTGTTTACTTTTGAGTGATAACCAAATAAAACTCCCTCCTCTTACATTGCAGATTTTAAAGAGTTTTTAGTTTACTTTCTCATAGAACATAATTAAGCTAACTTGATTTGCTGTGAACTCACCCTTTGTTTTAATACAGCTTTCCAAAAACTAGACTGTGGTATGGCATTTTATGAAATCGGAAGCTTAGGGCTTTTTTCATGGGCTTCAGTTCCCAAGCCTGAGACATCTACAGGTTAAAAAGCAGATTCCTGTCCAATAGGCCCCCAGGTGCCATTTCATAGAGGAGAGTTGTCTTCTGTATTGACTAAGAGTTCTATAGACCTCGAGGGCTTGGCGTGTAGGCACCCAGCTTGGGCAGAAATTACCCAAAAGCCTTCCTAGAATTGCTCAGGAGCTAAGTTCCCTGCACTGCTCACTGTTCTTGGTGCTTTGCGGCTGGGTTTGAAAGTGCCAGCGCAGTCCATCAGCCTGCCAAAACCAGGCTGGCATTGCCTGGTGTAGCAGGAGTGTGTGCAAGGTCTTTTTGCAGTAAAGTATTGGGGTAAGTACCTCAGGCTCACTCTTCTCTGCCTGTTTCTTCAGTCTGCAGTGACGAGCTAACCCATAACTTCAAGGGCTTCACAGTAATGAATGAAAATGAGCGGTATGACGCTGTGCAGCATTGTCGCTATGTCGATGAAGTGGTGAGAAATGCGCCGTGGACGCTTACCCCCGAGTTCCTGGCAGAGCACAGGGTAATTTGTGACATCTGATCTGTTCTGCATTTTGATTAGCCTCTGTGCTGGCTGTTTATAGCAAGAATTTATCCATGGGGGTGACCTCTGCCTGAGCAACCAGTTTCTGTTGAAACTCCTTAAGTAGGGAACTAACTGGGTTATGGGAATCAAGTGGGCTTCTTGGGAGCCTAGAAGCATTTGCTGAGCTGGCAGGTAGTGTTAAAATAAGGTAGTGGTTGTGACAGGGTGAAAAAGCCTGAGAGGGTTCTTGCTGTTACAGGAGAAGTCGATGCTGGTTATAGATTGGTGTGAAACACAGTAGAGAGAGGATGACATGGGTTGGAAGGGATTTCTGGACGGTGTCTGGTCCAACTCCCTCCTTTACAGCAGGAGAAACTCAGATTTACATCAGCTTCCCTGCAGTAGGAAACCAGGCAAGCTGTCTTGAGAGTCTTTTATCAGTCAGTAAGATAAAGTGAGAAGAGTCTCTAACATCTGTTTAACTGCTTTGGGAGGTGAAGGAGTCTCCAGGGGAGTTTGCTTAGTTTTTTTAGCCTTGTTGGCATTAACAAGCCATTTCTCTGTGGAGCTTAAAACAGCTGTGTCCTTAGTCGCAGCCTTTCCTCTCTGGTGTGTGCTTATAATTAGTATGCAATTACTATTGAGAACTTGGGACTGCTCTGCATTGCTTTTTAACAAGAGGAAAGTGTCTTGCTATTCTCTGTCGCACCCCTGCATTGAGGTGTAGAGCAAAAAGTTACCATCCTTTGACAGAAAGCAGGATAAAATGTTGACTCTCATTGCTTTCTTAATTTTCAGATCGACTTTGTTGCACATGATGACATCCCCTATTCTTCTGCTGGTAGTGATGATGTTTATAAGCATATAAAAGAAGCAGGTGGGTCTGGGCAGATTCTGCAGGGCTTCCTGTCAAAGATCTGCTGTAGTTTCTTCTCTGCCCCTATATGGCAGGATTATGCCTGGGGAAGTGGCAGTGCTCCCCTGGGAACAAGGTCTGCCCAGGAGGCTCTGAGAGTGGGTGGATTATGCAGTGGATTATAGTCACCAGCTAAAGTGAAAAGCTTTTCATTAGAAGACATAGTATTTTGGCAGGGATTTGAGATGCTTTGGTCTTACTTAGGTCTTCCTCATAGTCCCAGAAAGGAGGACCCTAGTATTGTACATTCAAGGGCAAAGGTGCGGAGGTGCGAGAACAGTTAGGAAGTGAGCTCTTGACGGGAGAGATTATTCCCTAATAGAGGTGGCAGCAGCTCTTTTGCCATGTGTCTTGCTACAGCTGTCCTGGGTCCTGTTCCCCAATTTTAGGCATGTTTGCACCAACTCAGAGGACTGAGGGGATCTCAACATCAGATATCATCACCAGGATCGTGCGGGACTATGATGTTTATGCCAGACGGAACCTGCAGCGGGGTTACACAGCTAAAGAGCTCAATGTCAGCTTCATAAACGTGAGTTGAAGTGTCTCTCATCACAAGCTGTGTGAAGCAGAATCTTAGTGTGGAGATGTAGAGTCTATCTACTGGTAGCACAGTCCTGCCATATGCCAGTAAAAGGACAGCCTGCAGAGCTAAACAGATGCACCAAACCAATGTCCGTGGAGTAGAAATTAAGACTTCTTCTGCCCCTGCCTCAGGGACCCACCCAGAGGAGCTGGGGTTTTGCTAATATTGCTCCATTGTCAGAAATGTCCGGGTGTTGTTTTACCTGTTGAAAGAGCTGGAGACAGGGTGCGTGGTGAAATGTGTGTTTTCTTGAATTGAACGAAGTGTGGGTGGTTCTTGGCAGCAGCTGCTGTGTGTCATCTCTCTCCTCTTCAACTTTCTTAAGGTAGAGTCATTTGTTAGGATGAAGTCTGATCCTGTTCTAGCTGTACTATTCCCTTCCTGGAGCTCCTTCAGGAGCAGCAGTGCTTGGGTAGCAGAGAAGGGCGTGCTCTGATCCTGTGCTGAGCAGCTCTAGCCCACAAGCAGAATACGCGGCAGAGGGCCCTTTGATGTAGAATGTAAAGTAGTAGATGTTTTGGGGCTTTTATCACTCAGATACTATGCCTATTTTTTTTTTTTTTAATACAATCAAATACAAAAACAAAACAGGAGAGATAATGACTGCTTGGCCTCTCTTTGGCATGTAACTCTGCCTCTGTTTAAAAACACCCAGCAAAAAGACTTGTGCGATCATAATCTGCAGAGAGACCTACAGCAGGTCACTTGAATCTAATCAGTATATTGTATAAACATTTCCCTCTTCCATGCACTTCTATTAGATAGTGATAATCTCTGCGTTTAGTCTCACGCTGTGTGCTGTGCCAGTGCCTGTCACAAAGCATCTATGTTTGCCATTTAGTTTAGGGAAGAAGTGTCACTGAGGTGAAGGAGAAGTGTCACAAGACTAATGGAGATGCTGAGTCTTAACCAGCAGTTCAGTGTAATAACACAGAGCAGAGGTGGTCACCACTCAGATCTGCTGAGCTGTATTCTGATCCAACGCTTACTGTACAGGAGAAGAAATATCACCTCCAGGAGCGTGTGGATAAGGTGAAAAAGAGGGTGAAGGATGTAGAGGAGAAGTCAAAGGAATTTGTGCAGAAAGTGGAGGAGAAGAGTATTGATCTCATTCAGAAGTGGGAAGAGAAGTCCCGGGAGTTCATCGGCAATTTCCTGGAGATGTTTGGTCCAGAAGGCGCATTGGTAAGGAGCTGCTTTGGGAAAAGGGGATCTTGGAGAGCTTGGCAGTCATTGAAGGGCTTCTGGAGCCCAGGGTCTCCAGAGCAAAAGTTAGTGGTTTGCTGCAGTGCTCAGTGTGCTGCCAGTCTGCAGACAAGTTGTCCCAGACTTGGGCAGCCTGTTTACAGGGAACCCTCACCCTTTCCAGCTGGATAATGCCAGTTACAGCTGTAGCACGAGAAGTCCCCATGTCCCATAAGCTGGCCTGTAAACTCCAGCTTGTGTCCTGCAGGCCACTGAGCAGCCAAGAGATTGGTGATCACTTTGTCACTCACTGGTCTAGGATGAGTCTAAAGCTAGTTTTGATGCCAGGCTCTCCTGTACAGCTGGGTAAATTCTACAGGCACTTCATGTTAGAAGTGCTAGAAAATGGGTGACAATTACACTGTATGTGGTTTCCAAAGTCTGGAGCAATGCTTGGGCTTTTTCTGCTCTTGTATGAAGGATTGAAGGGACACAACAACCCAAAACGCTGCACAAGCTGTAGTTAGCAGCCATTTCCATTGCTGTTTGAGCCATGCTAACTGTCTCCCTGCTTCCATCACCAGAAACACATGCTGAAGGAGGGCAAGGGCCGGATGCTGCAGGCCATCAGCCCAAAGCAGAGTCCCAGCAGTAGCCCCACGCACGACCGCTCCCCATCTCCCTCTTTCCGCTGGCCCTTTTCAACCAAGACTCCTCCCTCCTCGCCAGCCAACCGCTCCAGGAACGAGTCTGCGGTCACCTATGACATCAGTGAGGATGAAGAGGATTAAGCTACCAGCCGGGATTTGCTGCGAACCGCTAACCGCCGCATCCTAAGTCTGAACCCACTGGGGAACTCTAAATGAGCGAGAGAGCCATAGGAACAGGGCTGACGGTGAGCACAGGGCATTGGAGGCACCTGTTGCTCTTAGAAAGGGCTGCTGCCTGGAAGCACATTCAAACCTCCTCTCCCTTCTCCTCCCTAAATCCCCTTTTTATTGTTTACATTCTAGTGGTTTCCAGGGGGAAGATCGTTTTTATATTTTAGAAAATACTTTTAAAGCGCAAAGAATAGCACTCAAGTGTGGCTTTTGTTTCGGTTTCTTTTCCCTTGTTAAACCTCCAGGCAAGAGGGAGAGTGGGAAGACCCACGTGTCTCTTCTTTCCTTCAGTTCCTCTGTCTTATTCCCCCCACCCCCAGGCAGTATCTGTGCCACTGCCAAATGAAAGACCCCTTGGTTTCTCAACCAGCATGACCTCGAGAGCATGCAGGAGGCGGTGGTGTAAAGAGGCCTCTAGGAAACAGAGACATTTCTGCTGCACTGGAGCCCATAGGAATCTGTCCAGCAGACGCTGTATTGCTCATGTGCCCCTTAGCTGAGCTTCGCAGCGTGTCACAATGAGGATGTAGTGCTGAGTAGGGGGCTACCAGCTTAGCACACAGGAGTTACACCCTGGAGGAACTCACAGCACTGTAGAGTCACACACCCCATAAGCACGCAGCATTCGCAGCTCCATATTGTACAGGGGCTGCAGGGAAAAGGCCTCTCCAGCTAATCTTAAGAAGACTGCTAACTCTTGAGCTAAAATTCAGCCCTCAGTTGCTGTTGGAGAGAAGAGAATAAATCTTTTCTTCAGGGCGCTTGCTGTCTGCGCATTTCCTCGGGTGCGTGAGAGCCCAGGCAGGAAACAAATGCGTGTACTCCTTTGAGAAGTTCCTTGTCCCGGTGTCTGGTTGTGTAGTGAGTTTTACTGTCTGTCCAAATGGCGCCTCAAGACTGTGCTCTGTGCGTGTTTGTGTTTCAGTTGCTGTGCTCTAAGAGCTGGAGCAGTCCTTTACACTGGTGCTGTGAAGTCGCTGCTATGAGGACAGAACGTGAATTCGTACAGCCAGTTTGCTGCCCGTGTTGGTGTGTGCAGCTGGACAGATGAAGGGCATGTTTTACCCCAGTGAAGGGTCCCAGTCCCATCTGACTGTTACCTGGCTTGCGTAATAAATTCACGAATCAGTGCCTGCTTACTCCGCCTTCCTTGAGGAAGGCCAGAAAGAGCATCAGAGAGCTGCAGCTTTTTAACATTTTAAATATGTAATCTGCTCATTTGAAACCATGGTCCAGGTTATGCCTGCTGTTGTGTCTGTAATAAACACTAAGCTTCGTGGCCTGTGGCTCCCCGTGGGCAGTTGCCTTCCTCACGCTGCATGCCTGTGCACAGAGCAGGTCAGTGTACTCTGTCCCTGCAGCAAGCGCTGGACTTGCTGTCACATAGCTGCCAAGCTCCTGCTTCCTTTTCTGTTCGGGTTTGCCTGTGATATCCATTGTCTCTGGGTGGAGCTGCTGGGCAGAGTTGCCTGTATCCTGCAATGCTGGGAGCACAGGATAGCTCAGAGCTAGTCAGCAATACTGCAGAGAGCTCCTCCGAGTGGGATTCAGTGCTTGTGGAGCAGTGGGTGCAAGGAGGCAAATCACCAAGTGCTGCCACAGGCTCTGCACAGTGCGATGCTCCCAGGAATGCAGTGGCCCTGTGGTAGGAGCAGGCTGCCGCTTCTTTCCAGCTTTCATCTAGCTGATCCTTTGTCATGCTGCCCAGAGGGCTTGTTAGAGACGCTGTGCTTCTGTTGAGGCCAGAGCTGGTATAGGGAAGGGTATTTTGGGAATTCTTCATCTGCCACTTTGGACCTCTCTCAGCAGGGATGTGCACGGCTCTGGGAGTGTGGTTGGCTGCTATGGATTTTTTTGCTATAAGGAGCAAATAATTGCCGGTTGGTACAAGCCAGTTCTGAATCCCCTAGTTTGAGTGGTAGAGCACTTACTTTATATCACCCACATTCTCTCTTCCCTCATCTTCCCCACCTTCCCTTCCTCACCCTTCCCTCAGTATGAGTGTTGCATTGCTTTCCCAAACCAGATCACAAAGGCCAGGCTGCTCTAGAGCCTTACTACTGTTTTAAACACAAGTTATGCAACAGTGTTCTGTAAATTCGGATAACAATGGTGTTTTGGATGGTGATTTGTTCTGCAGAGACCTTAATGTATTTCTCAGTCTCTCTGCAAAACCTGGGGTACTTGGTAAGAAGCCAGCTATGGTTTTACATGTATCTTGAAATAACAGAGCTGTTTCTTGTAACCAATAATCCCTGCTTCCTCCTTGCACTTAAATTAAATTGGAAACTCAAATCCCAGATTAGTCTTTTCTTTTTTTTTTCCCCTTTGTATTTTTTGTTTCCTTATGGATTGCTGGACCAGCCTTATCTCCAGCACTGCCCTGTCCTATGAGGAATAGGACAGAGCTTGATCTTTGGGCAAAACACGTGAGCCAAGTCCTCCAGGAATATCTTGTTATCCACAGATGTACCCAGTGCGGCTTCTCCAGGGCTGTCCTGCACACCCCTAACCCATCCCACTCTTCAGAAGAAGCATCCAGAAGATGCATGCTGGAACTGAGTGTGGAGTTAAGAGTTAGAGTGGAAAAATAAAACTTTACTAGCATGCACTGAAGAATGTGTTGAGTTTAATGCTGCTAAACCCAGAGGCATTGACTCCTGCAAGACAGCCCTGCCTCACTTACTCTGTAGATGTGGCAGTGAGGCTTCTGGCATCAGCAACCAGCCCCTGGGAGAGGATCTTCTGATGGCAAAGAGGAGCAGTAGCAGCAGGGCAAAGCTGGAAGGTGCCAAGGATGCTGGTAGAAGCAAGAAATAAAGAGCATGGCACTTTAACAGCATATTGCTTAGAACTGTAGGAGAAGGTCTTTAACCTCTTGGGAAAAGTATGGCACACACCTGTACTGAAATGATTTTGTGCATTTTATGGAGGACTTTATTGTGCAGTCTGGTTCTTGCAACCAGAGGCAGGTGCTAGAGCACCAAATACACTTGGCAGTAGCAGTGACTTTGGTGAGACTGACTCCATGTCTTGCCCCTGCTCCTCAGGGTGAGCTTCTCACTGCCAAGGGCTCCCTGGTGTAAAGGTGTGGGTTGGGTTTCCTACCTGCCACAGGTAAGGAGCTGGGTCTGGTTGTCTGATCGAGGGAAATGAATCCCATATTTTGCTCTTGCCTGGGTGTTGCTTCTTGGCAAAGCGAGGAGATTGCTGGGTCTCAATGCTTCTGCTGATGCCTGGGAAGTCAGTAAAGGCCATGTACTGTTGCCAGGAGGCTGTCAAATTTGGCAATCTCATTACGGAACATCAGTGAATCTTAGAGCTGAGCAGTTTCGCTTTGAACACAGCCACCTGCGAAGAGCTCTGAGTCACTTTTTTTCCTCCTTCTAATGGGACAGAAAACTTGCTTTTTCCCCAAAAGAATCAATTTAATAAAAGTTGGGAGCTTTGGCTGACTGCTTCCCCAATGGGTTGCTCTGGCCAGAAGTATTACAGTGGGAGGACACCAGGATGCAGGACGAGGGAAGCTTTGGTGGTGCCCTGCAGCAGGCTCTGGTCTTAGCGCTGATGATCTGACATCTGCTGCCCATCTCCAGCCGTGCTGCATCACCCAGTCCTGTTGTCACCTCAGTCCCACAGCAGCAGTTGCTTTAAGCTCGTTCTTCCCAGTCAGTGTTTGCTGTGGTGGTTTCTCTGCGTGGGCCTCTGTGTACACTGTGTGTCTTACTGGCTTGTTCTGGAGTTGGGTGTTTGGCTTTTATGTTTAGCCAAATAAATGCAAAGTCATTTTACTAATGCGTGCTAGATCCTTTCTGCCATCCTAACACGGCCAGCTCCTGTTGTGGTCTCCTCACCTGCCATCTTAAGCAGTGGTTTGAGAAGTTGCTTCATTGGGGATCAAAAGATTACCTAGTGGTTTGTGCAAGCCATCATTCCTCCCGATGTCCACCCCCACCTCTGTTTTGAGTGTAGAGCAGACACTGCTACCAGAGCATATTCTGGGCAAGGCTGGTTAAGGCAGCATTAACTAATTGCCTGTGTTACGAAGGTGCTTCAAGGCTTCTTTCTTTGCCTGGCCCCAGGCTGGCAGATGTGGATGCTCCCACTGTCCTCTCAGGAACAGCCACTGCTGTCCCTGCCAGGGACAGGCCAGAATCAACCAAAAGTCTCAGGAGGAAATGCTGCTGCCCTGGCATTGCCTTGGACCCCAGCACCCAGAGGTCAGTGTTACAGCCAGGTGTTGAGCACACTGTGACAGCCCCATGCCATGGCTGTGCTGGTTGGGGCTCCATCTTCTTCTCCCTGCATGGAGTCACCTCCCACCCAGCCTGGGCAGGAGACAGTCTGAGCCCAGTTACCAACGCAAGCCTCAGGTACAAATTTATCTTTATTCAGTGCCAGAGAAGAGCCCCCCAGGCTGGAGGTGGCTTCACAGGTCCCTTTGTCTCGTGGCTTTCAGGTTTCAGACCCTTTTACCCCATGCCAAGATGCTCTTTTCCCCTCTGCCTCCTCTGCTGCCGGTAGCTCCCCAGGCTCAGAGGAGGAGCAGATGCTGTATAGGGCAGAACAGCCCCTTGCCTCACTCTTCCCCTTGGCACCCCAGTTGCTCTCTCATGCTCATGCCTTGCTTTCGGTGCCTGTGGGTGCGAAGCGGACGGGCTGGTAGCCCGGCTTGTCATCCTGTTTGCGGTAGTATATCCGTGTCATGACTGCCAAGATGAAGGTTTGCGGGATCAGCAGCTGCATGTTCATCTCTGGAAAAGGAGAAGGGTTGTTTGAAGCCACCTTCGTCCACCGTGCCCATTCCCCATGTGCGATGGAGGGGCTCAGCCAGGAGCACGTACCACTGCTCCCCCATCTCCCAACTTACGCTGCGACCTGGCCTTGGAGGAGAAGGGCGGCGAGCAGGCGATGTTGCCATTGTTGGCCAGGATGCCGAAGATGGCAGGCTGCAGCGCCGTCAGGATGACGAGGATCTACAACCACCAACACCCAAGGTGGTGCAGGCTGCACCACTGCCGGGCTCCTGCCCTTCACCTTCCCCTCTCTCCAACAGCCTGCCCCATCTCCACCCATCCTGTTCATGCTGTTGAAGCCCCTTGCCTTGTGGGGAGCCAGACAGGATGGGGGCTCACCTGGAAGCAGGCAAACTTGGCCTTGATGTTCTGCTCGGTCAGGTGCAGCCGGGCCTGCCGGAAGAGGATGCCCAGGGACCACAGCCCAAAGAGGGTGGAGGCACCCACCACGGTGTTGATCCAGAGGGCCACGCTCTCCGCCGAGATCTGGGGGACACACAGAAACACACCTGGGCTGAAAGAGCTGCTGGGCAAGGCAAGGGCTGGTGGAAGGTCCCAGTCCAGGGTGTCACCCTGCCCGTCCCTGTGCCCTGGCACTCACGTCGGCAGGGTTGTAGTTCCCATCAGTGGACAAGACCAGCCCCACGAAGACACCAACCACCCTGCAGAAGGTGTACTGGAAAGTCCCCAGCATCAGCAGCTTAAGCTTTCTCCTGGCACAGCAAGAGAGACCATTAGCACCCTGAGGCCTCCAAGCCCTTGCCCAGGGGCTTCTCTTTTACCCCAGCAGAAGCAGGGGGCGAAAGCCCTCCCCAGGGGCAGGGGGTTACCCCAGCTTTGTCTTACTTGTTCATGGTGATTTGGGGCAGGCAGGGGCAGCAGCAGCAGCAGGGCCCGGTGCTGACAGGCATGGGCACATCCTTCAGGGTGCTGAGCACTGCCTCCTTCCCCCCGAAGCCCTCCACCATGACCAGCATCAGCAGGTAGAAGCAGACAGCAAAGTACCTATGGAGGAGGAGGAGGAAGGCAGGTCAGGCCCTGTGGGCTCCCTGGTGCCACTGCCCCAGGGTAGGTGATACTCACGCTGTGGTAGCCATCTCCACCACCATCATAGAGCGTGGGATCCACAGCCCGAAGCAGCTGATCACAGACACAACCTGGGGCAGACATAAGCTTGGCACATTGCTGCTCCCCACTCCTGTGGGCTGGCAACCCTTGCGTGGGCCTGGCCCCCACCACCCTCACACCTCAGCTCACCGTAGGGGCTGAGCTGCTCCAGCGGAGGGTCTTCATCTTGATGGGGCAGCGGATCTTGCGGGTGAGGTAGAAAAGCTCTTCCACGAAGATCGCGACCGACAGCAGCGTCATGGTGGTGGCGAGGCCCATGATGGCGAGTTGGGCCGTGTCCAGCTCTGCCGGGGAGGGATGAGAAACCAGCTCTGTCCCCTCCTGTCTCTCCTGGGGCAACCACTGCAGGAACTGCCACATGACCAACCGCTCCACACGTTTGGGAAGCCCCTCAGTGCATCTGGCCATGCTGGAGCTGGTGCTTCTGCCCCACTGTTCGCATGTCTCCTGCCCCAGCACTGGTCCCCCTGGGCTGCCCCCATCCCTGCAGGCAGGGCTATGGGGTGGGAGGCTGTGGCCCTGGCAGCACCTTGCTGCCTCCCCCTTCCTCAGGGCTGCTCCCTGGCTGCGCTCACCACAGCCACCCTGCCTCCTTCTTCCCTGCCCTGCTCCTGACAGTGGCAAAAGGAGAGTCCCCCCCAGTCCCCAGACCTACGCTGCAGCAGCTGCCGGGAGGTGGGAGGCAGGGAGAAGCATGCTGCCGGCACGCTGAAGTTCCTTATCAGCATCTCCACCAGCGGGCGGGAGAACCTGCAGAGAGGAAGGAGAGCGCTGCACGGACCCAGCAGGGACATGGGGGCACCCAGCCCCGCAGGGTCCCCTGGCTGGCTCGCCTGGCCCCCAAGCACCTCCCTTCCTTTATAGAGGAATAACCCAAAATCCTCCCCCAAAAAGCTGGATTTGCCAGGCCGCAAAGCGGCGCGGGGGTCCCAGCACCCACCTAGGGTCGTTTGCCAGCTCCATGGGGGTGTCCATCCTGCTCTGCTCCTCCTCGGCTGCGTCCCAGCGGCCGCGGGGCTGCTCAGCACCGCCTGCCTCGGGGTCAGAGTCCCCAGGGCAGGGACCGCGGGGAGGACGCCGCGCCTCGTTCCAGTTTAACCAGCAGCCTCCGGCGCTCCCTTCCCTCGCCCGCTGCTGCAGGCGCCCATTGGCGTGCCCTCGGCCGCACGGTTATCGACCCGGGGTGCCGGGGCAGGCGGACATCACCTATGCCAGCGCGCCTGCGCGTCGCCAGGGCACCGGGCACCCATGCTGAGGTGCACCGGGCAGCATGGAGATGGGCTTATGGTGCCACACGGCGTCCGGGACGCACCCGCGTGTCCCCTCGGCAGCAGTGGCCGGGCGGGAGGTGATGCTGCAGGGCCATGGGAGCCTGCCAGGCCCCGCACAGCCCTCTGGCTGTGTGAGCAGTTGGCAATGGCTCAGCTCCCAGCGCTCTGCAGCGCTGAGCCCTGCTGAGAGCAGTCCCACGGCACTAGAGGGCAGGGCTGGCCCGATGCTCAGCACCCCGGATCAGCGCCCGGCCCCCGGAACAGGAGCAGGGCCGGGCCTGGGAGGGGAATGTGGGATGGAGGGAGCACACTGGGTGGAGAGCTGGGGCGCCAGGCGTGGGGAGCAGTATATCTTTGTCCTAGATGGATCCCAGCATCCTCATGGGTCTCAGGGGTGTCCATGGCTCCTGGCGTCCTCCCAGCACCCCAAGGAAAATGAGCGCTGGTTTATACTGGGCCCCCAGGGACCTTCGAGCCCCAACCCTTTGCCCTTCCGGCAGTGGGCTCCTGCTGAAGCCAGAGTGGCAGCTGTGCCCCAGATGGGTCCCCTGCACCCCGGTATGGGATGCTGCAGTTGCCATGGGAGTGGGGTTGGGGGAGGAGGAGGATCCTGTGGTTGCCATGGGAATGGAATGGGGTGATTTGTTTCGCTGGGGCTGCCGTCCATCCTGTGAGGCCAGGGCCCCGCAGCTGCCCAGCCCACCATGGAGTTTCTCACCCTGCTTAGATTCAGCACCCTCATCTACCTGACTCACTGATCTCCCTCCAGTAAGTCACCCCACACCCTCCTGGGGACGTGGAGCAGCAGAGCTGCTGTTTGACTCCAGTGTCCTCAAGATGCTAGAGCCAAGCATCAGCTCAAACAGCCTGGATCTGCGTCCACCACCCTCCCGGCTCCAGTGGGCCCTGGGGCTGAGCACCCCAAGACTCTGCCCACTCTCCACCTCTGCCACGGCAGCCCCAGGGCCTGACCCCAGCCCCCCTGTACTCCTGTTTGCAGGGACAGCAGCTGGCTCTGCGTGTCACTCTTCCACCCTCTTCCTCCTATCTCTTGCTAGCTTGGTCCTGCCCCGTGTAGTCAACCTAGGGCTCCTCCAGCACGGTGGGGTGGCAGGGGAGCAGGGGCTGCCTCGTGGGAGGGTCGCCCCATGCGGACACAGTCTCCCCATGTGTGTCCTGCAGCAATGGGAGGACAGGCTGAAGCAGGGGCTCTGGAGCACGGCGAGACAGCACTGCCTGCATGGCTGCCACCATTACTGCTGGCCACACATCCTCTGCTACCCCTACTGCAACTGCTCCATGGAGGTGAGGCACGTCCAGTGTCTCGGGAGCCTGGGGTCTCTGTGTATACCTGAGGTGCTATGGATGCCAGGTTGTACCCACCCCACCTCTCAGCCCCATAACTAAGTCCTGTACGCCTGTTCCTACACACCATATACCCTCCATCCTGTCCTATATACTGTGCCCCCATACCTAACCTTGCACACCTCATGCTATAAACCCTACCTGTAGCTTGCATGCTCAGCCCTACACCCATCCCTATACCTTACACCTTGCACACCCAGCCCTACTCCCCGCAGCCCCTACACACACTGCACTCTACACTTAGCCCTATACAATGTGCCTGGCACACACAGCTCTCCATGTTGCTCCAATACCCCTGTCCATACATCCTGCACACTGCACACCCAGTCCTGTGCACTAAGACACCCCTTGTAGACCCCTTGCACACACAGACACACTAACCCCTGACTTGCACAAGCACAACACCCCCTCCATGCACACACAGCCCCTGTGTGCAGCACAGTGCAGAAGCCAGCCACAGCCCTGGGTGCTCCCAGCCCCACAGGGTGCACAGGGCCTATGGGCCCCCCCGCTAACACCCCTGTGCCGCACCAGTTTCAACAGCATCGCCTACAGCTGAAGAAACATGTCAGCTCCTGTGGTATCGGCTGCATCTGCCTCTTTGTGATGGTCACCATGGGCTGTATCATGGCGGTCCTGCTGTTCTGCCTCATCTGCTTGGTGCTCATCGCCCTGTGGTCCATTGCCACGGCAATGATCTGCACGTATCCTCACCCTAGGGAGGCAGAGCCATGCCCTAGCATGTACGTACATGTGCTGCACCACCCAGGCTGTCGCGTGCAGGAACCTATTCCCCTGCCTGCACATAGCCCTGGGGCCAGCACCACCCATGGGTGCCCACTGCATGGGGGCACACTGTAATCCCCTTGCCCAGCATACCTATGTCTGTTGTCCTTGACTCACTGCTCCAGCATCATGATGACCCTCTTCATCATTGTCTACCTGAGTCTGATTGAGCTCTGGGTCGCCTTCATCCCTCGAGCACAGCACAGACCGAGGTGTCAGGTATGGCTGCAGGGCATGGAGCATCCTGCCAACATGGGAGGGGATGCAAGACACGGCTGGACCTCAAGCAGGGAGAAAGAGCCCCATATATCAATGCTCTGCATGAGTTGGTCCCACCGTGCATGCACATGCATGCACAGGAGCCTCCATCACTGCACACACTCCCCTCTCCATCCCACCTTGGTGCCAGGTGCACCAGTGACGCCCTGCAGCACTGACCCACCTCCACCTGCACCAAGCTCCCAGCCCCATCACCATGCCCAAGCCCACCCTGTCCCACCCCACATGGGGCCAGGACATGCCTGTCACACCGTCCTGCTGGTGTCACCAGCCCAGAGCTGTCCCTCAGGGACATGTTGGGCTCTTGCCCTGCAGCCCATGGCCCTGAGCCCTCCCTGCACCAGCAGGATGGGACATGCCTGCGAGTTGCTTGCTCTGACCCGCCCCAGGAGCTGGCAAAAGATGGGTGTGGAGAGGGGAAATGCAGCGGGAGAGACCCCAACTTTTCCCCTGTTCCAGCCCCTCTCCATGCTGGGGGTGGGTGGTCCTGGGATCACCAGAGTCCCCCTTCTTCTCCAGTCACCCTTCTCCGTACAGGCTACTACCACAGCCAAAAGCTGGCAGGATGGGCAGGAGCCAACAGCAGGTGAGCATCCCCTCCCATGGGTAAGATGGGGGCAGCTACACAAGGCTCCAGGCAAGCCCCACCAGCTCAGCCTCAGCTCCAGGCCCCTGAGATGTTCCAGGCATGAGAAGCCCCTTTCCTGCCCCAAACCCCTTCAATAGAGAAGGAAAAGGGAGTACTGAGACGGGAGCCATGTACCCACCATCCCAGGGCAGGGGTGGTCTGAAGGCTCCTCGGCAGTGGGGCGGCTATTTTGTCCTGAGGAGCTGGCAGAGGGGCCAGTGGCAGCGCTGGTGATCTCCCTGTTTGCTCAGTTAGCTTTTTTAGTTTAAACAAAACTGTTTGACCATTGAAATCCTGCCCCAAAAACCCCAGGTGGACCCACCCCCCCCCCCCCCCCCAGCGAGCCTGCATCACCCACGCTGCTGCTTTGTCAGTGTTCCCCAAAACTTGGAAAAGTGCTGGAAATGCAAATATTTGGGTGGGTTTTAGACAGTTTTCCACCCATCTCTAATTCCCTGCGGTTATGGCCAGATGGGCCGACTCCAGCAGGCACGGTGGGCTCCCAGCTGACCATCACCAGTTTCCTTATGCACAGGACATGGCAAGGGTGGAAAATCCTCATTCAAAGCCCTAGTAAGAAGCCAAAATATGTTCCTGTCCATGTTCTCCTTTCCCACCCAGATCCTGGGGCTGCAGTGGACAGCAGGGATGCCAAGGAGTGAGAACCTCACACCCAGCTCAGGCTCTGGTCCATCCAACAACTGAACAATAAATATCTTCACCCCGAGCTTTTGGTGATCCATGGTCACTGCTGTCCCAGCACACAGAGGGACAGACCCGCTCAGTGGGACAGAGCGCTCCCCCTCCCAAAGGACATCCCTCACTCTGCTCAGTCCCTGTGCCAGGCAGGACCAGCAACCAGAGAGCAACGGGACCCTGAGGTGCAGGGGGATGCTTGGCATTGCAGGGATGCCCCCAGTCTGCAAGACCACATATGACCCTGCTACCCCGCACCCCAAGGGCTTGGGGGAGAGGCAGCATCCCCACCCGGCTAGCACCCCAGCAGTACTCCACCAAGCCGCTAGAAGCAGGAGGGTGGGCACTACTCAAGAGAAACAAAACACAGAGGTTAACCAGACTTGTGAAAGGGACAGAAAAGCCTTTCCCAGGGCGCTGCCCTCCCCGCTTCCTGCAAGCATCGCCCCAGTGAGGAAACTGCTGCTGAGAGTTTGGTGGTCAAGCAAGGCTACTGCACCATCCACTTCCACACGTCCTGCCACCAACCACAGCCACACAGTGCGACAGCCCCAGCTGGAACCTTCCAAATCCGGCAGCGCCAGAGAGGGGTCCCAGGCACCTCAAGCATCCCCCTGCAATGGTCAGCATAGGGCCATGCAATGCCCCCAGCCCTGGCCCCAGCACAGCGGGGATGGGCTGGCTCCCCCCGGCCCCAGCTCAGGAGCTGCCCCACTGATAGGGGTGGCAGGGAGCCCTGCCCATGGCTGGTCCATAGATAAGGCCCGTGTGGTCCCCACCGATTGCTCCAGGAGGCAGCCGGGGGGGCAGGAGCCACCATCCCTGGGAGATATGGCCAGGAGGGAGCAGCGAGTGAGGAGGGAGGGGGGCTACTGCAGGGGTGTGAGACACCAGGCCCCTGCAGGTCCCCTTCTGTGGGCAGAGGAAGGTGCCCTGGCTCCCCCGAGAGCACAGTTGGGGTGGCACAAAGTATGGACCCCCTGGCAGAGCAATAGCTGCCCTCAAATCCTCCCCTTCCCAGCAGGGAGAAGTCCCTCTGCCACTGGAAAACACCTCCCAGAGCCCTGCAAAAACCCATAGGGCTGCATCTCAGGCTCACTGCGAGGCCGGGTCAAGGACCTCACTGTGCCTCAGTTTCCCCATGTGTACAACAGCAGAGAGGGCTCAGCCTCCTCACTCTGGTGCCAGGAGAGCCCCATGCCAGGTGTTATTTATAGACCCAGCTGGCATTTCAGATGGGGACACGCTGCCCTTGGAGCCACACAGCTGCATGCAGCCCCTGCCGCAGTGTCACCAGAACAGCCAGCCTCGGTGGGGTGGGAGTCCTGTTGGCTCCAGCCTCCCGTCCTGGGCAGGGAGAATCCCCCTTTTCCCAGCTCAAGGGGGTAAGGATCATTCCCACTGCAGCCACCAGCCGAGCTCCCTTCCTGGCCATGGGCGATGGGACACGCAAGTGGCGGTGATGTCAAGGCGAGACCAGAGGTGTGCATCACATGAGGGCGTGTGAGGGAGAGCTGGGGATTTTCACTAACCAGAGCAGCATGCTACTTCACGGAAAAGCCACATCTTGGATGTTTTATCATCCCCTCCATCACCGTCTTGGGAAGCAGAAGTGGTGCAGAGGGTGTGTGGCCAAAATCCCCCCATCCCCTGCTCCCCATCAGGCCCGCTTTCAGAAACACTGCCCAGCCACAGCTGTGGGGCCAGCTCCTGCACACAGCCCTGGTGACACCCCCAGGGACCCTCCTGTCCCCCTTCCCCAGGCAGGGCAGAGTGTCCCCGCAGGTGCTGCCACCCTGACCAGGCTCCTGTGCTGCAGGGCCAGGCTGGGGAGAGAAGTGGGATGTTGGCACAATCAGGGGCATCAACACATCTGATCCAGAGCATCTAGAGGGGTTACCTCCCAGGGAACCTGCTTGCAAGGCTGTTGGCAGCCCTACTCTGCAATTCATGTCAGAAAAATGCCTCTTCCCAAAACTGCTGAGACTGATCACGTATATATTCACGGAAAAGCCATACATAATGTATACACACACATCTATACATATGTATATGACTCTATATGCTGTATGGGATCTTATATGAACTGCAGCGAGCTGGGATGGGTGTGCCCTCAAGTGGGACCGCTCACCCTTACAAGCTTGCTTATCGCCCAAGCTGTAGCCACAACCACGCTTCCAAACCAGTGCTCCCGGGGGTCTGGCCCTGCTGCTCCTGCCCAAGGGTCCCCACAGCCCCAAAGGTGACGGGGGGGGATGCCCAGGGCAGGATGCTGCCCTTCGCAATGCCCTGCATCCCATAACTGTCAGTCCAAGGGTCTGTCTTCCAGAGTAGAGGAGGAGGATAGTGGGGCTTGTCCCTGATGTGAGAGGAAGGAGAGGCCACTGTGAGTGAGAAGAAGCCTGGCAGCATCTGGATCAAACCCTTCTCCATCTGGACCGAGGCCATCAGAGCAGCTTTGATGGCTCCAGCATTCTCCTCTCTTTTGAACAGAGCCTCGCAGATGGGGCACCTGATAACATCCCCACCTTCTGCCCAGTCCTTCTGGCCTCCCTTCTGTTTGCTTTTCCTCCCAGCAGCCCCACGTCCGACGGTGCTGCGCTTGGCCGGAGCGGAAGCAACCAAGCCATGGCAGGGGCTTTGTCTCCTTCAAAGGGCACGAACAAACGGCCGGCGGCCCCCAACCCAGCTGGGGGGATCCTGCGGAAATGCCGCAGTCAACACCCTCGGGCGCCACTTCCTCCCCGCTCCCAGGCTTCGGATGCAAAGAAGCGTTTTGCTGCCGTAAGGCAACATCTGCATTTCCAGCAGGCGTCCCGGTGAAACGCCACTGGTTTCTTAGGGCCACCGCCAACCTCTGAATGAAAAGGCACCTTGTTTGAGAAACAGAGGGGCCTTTTCTGCTGCGGCCACCTAAAATACTGCACATCACTGCTGATGTTTGCTTTTTGGGAATGACGAGGTAAAGTGTGGGCTGCAGGCGTTTGCTTTGGTTAGGATCTTTATTTTCATACTTGTCTGTCTCCTGCAGGAAGCTCGCAGGTGAAAGTGCTGAGGATTTTAAAAGCCCTGCCTCAGACGGACAAATATTTTCCCAGAGAGCCAGCAGAGACGCAGTGTGTTTACGGAAGGGGGGTGCTCCTTCCCTGATGGCCCTGAGCCCTCCCAGCTCCACAACACCCTCCAGCCATCCCACAGGGACACTCACAGCGGCCGTGGGTCAGGCACAGCGAGTGGTCCCAGCTGCCAGGGGAAAGCCTTCGGCCCTTGGTGGGTCTTCTTCAGCAGGTCAAGGCTGCCCCTGGGTGATGCTGCCTCCCATTGCAGGTGGGAGGTGGAAAACATCCCGAGTGCAGTTCAGTGGAACCAAGAAAAACACCTCCTTTCCCCTCCTGTCACCTCCACTGGTGCTGAACCGAGCGCTCCAGTTCCGCTGCCCGCTCCCTCTTGCTTTGGTAGGCAAGCGGGCAGTGGGGCGGGAAGGGGTGGACATGCCCAAGAGCTGTGCGCAGACATGTGAGTGCCTGTGTGGGGTGTGCATGTGGACAGGGGCATACAAATGGATGTACGTGTGTGTGTGCGCCCATACTTGAGACATAAATGTGTGGGTGCGTGTGGTTTTGTCTACCTGGCTGCCATCCATGCCTGTGAGCACGGCACCCTGCAGGAGCCAAGGCAGTGTGTGGTGGGGGCCCAGCATCACCAGCTCTTGCTCGCTGACAGCAAAGCAAGCCTCAGCCCTGGCCAAGCCTCTCTCCTGGGTCTCACATTTTCCCCCAAGTCCCTGCTGGGGCACAAAGTAAAGGGACAAGGCATTTTACCCCCAGGCTCCAACAATGAGGAGGCAGAGGGAAAGAAGGGTGGCAGCAGTACTAGTTCCTCTAGAGAGGTGCACATAGCCATATGCCCCTTTGCCCCTTTTGCACCACAGGGTAATAAATAAAACCTCTGAATTCATATCTGGAGGAAGCCGTAAAAGATGCTGGGATGTGCACAGACAAAGAAAGGGGCTTTCTCTAGAGAGGGGTAATCACACCCAACAAAACCCACAACTGCACCCGGCTGAGGAGGCAGCCAGGGCAGGTGCCTGCACTGGCACAGCGGGTGCAGCAGCCCCCGGGGCAGTACTTGTGGACAGACTGAGCCAAGCAGAGCTAAAGGAGAGGCTGGTGCTGGGAACAGTCCCTGCTGGCCATTCCTGTACAGGCCAAGGATGACTAAAAGTCAGAAGGTAAGAATAAATACCAGCCAGCTCTTCACTGGGGAAGCGGGGAAGGGAGGAACAGAGGTTGTTTCCATTGACTTGACCAGAGAGTTCTTTTAGCTGCAGGAAAGACTTCAACTTTCAGGCCACATTGGGACAAAAACAGAGACATTTTTAAAGTCAGCTTTTCCAACCAAGCAGCGGCCTGGCCCTGCTGTGTGTGCATCCCAAAGGACTCCTGCCAAAACAAGGTGGGGGACAGGCAAGATTGCTCCTCTGCATAGCCCACCATGGACATTTGCCTTTGGCACCCCATCCCTCGGAAGGGCATATGGGGAGACGGTGCCTGCCTGGGGCGGAAGGCTGTCACAGGGCAGACCAGCAGGGATGGGAAGGTCAGCAACTTGGCTAAGGCACAGGGCTGCTGATCTCTTGATTCCAAGAGCTGGGAGAGTCATGGCCTTTCTCCAGCCACACACCTCCCAGGAGATTTGCCCTTGAGGCACTGCCCAGCTTCACATGCCCCAGGGAAAATGATACCCAGACTCACACTTAAATTACCCATGCCTGCTGCCTGTCCGTGTCCAGGGGCAGGGGCTGGCTGCAAACTGCAGCCCCTGGGATTCAGCTCAGCCTCTGGGACCCCACAACAGCCCAAGGGAAAGGCATGAGCCCCCCAGGGCCATGCCAGGCACCTGAGTGCCAAAAGCGTCCCCAGCCCTCCTGGGTGCCGGAGCTGCACTGAGGTCCCCTGGTCTGAGCACCACATCTGACCCTCTGCTCCATAAATAAACCTACAAGGCACATGGCATTGCCTGGGCCCCGGTAGCACAAAGCTGGCATGCAGGGAGCCATGGGCAGGTGTCATAGCCACTGCCAGTGCAGAAAAGGGGCAATTAGTAGGTAGAGAGAAAGCTCCTGCCCTCCCTTCTCAGCCATGCTGCGCTAATCCCACCCCAATTAAAGACCCCTCTTTGCTTTCAGCTATCGCTCTGAGACATTAATCCGCCCTAAAACAAGGCATTTCCAGCAGGTGGACAGGACAAAGCCAAACCTCAGGTTGCCAATGGCTCTGGCACCTGCCTGGGAGCATTTAATTACCCTGACAATGGCTTCGAAAGCAGAAAAGCCAGGAGAGCCCTGCAATCAAAAACCCAGAGAGGAAGCACTGGCTTAGGCTGCTGCTCCAGGATGCCTGGGGCCAGCTCCTGCAGATTACAGCTGCTTCCCAAGAGCAGAACCATCGTCCAGCCCTCTTGGGGATACTTTTTCCCACTAGAGCCTTCAATGTTGTGCATGGTGCTGGCTTCTTCTTTATGTTGTTCTTTTTCTTTGTGCTGTGGGCTGCTCTTTTGCCAATAAATGCACCTTGTAAAAACACAAAGCACTGGACAGGCCTAATCTGAGTCAACATGTGCCCTTATCGCAGAGGGTGGTTCCCACTGAGCAGGCTCGGGCTGTCCTTTATTCATAGGATAAGGCACATGTGCATGCAGTGCAGAGCAAATCAGAGGCAAAACTTTCCAGCCCCTTCCCAGGCTCTTCTGGGAGCACAGGAGTGAGCAGAGAGGGACTCTTGCAGGACTGATCGTGCTAGTGAGGTTTAGCAGGTACTGCAGGTTCCCGCAGGGCAGGCACATGTCCAGCATACAAAGCAGACCCCTCTCACAGTATCTTCATGTCCTTCCACAGCTCCATCCAGGCATTGCTCAGAGCTCAGCTTTCCAAGGCTTTTGGGCAACAGTCACTTTCCTTCTGGCTACATGGGCTTCTAAGCAAAACACCACAAACTGTGGATGGCATCCCTGGCTGATTAGGATTCAAACCACCAAGCCTGGAAGAGAAAAAACCCAACAGGCCCCAGCTGTGTCAATTGCTGATTCAAGAAAAGTGCTTAAAAAAATTGCACACAAAGCACTTTTCAAAAGTGACCTGAAATGCCTGCTTGGAGGTGGACTGAAGGAGGAAAGAGAGGGGCTGTGTGCTGCGCAGCAGATACAGATCAGCAAGGACCAGAACAAAGCGGGACAGGGGAAACTTGTGAGCAACCCATGATCTGGAGGCAGAAACCCGCAGGACTGTGTTCCAGCTCCTATGTCATCCCTCTCCCCACTGCTGTCTTTTCCCTTTCCGCTTCCCACCGCTCAAACTCTCTTCCCCTTGTGCGACCCGATGCCGGGGCCAGGTCCACAGGTAGCCATAAAACACACAGGCTTTTTTGTCGGTGCAGAGCAAGACAGACCTTTGATGTGTCCCAGGGCGGCCGCGCTGCGTCCCCCTGCTTTCCAAAGGCCCGTCCTTGGCTATTGTGCTCGCATCCTGAGCTTGTTTGTACACCCGTCTGCGGCCCCCAGCCCTGCAGCCCCCCTGCCGCAGCGGCAGCCGCCCTGACCGCCAGATAAAAGCAGGCGGGCTCACCGGGCAGAGTTGCTATCAGTGCAGCGACAAGCAGCACAGTCCCACGGTGCAGCCGCTGAGATAGCGGGAGCTTTGCCGCTCTGACCCTGCACCACGGAAGGCTCCAGGTCAACAACAGCTCCTGCTCCATCTCCATCAGCCCCAGCTGCCCACCGCAGGGCTGCCTGGGCACTTCGTCTGTTGGCAGGAGCCATATCAGCCCTGCGCACACGCAGGGCTTGTCCTTGTGGTGCTGCTGTCCCCCTTGGCTGCACCTGGGAGGGCCAGCATCTTGCCAAAAGATGTAACTGTCAGGCAGGAAGCAACGCTGAAGCCTTGCTCTTTGCTAATCGCTTCATCTCCCTGCTTCCTCTGAGCAAGAATAAAGCAGGGATCACCGCCAGCCCTGCTCCCTGTAGGCAGGGTCAGTAGTGCAAGGAGCACTGAGGGGTCCCCAGAGGTCTGGGGGTTAAAATTCCAGTGAAACCCAGTCTTTGAAAATAAGGAAGCCCCATTAGAAGAGCCAGCCTGTTTTAACCCCACTAGGACAGTGTCCAAGCATGAACCTCTCTGCTGCTCCTCTGTGCCCAGCCCCTGGCAAGCGGAGCAGTGGTAATGAGCACCACCACGTCCACTTCCCTCCTTGTGTGACAGGAGAGATGGGGAGATGAGCCTTCCCACTGCAGGGAGGCAAAACAACCCCTGGAGGTCTCTGTGGAGGAGACACCACAGGATACCCCAGGTCTGCACATTCCGAGGAAGAAGGGACTGCACTACCTTCACTCCACATCTCTCCCCCAGGTACTTGGAGCTTTCCGGCTCCTGTCCGGCTGGCAGATGTGGACAATGCGGAGAATTGTCAGATGCAGGTGCTTCCTTGGGAAGGAAGCAAACATGGGTGTTATTTTGAAGGGAAGACGGAGCTGCAGCCAGCTCTCAGCGTTACCTGCTACGTTTCCACTCTCTTAAGCACATTTTCCTGGCTGCACATGGCCCACCCCTTGCCTCCCCCACAGCCTCTTTGCTACAGGAGGAGAGGCAGCAGATCCTCTCCCAGATGCCAGTGCCTGCCAGGACCCCCTCCTTCTTCAGGCTGCACGGCAGCACATGCTGGGACTGTGGCTGAAGAACCAGAGCTCCTGAGCATGGCTGTGTGTGCCTGGATTGCTGGGAGTAAGCAGGATGGGGTGACCCCTTCCAAGGTAGCACAACAGCTTTTTCTATGCGGGTCAGATCCAATTATTTCACCCCTCTTTAAGTCAGGGCAGTTGAGGAAAGCAGCAGCAAATGCCAAAAACACAACTCATGGTGTTGTGAAACTATTGGATATTGCACTGCTGACTGGGGGAGACGGGAGGAAGGAGGGCAGGCTCTCCCAGGAACCATGCCTGCCAGCCCTGGCGTGGAGTGGGGCTGCAGCGTGATTCTGAGGTTGCAAAAATCTGGGTCCCAGCTCCCTTTCAGGACCTATAACAGCTGAATGCACCCCGGTGCAGCCCATGAGTTGAGCAGGAAGAGCAGCCAACGTCTTGCTCAAATCTGCTCCAGGAAGACTGGAGCTGGCACTGCCACTTCTCCGAGTGGCTGTGATGCAGAGGAAGCGGCTGATACACAGGGCAGAAGATCAAAGCCTTTCCTTTGTCCCCAGGTGCCTGTTGCCTATTTGGACCTGCACCCTGGGGTGCCCCTGTTTTGTAGAACACAGAGCCCATAGGAGCCCTTTGGCTTCCTCCCACCCCATGGGCCATCATATCTCCCGCAACTTGGCACCATACTCCAGCACTTGGATCTTGGCTTTTCCATCACTTCCGGATTGAAGAGCCATGTTAGTCCCTGCATTTCTTGCCATAAAAGTGCTCAAGTTATCTCCTAGTGTTGTTTTTTGATAAGATGCTCACAAAGCACTGGTCATCCTTTCCAGCCTGTTTATCTCTGTTGCTCTTGTTTTCCTTCTGCTTTTTAACTGCCTTCCCAAAATGCGTGTAGGACAGCTGGTCACACGAGGGTTAGCCATGCTGCAAAACTGAAGTGAAACTATATTTTCCTTCCCACATTTTGGTCTCATGTTTCATCATTAATCCTGCAGGAGGGACACTGTCACATCATAGGGTATTGCACAAAGGAATGTGGAGCCATTTGAGTCTGAGGCAGGGCACTCACAAGCTCCTCAGAAGTTCAGAGGAAACGGACAAACATCTCCTAAAATACCAGAACCAAGCCGCAAGGAAGAGGAACGCCCTGGTGGAAGCTGGGCTACAGTGAGGTGCCAGGACAAGCACAGAGGCTCCTGCACTGAACTGTAGGCAGGAGCCAGGCCAAGCAGGGAGCAGAGCGGGCAGAAGCACGCAGGAGCTTGGTGCAAGCTGCAGATACCTATGGCGTGGCACGGCAGGGCTCAAACAATAGTTTGCTGCAGCTGGTTCAGAGTTTAAATGCTCCCTGTCTTTGGGCAGCAGAAATCTCCAGGTGGAGGGCAATGGCTCCTGATTTTTATGGGCCTGAGCCATGCTAAAGTCATGCACAGAGAGACCATGTATCTTGCTGGGATGAGGGATCAGAAGTCAGCAGTCACCAATCCCACACCCCCTTCCCTCTTTGGCCATTTCCCAGCCTTATCTATCTCTGTTCCTTACAAAAACTTTTGGCCGAGCTGGACAGCATGAGCACGTGGGCTCAGCATCACCTGCAGCACAGGCACCACTCTGCAAACAACACAGGTGCCAGGGCCAATGGAGGTGGCATCAGCCGCTCTCGTTCCCTGCCTGCAGCCAACATAAAGTAAAGGGCACTCAGCTGCTCTCAGGTACCACATTGCATCTGAAGAACTCTCATTTTAAGGTATTTCACTGCCAGCGCTGACTATGGTGCAAAACATCCGAGTTTCCAGAATGTCGGCTTTCTTCTCTTTTTCCTGGCAGGTATAGAAATGGGGAACTGCTCAGCACACA
This sequence comes from Strigops habroptila, assembly GCF_004027225.2. NCBI lineage: Eukaryota > Metazoa > Chordata > Aves > Psittaciformes > Psittacidae > Strigops > Strigops habroptila. The sequence goes on along the minus strand of NC_044284.2, from coordinate 36,264,946 downwards.
GTCAAACATATTGTGAGAGGGAAGAGAAAACACCTGCAGCGAGGACCTGTTAGGGCAGGTCGAGGCTGGCACAGCGGGGCACACAGCAGCTCCTCTGCCAGCAGGAAAGGAGACACAATGGACAGAGGCTATGGGGAGAAACAAATCAGACTGCCCCTTTCCTGGCTTGCATTTCGGCACTGCTCCCAGGAGCTTCCTGAGTGTGGGCTCTGCTGCAGTGACGGCAGTGTCCCCCCATGACTGCCATCACCACATGTGCTGATGGATGGCCTGGAGGAGAGAGCGCCTCGGCACTGGATCCTGGCTCAAACCTCCTGGCACGTCCACCAGCATGTCTTGCCCGAGAGCTGCTTTACAGGAGGTTTGTCTCCAGACAGACGCGTAGAATTTCAGATCTAGTTAATCCCACCTTTATCAGCGCAGGAATGTAATGCTTTTCACAAAGCATAATCCTCTTTGCAATCATGTGTTCTGCCAAACTACAAACTTTCTGCTCCCGTCCTTCTTTCTTGGGAGAGGATTTGAGGCAATAATCCAGGCCTACCAACTTATTTTCTTTAATGAGCAAGGGACAAATGAGCACAGCATTGCAGAACACGCACACACACAAACCTTGAAGCAGTTCCTGGTTCTGTCATGCCTTTGAGGGATGCCCTGAACTGAAGGACTGAGGCTGGAAACGGTGACCTCCGCTTGTGCTGAAGCCCAGACAGACAGGGCAGAGGCAGCTGCAACCACAGCCAGGGCCCGCTTATGACCGAGGGCAATTCTGGAGGCAGCAGACATCAGCAGGTGCTTTAGAGGGCAAGAAGTTCTGCAGGGTCCATGCAGCTTGGGGTCTTTATGAGATTAGGCATCAGCTGAAAGGAAGCAGAGCGAATATCACAGCCCTGGTAGTCCTTGGGAAGCTATGGCAGAGAAAGCCCCTGACAGGGGGAGCTCCCTTCACAGCCCCAGCTGGTGCCTCGCCGAGCTGCAAGACAATCCAGCATCACACTCACGACTGCAGACGGACTTACTTGCAAAGGGCATGGGTGGCTTATGGGTTCTCTAAATACTCCCCATTATATTATTTACCACTTTCACTCTAAAAACCACTGAGCTGCCTCCTTACCCATTGCTTCACCTTATGAAGCCTACTGAAAGATGTGCGCTAGAACTTCACTGTCAAATGACCGATACATTCTACTTCTCCTTCAAGTTTCCTAGAAACAAATCAGGGAATCTCACCACTCTGCACTTGCTGGCTATTAGAGACCAAGCTCTGCACACACGGGAGCTCCCACCATGGGAGCGTGGGGTCACTCTGCCTGCCCCAGGGTGAGGGCTGCGGCAAGGACCACATGGGCTGTCTGTGCTTCTTGAGTCTGTGCACTACTGTGGCTGCCTCTCATAAAGGCCTGCCACGCTTCTCATCGTGCAAACAAACCAGCAACCTCAGGCAGCACAACATGAAGGAAAGACACCCCAGGTGCCTCTGCTTGCTCAGGTCTAAAAAGGCAGCCCTGAGCATGCATGACTTGCTGAGACCTGAAGATGCTGAGTGCTTCCCAAGCCAGAGCAAGCCCTCCGTCTGGTTTGCACCAGCCAGGGAGGAAAATATTTTTCCTGCTCTCTTCCCTCACAACGCAGAGAGAGCGGGAATGCCGAACCAGCGACCTGCTCCTTCTTTTGGCCGCTGCATACTGTGGCAAGCGCACACCCGTCCCACGAAGAGGTGTTCTACTGGCTTCCCTACGCGAGAGGCTGCTGCCCCGCTTCCAGCCATAACCGTGGGGCATCCAAAACCTATTCTGACAGAACGCGGCTTCCTTACATCCCTTCCCCGCAGCGAGGGAGGCTCAGGTAGGGCAGCAGCGACGAGACATCGCGCAACGCGCGCCGCACGGTGCGGCGGGCCGCGGACAGCCCGCGAGGACCCCGAGGCGGGGCGCGCCTGTGGCGGCGGCGGCGGGCGCGCTGATTGGCCCCGCGGCGCGCGGGGGCGGGGAGCGCAGGGCGGGAGTAGGACCGCGCCGCGGCGGCCGCTGCGGCAGTTGGGTCGCGGCACGGCGAGCGAGAGGGGCGGCGGGTGAGCAGCGGGGCGCGGCGGGCGGCAGGGCGGGGGGACACGGGGAAGGAAGGGGCGGCGGCCGCTGTGAGGCGAGGCGGGCAGAGGTGGCGCGGCCGGAGGGCGGCGGGGCGCGGGGGCTGCAGGGCCCGCAGCGGCGGCAGCAGCAGTAGCAGCAGTCCCGGTTGGCGGCGGGGCGTGCGCGCAAGCACGTGGCCGCGGCGGAGGCTGCCATAGCCGCCTGACCTTCAAGGCGGGCAGGGCCCCGCTGCGGAGGGGAGACGTGCCCTCGGCGGGCCGCGTATCGCCCGGCCCGCTTATCTGGCAGTCCGCAGCCGGGCCCTGCCCGCGATAGCGGGGCCGCCTAGCCCTTCGCGGGAGGCTACTCCTGTGCTTTTATTTATTGGTTTTTTCCTCCTCTTCACCTTATTTTTGACGGATTGGGGTTGTTGGCCGCCTCCCGGGCTGCGTGGAGGGAGGAGGGAACATCCCTTTCCCGTTAGGTGCCCGGAGTGCTGGCTCTCTGCTCGGGCTGGCTGAAGGGGTTTGGGCCATGAGGGGCTCGGGGGGACCCTGCACTCCTGGGGGAGCAGGGAGCATCCCTGCCAGGTGCGATGGCCCCAGGCCATTGTGCTTCCCTGGCTCTTCCCCTGGGTTGGCTTGTCTGGCTTTTAGGAGACCCTCCATATGCATGCCCTGTTGTTCCCTGTCTGCCAGCTGGGAGCCTAGGCCTCAGATTGTCGCTTGGAAAAGGCTTCTCAAAGCTGCTGGGGTTTCATCTCTGTGTACTCCTGCCCTAAGTGAAAGGAGCGGATGGCCACTTTTAACCTTTGATCTCCAAATAAAGCCTGCTTATATTGCAGAGCTCCCAGGTGTAAAGCTAATCCACATGCACCGAAAGACCAGTTCAAAGTCATTTCTTAGCAGCACTGCTTGAGGGCATACTCAGGCTGCATGCTCCAAACCTAAACACCTGTCCCAACCCAAGCTGTCTAGTCACTAACTTACAAAGCTTTTTGCAGCATCTTTTCAGGAAGAAATGCTGAAGTAATTCAGTTACAGCAGATAAGTTTACTGTCTAGAGAAACCCGAATGAATGAAATGCCTTTTGGAGAGTTGCTCTTGGCTATTCTGTAATACTGCTCAAAACTGATACTGCCTTCATAAAGTGGTAAGCCATCTAGAAGAGGCTTTGCAATTGGAAGTGTTTTGGCAGGGTTGGATTTTGTCCTGCTGTGAGTTATGGCATTGTGCCACTTCTGGCTACCAGTCGGACTCACCTCCATCCTGTCAGTGAGACAGACTCCAGGAACCTTAGATATGTGGTATCTGTTGTCACAGTTGAGCGGTGCCTCTTGCCAGCATTCCCTGAGTGGAGGTGCCCCTACCATTAATAAGACTCTTGGCTGAAATCAGCCATTTGAGACTGTATTCATCATTTATATGCACACCATCTCCATCCCCAGTTCCCGGAGTTCAATAGAAGGAGTCAGTTTGTTCATCAGAACTGATATTTGCTGTGGGAATATGTGAACTTTCTACCATTGTGACTTACTTAGAAGCATGCACGTAAAATCCATGGGCAAGTGTTGTACTGGTGACAGTGACCTTGGATGTCTTACGTAATGGCAGGGGAACAGTGTGACTTGACTACATGTGTTCTGCGCTTCCAGGGCTTTGGTCAAGTTGGTGGGTACTCCTCCAGAAGGCAATGGACCATGCCAGAGCAGCAATCTCCAACTTGGTAAGACACAGCCCCCTGTGCCATTTGTCTCTTGGTGGGCTGATGGTGCTGCAGAAGGAAGTTTTGGCCACATGTGTGTCAGTATGGAGAAGATGAGAAATCCAAAGCAGTGTTGGGTGCTACTGTGTGGGTTGTGAACTGTTGCTGCGTTGCTTCAGCCAAGACTTGCAGAACTAAGCCAACCCCTGGCTTAGGGCTAGAAGATCACAGACACCAATATGGAGGATGACCAAATAGCGTTTTATTAAACAACAGCAGGTGCTTTATACCTTTCGGCCACACGGAAGTACCTGTTCTGACCCAATCAGAAGGGCAGGTTAACAAATTTTACCTTTTATGGTATTGTCCAGCCTAGCCCCACAATTCCCCTCTCCATGCTATGGGGCTTGTGAGAGTACCTAGGGGGGGGCTCTCTCTTTCCGTACATCGCGATATCTTCCGGCCGCCATACCTTAACTACCTACATATCCCCCCTCCCTATGCACCAATAAGGTGATTAAGATAAAACAATCCTAAAAATACATGTCATAAAACTTGTGTGCAAACCTAGCAAACGTGTGCTGTTTCTACATTATTTCTTATAAAAATTCTAAAAATATACATTATAAGTTTAGATAGAAAATATAAGGCACGCCAAACAGGATAACTGGAGAACAACTGAGAGTAATGGTGTATAACTAGGGATAGCTAAAGGGAGTTTTAAACGAAAACAGTCTTAGAGCAATCGCTAAAATGCCATTAATCTAATGCTAACACTCTCTAATTGACTCTTAACAAATGAAACGAGCTTGACAGGGTCCCAAAATCACTGCTATTACAATCATTGTGATTGGTCCCATTAGGTAGATATCAGGGTGGTCAGCCATGGTGAATGGTTGAACCATGACGTAAACCAACTTTGCTGTGCCTCTCGTTCCCTCCTTCGTTTTTTCCAGACCTTTCTGCAATTTGGTCATAGTGTCTTTTACTATTCTGGTGTGGTCTGCATATACACAACACTCTTCCTCTAGTGCAGTGCACACTCCCCCTTGCTGTAGAAGCATCAGGTCTGATCCTCTTCCTTGTCATCTTCATTCGTCACTGAGACGTACCGGTTGCGAGGGTGTCCGACAATCCAGTCCTGCGGACAAGAACTCACAATTTTCATTAGTTTTATTCTGATCCTCCTTTAATTCCGCCTTAATACATCTGCTAGGTACCCATCTCAGCAATCCCTCCTTTTCTACCGCTGCATACCCTCTTCCAATTGTACGCAGCCTCCACCCAGATTCCCACTGTAGTTCCCCTGGAAATTTAACTCGCACCTGGGGAAAGGTAGCTACTTGTTGTTTTAAATACTGTTTTTCTATTGGCGAATACTGTTCATGTCCTCTAATATAGTGATTTAAAGCTAACAGGGCTCGATTTAAGATATTATTTTGTTGATCTGTCGGTATTTTTCCCGAATACCCTTCTTCTTCTCCAAGGATCTTAATTTTTTCCTTGAGCGCACGATGACCGCGCTCCACAATCCCCTGGCCCTGACAGTTGTATGGGATCCCGTGTTTTAATTCAATGTCCCACTTCTTGCACCAATCTTCAACTAATGTGCTTCTAAAACAAGGCCCATTATCTGTTTTAATCGTTTTTGGGGTTCCCAGCCAGGCCATGACGGTGACCCAGTGTTGTATGACTGTCTTTCCCGTCTGCTTGATGTGTGGTGTGGCCATTATTGCACCGCTATAAGTATCAACTGTAACCGCAAGGTGTTTCCTAGGGGCCATGAGTGAACATTCCGTAAAGTCTGTCTGCCATAACTCTCGTGCTTGCAGCCCTCTAGGATTCACTCCAGCCTCCCATAATGGGGAATGCTGGCAATAGGGACAAGTAGCGACAACTTCCCGAGCTTCTCTAATAGGAATATTACATTCTTTTGCCAATGCTTTTGCACCAATATGTAGCTTCCGGTGTAGTTCACTAGCCTGTTGTAACGTCCACAACCTTTTTGCAGCAGAATCTGCTTTTGTGTTACCTTCCACCAGTGGACCAGGGCAATTTTGGTGGCTATTGATGTGAATCACTGTGACTGTACCAGTTCGCTTTCCTAATGCTTCTTGTAATGCATTTGAAATGTCCCCGTTAGCGTATCCTCCTCTCTTCATTGATTGAACCAATTTGTACACGTACATAGAGTCTGTACAGACATTAATATGTTTTTCAGGAGTTTGTTCAAGCGCTAGACACATAGCTTTTGCCTCTAGCCATTGAACACTCTTCCCTGCTTCTACCCAGATTAGTTTTTCCCATTTATTGGCTTCCTTCCAGACCACCACTGCTGTGTCTGTGACAGAGGATGCATTGGTAAAATATGTCAGCCCAGGCTGGGGATTATCAAGCACTCTCAACTGCAGTGAGGGCTGTAATGCATCCATGTATCTTTTCCAGAGCTCTACCTTTCCTGTCTCAACCTTCCCATGGTATGTACTTAGAGATAATTGCAGCTCTACTTCATTCTCCATCAGTTCTGTCACCTGTTTTTTAGTCCAGGGCAGCCAGATGACATCTGGTTCCTTGCCAAATGTTTTTCTGCTTGATTTTCTTAAAGATTCCATTACAAAAACTGCAACCTTGCTCCACCTCACAAAGCTGTCATTTCCCTTTGAAGAGTATGCCCACAACAGGGGACACAATTCCTTCTTTCTGTCTTGTCCTAGCATTCCAAAACAGCCTCCTTTGGTAAAGGCCCAGGCTAAAATGATGTCCTTGCCTGGTTGTATGCGAATAAGGGCAAATTTCTCTGTTCTGCGTTGGATTTCTACCAACGCCTTTCGCGCCTCCTCTGTAAGAGTGCGTGGTTCCCAAATTTGATTACCCTTTAGCAGGTCATAAAAAGGTTCCATTAGGTCATTGGGGATCGGAACAAAAGTTCTCAACCATTGAATGGCCCCCACTAGCTTTTGAACATCGTTAAGTGTCTTAATTTCTGGATTTATTTGGATAGGTTGGGCAGTGACCTGCTCTCCCCTAATTTCTGTTCCCAAGTATTTGAGTGTACTACCCTTTTGAATCTTCTCCTCTGCTATGTTTAACCCGAATTGCTGTAAATTGGTCTGCACCTGTTGGAACAAGGAATCCAGGACGGCTCTGTCCTCTGCAGCCATCAGGATATCATCCATGTAATGCAAAACCTTTGTTGAACTCCACTTTTCCCTGATACCCTCCAGCGCCTTAGCCACGTAACGCTGGCACATTGTGGGTGAGTTTTTCATACCTTGTGGCAGGACTGTCCATTGCCAGCGTGTTGCTGGCTCCTCCAAATTGATTGCAGGTAGGGTAAAGGCAAACCTTTTCCGGTCTTCCAGGGCAAGAGGGATGCTGAAAAAACAATCTCGAATATCAATTATTATGATATACCAATCCTGTGGGATAGCAGAAACAAGCGGCAGACCAGTTTGCAAAGGTCCCATCGCTTCCATCTGCGCATTCACAGCTCTCAGGTCATGGAGTAATCTCCATTTGTTTTTGTTTTTCTTTCGAATTACGAATATCGGGGTGTTCCATGGACTAGTAGAAGGCTCAAGATGACCACTTTGAGCTTCTACCTTCACAATTTCCTTGGCTGCTTGTAATTTTTCTTGAGTGAGGGGCCACTGTTCCACCCAAACCGGATCATTCGTCAGCCAAGTAATTCTATCTTGTTGTGGGTCAGGTTGAGCAGTGGCCCCCCCTAAAAATCCTTCATAGTAATTCCCATTTGACGGAGTGCATCTCGGCCTAACAGGGCTTGTTCTATCCTAGCAATAACAGGAGTCACTGTGGCAACCGTTTTCCCTGCTCTTCATCATCTATTATAAACATCATTGGCTGCGAGCTTACAAGAATGTTAGTATCCCCTCCCGCCCCGGTGACCTATCAAAAGTGGACTGTCGGAGGGGATGGGTGGGATCTGTCGTTGCAGCTTGTATGCGGCCTTGCAGTTCGAGATACCATGCCTCCTTCAAAAGAAGGAATAGCAGGCCAGTTAGTACCGCCCTTGCCAGCTGCCTAGCGTCGGCAGGGGCTAGTGGCTGGACGTGGGCGGAGTCGAGCAGCATAGGTGTGGTTTCGCTCGACAAACCTTCCTCTTTTATTGCCTTGTGAAGGGCCTGCACCAACTTAGCGTCTAGGGGCGTCCACATAGCTCCTCCTTGTGGCCCAACCTGAACAGGGAACGCCTGTGGAGGCGCGGCCGCAGGTACAGCTTCTAGGGTTACGCCACTTAGCACACAGTCTTTCGCAATCAAGTTCCAATTTGGCTGCGCCACAGGGGGCGGGGTTTCGCCCAGCCGCTCCAAGGCGCGTCCCCGCATCCCCGCCTGCGCCTCCAGCACATCCATCGCCCTGCCAAGTTCCTCCACAAGGTCCCCCGGTGTCCCACGCCCCTCCTCCCCGGCACCCGAGCCCCGAGGGGGTCCAGCGCCACTCGCCGCAGCCTCCTCATTTTCTGACTCAGAATCAGAACGCATTTCACATCCACCTCCCCGCCATTCCCGCCATGCCGTTTGTTCCTTCGGGGTACTGCGTTCCTTCTTCCGTGCCCCAAAGGGCCCTGCGTCACCGCCACCCACACGTTTCAATCCCAGGTCTAATAATTCCTCGTCGTCTAGATGCCTCAGTACCATGCCTGGGAACGCATCTAGGGGGTCCACATTCTGATTTTTTGATTCACCCGGCCCAGACTCGCCGCCCCTGATTGCAGCGTCCCCTTTAAGACATTGCTTGTTAGGAAGGGCTGCAGACTTGCTGCCCTTGACTGCAGCATCCCCCTTAAGACATTCCTCGTTATAATGAGCTACAGTATCTTTTAACTCCCCCCACGGATATGCCGGTGGTGCGGGGGGCTCCTTTCGCGCAGCCCCTCCTTGCGCACCGGTTGCAGAGGGCTCCTCTTCAGACTCAGTAACAAGAAATGCCTGCGGCTCAGGCAGCTGCTCTATAGATTTATCCTCCACCTCGTCCTCCCCACCATCACCAGGCTCGCCAGTCTGCACTGCCGCTGTTGTAGTGGGAGGTGCAGTTTCAAGCGCGGCTCCCTGTAAGTATAACTGCACCGTCCCCCACGCCTCCCGATCTTGCCGAGCCCATTGCAATAAGGCCAATAACTTTCCCAGAGTGATGAGAAGATCTGGCTTTCCCGCCAGTGCCTGCTCAATCAGTGTCTGTTTAAGTTGTGGCCAATTTTTGGAATTAAATATCTGAGCAGGGTGACCAAGCACCCCACTGTGAATCAAAGATTCCAGGCACGCCTTAATGCTGCCAGATTTGATACAAATCTTGAAATCCTTTGCCAACGTTTTCAGTACCTTAACCGTCACATCCATGCTCGCGAGCTACACCTCTGCCCTCCGAACGAATCACGTCGGGGTCACCACTTGTTGCTGCGTTGCTTCAGCCAAGACTTGCAGAACTAAGCCAACCCCTGGCTTAGGGCTAGAAGATCACAGACACCAATATGGAGGATGACCAAATAGCGTTTTATTAAACAACAGCAGGTGCTTTATACCTTTCGGCCACACGGAAGTACCTGTTCTGACCCAATCAGAAGGGCAGGTTAACAAATTTTACCTTTTATGGTATTGTCCAGCCTAGCCCCACAATTCCCCTCTCCATGCTATGGGGCTTGTGAGAGTACCTAGGGGGGGGCTCTCTCTTTCCGTACATCGCGATATCTTCCGGCCGCCATACCTTAACTACCTACAGTGAACCAAGCGTCACTGTAGCTAGCTGGCCACGATAAGGGGGTGGCTTATGCAGTTCAGTGCTGTTTGGTTATCAGTAACTGCTACAGTATCTCGGGTCTCTCAGGAAGCTGATAAGGAGGGGGGGTGAGCCTTGAACAATGTTCCAGAAGGAAGTGCTGCTGAGGAAGCTGGTAAATGCATGTGTTGTATTATGTTACTTTGGGGGTGGGAATTCAACCACAAGTCCAGCTTTTCAGTGTAATGTGCTTTGAAACAAATGTGCAGGAGCTTGCTCAGACAAGTCTGCTGGTCCTAGACAGCTTGGCCTGTGAAATTACCCTAGGCTAGGCCTGCAAACATGATGGCTTGGTCTCTGCACAAGTGTGGAGGTTATGTGGGGTTGAAGCACATCCTCTGCAAAGGGTGAGGGAAGCTGAGCTATCAAGCAGCTGAGCAGGGGCACTGCTAGGACAGGCTGCTGTGTTGTGCTTTCTGAAATGTGAGCAGCCAGCCACTTCATTGCTGGTAGCATGGGCCAGGATGAAACCGCAGGTCTGAAATTAGATGGTATTGTTTTTACTAACCAAGCTGATGTATGGTCTCTGCACCTCCAGCCCCTGACTTGTAGTTTGAGAGCAAGCTGAGAACTGTGAAAGAGGTAAAGATATTGTAACAGAACTTGGGTGCTTGCCACCAGCTGCTTCTCCAGTACAGTGGAGAGGGCCTGCAGGACCATTGCTCCCAAAACTATTCCTCTGGCCTTTTAGCCAGGCTCCTGCCTGTCCCAAACACAGCCATGCCCGCAGGCAAGTTCAGTGGCTCTAATGGAAGCTGAGTGGTTCTGCTCAGTGCCTGGCTATGCCTGGAATTGAGTTTAACTGTCTGTTAATCTGAACGCCTGCCTTGCGCATGGGCTGCTGCTCTGTGAGCAGTTGGGCTATGTGTTGCAGCTGTTCAGAAAAGTGGGCTTGAGGCTGGAAGCTGCTCTGCTCAGGCACTGATAAACTCTTGCTGAATGGTGCGAGTTGCTGGTGGATGCAAGAGGTGTGTCCTCAGCTTTCGTGTTAGCTGAGGTAGCAGGATTCCCATGGGTCAGTTTTCTTCAGCCTAGCAGCTTCATAATACTCATCAATAGAGTAATTTAAGAGTAGCTTGGGGCAGTTTAACACAAGACTATCTAGATGCTGCATGAAAGTATTCACATGAAAGTGGATGTGGCTAAAAGGCACAGCCATGCAGGGGTTGCCTTCCCTTTCCTCTGTGGTGATCAAAGTTCCCTTCTGTGCAAACTGCACATGTTCAAGTCAGATCGATGCGCTACTGATTAAGACCAGGAGTTTCTGCTTCAGTCAGACTTTGCCATGGGGTAATGTGGGAAATGCTGATGCTATTGGCTGTGTCATATCTGAAATAGACTCCAAACTAAACTCTGACCAGTGTAGCTTTGAACTTGTGTAGGGCAAACATGCTAAATAGGCCCTGGAGACCCCGTGCTGGGTCTAAGTCTAACTGTTCAAAGAAGCCAGCCTGACTTACTGAAAGCCAAATGCTCAGGCTGTACTGGAGCAGTTTCAGGTGAACAAGCTGCATTTGATTTGGAGCATGGGTGCAGCTGGCTGCAGGGACAGTAGGCTGATGTAGCAAACTCTTCCGTCACATGACTGTCTTTCGATACAGTTTGGTGGCGAGCCAATGTCGTACACACGCTTCAGCATTGCCCGGCAAACAGATGGAGACAACAGCCATGTGGAGATGAAGCTGTCTGCTGATGATGAGGAAGGAGGGGAAATTGGGAGACAAGAGCACGTGCATGCCAGCATGCCTCCACGGAGGAGTGGCAAGAACCTCTGCTTCCTAGTCATTGCAGCTCTCCTCCTCCTTCTGATTGGTAAGGAAGGGTGGGAGGCAACTGCATGAAGTGGATTCTGGTATTGAGCATATCTGAGGCCATTAGTATTTGGATCTGTATTGTTTCATGAGACAATTAAAGAGCCTGAATCCAGACTGCAGCCTCTTGTCAGCAAGTATGTCTGCCTCAGACTTATGGTACAGAACTGGCACAAAGAAGTGTGAAATTTGACAGTGGAGCTGTGTCTTAGCTGAAGGGTAAGCTGGTCCATGTGGCAAGTGTGCTGGTTTTCCTTTGATTAACTCTTAACACTTCTCAAGTGATGTGGCTCAATATATCAGTAAAGCCTCTGGTGTTTGTCTCAAGAGTTTTAACGCTGCCACTGGGCTAAAGTAAGCATTCTTCTTCCAAAGTGGTGCTGGACGGACTCTGCCAAGCACAAGATCACATTTACAGTGTACCTTGAACGTGCCACCTCAGGCAAAATGTCAAGCTGCATAGTCCTGTCTGTCCTTAGCTATGCCAGTTTGTCAGAAATGGTGTGAGAGCAGAGATGCATCTTAACCCTGAAGCTGCTTTGAATGCACTTGTGTGGTGTGAAGGTGGTTTAGTCATCTCTGCAGCACAACAAAATACCTCTTCTGCCTGTAGGGTTTCTGATTGGCTACTTGAGTTATCGTGGACGAATGCAGAAGGCTAGCAGGTGTCTGGATGGAAGTGGCAAGTGTGAGATGACTCCTACTGCATCTTACTTAACGGAGGATGAAACTGAGGAAGAAGAGGTTCCTGGACCACCTATCTTATACTGGCCTGAGCTTAGAGCCCTGTTGTCAGAAAAGCTGTCAGCCAGATGTCTTGAGGACAGCTTGAGGTAACGGTTCCAGGAAGCTTAACTTACAGCTATGAGAGGCACAGCCTGTGAGCAGAACTCCTCGAGCTCCTTTGGAGAGCAAGGGCCTTAAAGATAATGTGGGGTAGTATGTGGTTAAACATGGGCTTAAATGGCTCATCCAACTTGGGTTTGCAGGCTGCAGCACTGCAGTGCAACCCGGTGCTGTAGCGTAAGCTATGTATCTGTTACCTACAGGCAAAGGGCAAACGAGGACTCTTTTGAAGCTGGACAGATCGAAGATGAGAAAGCTGCCAGCTACATTCATGACCAGTTTAACAGCTTCCACTTGGATGAAGTCTGGAACGATGAGCACTACATTAAACTGCAGGTCAAAGGCAGGTACGTTAATGAAGAGGTGCAGATCTCTTCCTTGCAGCATAGATATCTGTAGTCTTGAGCAAACACATGTTTTCTGCTGAAAGCAGTGCTGAAGTTGTGAGCCAGTTACTGCTCTCCAAAGAAGGCCTCAAGCTAGCCAAGCAAGAGCTGCTCCTGTCTCTTCTTCAGCTTGCCAAATCCAGAGGGTCTGGTAACAGCCTGGATTTTTCCTGGGGCAGCTGGTTCTTCAAAGCATGCTTAGGAAGTAGAGAGAAAACAAACTTGAGTAAAAACTAGGCTGAAGGGCAGATTGCCTGTGTGTAAAACTGCGGGTGTGGGCACTGTCTTGTCACCCAGATGGGTGCTGGGGACCTGGCAGTGGCTCCTATAGTAGCTCAGCAGGTTATCAACAGGCACTGTGTTGGCTGACAGCCCGCACCTTTGTCTTACTTGCCCTCTTTGTGTTGGGGGAGAAATGAATTTGCTTAGCTCCTCTTAGGAGATGACTAAGAGACCTGGAAGCGCAGATTCTTTCTGCCCTGTCTTAGAAGTTAGCCTTCATTAATGTCTCTGAACAACCGCAGAGATTCTTGCATGGAAGTACTGGGATGAGTCTGCCTGCTTCAGGCTCTACACTGACTTGATCGTAATTGCTGAAATATGGGAGCTAGTTAAATATGGAGTTTATGTATGAAAGAACATAACACTGTCTCTTTACATTTAACAGTAGCAACAACAGAGTGTCTATTCTGCAAAATGGTAAAGAGGAGGAATTGGAGAGTCCCAGTGCATACGTGGCATACAGCAAGACTGGCTCAGTTGTTGTAAGTGACTCCAAGAAGATTTCAGAAATGTGCTTGCACCCTTACCAGGTGGCAATGTTCAAAATATGTCCCTTTGAGATATGAAGTGTATAAGCCATCCCCAGTTAGAGACCTGGGTTGGTGGTGGGGAGAATTCAGTGAGGAGCAGGCCCACATTTTCAGCAAGAAGTGAAAGTAACTGTTTACACTTCTCTGCTGGGATCCAGACAGGAACCTCGTCAGAAATGCTGCTCAAACAGGCATGTTGCATATGATCAGTTTACATTATTGAGCCTGAACTCCCCGCTGTTAGCAGGAGTCACTGTTACTGTGACTCTGTAGGCTGTATCAAGTATCTTACTGACATAAGACTGCTGCATTTATAACCAGTGTTTCTGTCCCAGGGCAAACCAGTTCATGTGAACTATGGACTGAAAGCTGATTTTCAGAAGATAGAGAAGCTGGGTGTTTCACTGAATGGAACTATACTCATCTTCAGAGCTGGAAAAATAACCCTTGCTGAGAAGGTAAGCAGTCCATGCTCCAAAGCCTGGCCAAATTTGGCAGCAGGAAGCTGTGTTTCCTCCTCTTTGAGGCTTAGAGGTGTGTCTTTGTTCAGGTCTCTAGAACTTGTGTTTGTAGGCTTGTCCCTGCAGGTCTCGTCCTGTGTGTATGCACTTAGCTTCCATGTGCAGATCTGGACACCAAGACTGAACAGAGCTGGTTACCCTTCATGGTGGCATTCATGTCCTCTGGCAGTCTTGCTGGGACAGCCAAGCATCTGGAGTGATGGAGGCAGCCTGGGGGCTATATGGTGCAGAGCTGGCTGGTATTTCTAGATACAGCAGTAGAGCTGTTAGAAGCAGAACAGCCTTGCTTTCAGAACCCCTCTTGTTGCTGCAGCCAGGTACTTTCAAATCTTGGCTGCACTGTCTCACTTGGGCTAAGTGAAGGTGGTGGCACTGCATGCCCAGTCAGCTGCCTTGCGTGTTGCTGTAATGCTCCTTGTGTAGTGAGTAGAACCAAATAGGCAAGCAGCCTAAAGGATCCAAGTCCTTCTGTATGCAAGCTTGTTGTAGGTGTCTGACCCAGAGCTGTCTGTCAGATGGGTGTTTCTGAGGAGGCTGGGGCATAGCACTCTTTGCAAGCAGGCGCAGTCTGACTGCACGTAAGACACAGGAAGAACTGAAAAGTGCTTCCGCAAGGGCTGCTTACTGTTTTTCCAGTCCCGTCCCACTTTTCAAGCTGGTATCTAACCTTGCAAGAGTGTTTGTACTGGTGGCATATCAGTGGCAGGCCTTAACTCCCCTTGCTTGCAGTACAGATGTGCAGTAAATGTTCCGGTTTGTTACAGGTTGCAAATGCCCAAGAGGCAGGAGCAGTTGGTGTCCTGATGTACCTGGATCCCTACGATTACAAGAACACGGATGCACTTGTCCCCTTTGGACATGTGAGTATGCAGCTGGCTCCCCTTTTGTGTTCTTGTTAACCTTTCTCACTGTGGACTGCAGCAGTCCTCGTGCAGGCCTCTGGTTCAGCAGTGCTTCATGCCCTTGTGTAGATGAAAACTGTTGGGCTTCTCTGAGACTTGAGGGCTCCTCTTGCTTTTCACAGGCCCACCTTGGAACTGGAGACCCTTTCACCCCAGGCTTCCCTTCTTTCAACCACACCCAGTTCCCACCAGTGGAATCTTCTGGACTACCTCGCATCCCTGTTCAGACTATCTCTAGCCAAGCAGCAGGCAAGCTGTACAGGTAATAGTTTCTCTTGGCTTGCAGGCTAAGCTGCTGTGGCCCTCTTGGAGGAGTCAGGATGGTCTTGAGGCGCTGTGAGCCCAGGGAGCTCTCTGCTGGTCTGTACTGTGTATCGCAGTGAGCACTTACTGGAACTGGCTGGAGAAATGTTGCTAGTGTCCATGTCTTATGTCTTAAAGACTGAACTTAAGCTAGTGTTGGATTCCTCTTGGCTTCTGCCTCCTACCTCTCCCTGCATAATTAGTGGTACAGGACTACAGGCTATCTCCTGAGCAGGTCCTGAACAAAGCTGCATCTGCAGTTGTAGGCTTGCTTTCTTCACAGGATAGCTAGATGAGGTCAGAGCTGTATAATGAGTTCAAAGGACCTCTCTTTTTTCCCCTCAGCAAAATGGATGGAGAAAAATGCCTTCTGGAGTGGAAATCTGGGGTCATGGGATGCAAGATGATGCTGGGCAGCACGACCAACATGACAGTAAAATTGAGCGTGAGCAATGCTATGGTGGACCAGAAGATACTGAACATCTTTGGTGCTATAAAGGGATTTGAAGAACCAGGTAACAGCAACTGCATTGTGGCTTAGTCTTGAAGGGAACCCTTCCTCTTCTGTGATCATCAGATAACAGCTGCTCCTACAAAGACAACCACTTCCTTAGCAGAACCAAGACCCTTCCCGAAGGGTCAAGGAAAAGGCTAAACCACACTGCCAGAGAAAGGCTAAATGATTGCAAGCAGTGTGCCAGATTTAGGAGTCAGACTCCATACTCTGTTCCTAGCAAAGGCTCAAAGCTGCTCTTTTGATAAATGGTGTTTACAACCTGAAGCTTGCAGCTCAGATCTTGTTGTCTCCTTTATAGATCGATATGTTGTGATCGGAGCCCAGAGAGACTCCTGGGGCCCTGGAGCGGCCAAGGCTGGCGTTGGAACTGCCATATTGTTGGAACTTGCCCGTGTGATCTCAGACATAGTGAAGAATGGTAAATACTTGTGCAAAAGCCTGGGGGTGGGAGGTAGTGCAGGTTTATTTCTCTGTGTGTTGACATTGGAGAGCCCAGCAAAATAATCCTATGGGAAGGCAATAGGGAATCTGACTAAGCTTCCTGGAAAGCTATTGCTTTTCCAGCGTAGACAACTTAGCTGCAGTGGGCATTTGCTTCCACTGCATGCTTGTATCTGGTATTGCTAGAGTGCAAAAGTGTCCTTGGATAGCACACAGTGCAAACCTCACACTTGAACTGTTTATTGGGCAGCCAGGCCTAAAGGTGGGGAAAATACTGAAGTGGCTGACCAGCTGGAGGAGTGGAAGCTGCATGGTGGCACTTAGTATGAGTGTTCTTGTCTCCAGGGTTAATTTTGGGCTCAGGCAGCTAAACAAAAAAGGAGGGAAATGCAGACAGCATGGTTTTCCTACACAGCTCATGGGGGTCAGGGTAGAGTGTCCATGCCTCATCTAGTGTGCATATTTGTCTGCAGCAGCCAGAACGCTTTAGCTCTGTCTCGGGAGCAGGAGATTTATCACCCCAGGCCCTCAGCGCTAATCTACATCTCTATGGGGGAAGGACAGACATCTCAGTCTCCCTCTCTTTGCAGGTGGCTACAAACCAAGGCGCAGCATCATCTTTGCTAGCTGGAGTGCAGGAGAGTACGGAGCTGTGGGTGCTACTGAATGGCTGGAGGTACTGTTTCTTTGGTGGACTTCTGTGTGATGACTGTGCAGTTGTGGTTTTCTGGAGTTGTATTGCTACTGCTCATCTTAAAATACTTGTTTTGTTCTAGGGGTACTCTGCAACGCTGCATGCCAAAGCCTTCACTTACATTAACTTGGATGCTGCAGTTCTAGGTAACCTGCTACTCTTAAGTTTCTTGAAACTGAGTGGGACCAGAATAGCTTTACCGATATCCCTTAACCTCCAGGAATGGGGGCTTTGCCAAAGGTATGCGGAGCCTGA
Organism: Strigops habroptila; assembly: GCF_004027225.2. NCBI lineage: Eukaryota > Metazoa > Chordata > Aves > Psittaciformes > Psittacidae > Strigops > Strigops habroptila. The sequence continues at coordinate 36,247,889 of NC_044284.2, read as the reverse complement.
GCCAAAAGGAGGCAGCTCTGCTAGGTGCTGATAGACTGTGCTGTGTCTGTTGAAGATCCTTTGGCAACAACCTGTAGATCAGTAGTTGCTCAGTCACAGGTCTGAGCAGCTCTAGCAGCAGTGGCTAATTGTGCCAGCATGTCAAATGCCCTTGTCATTTTTTTCAGGCTCCAACCACATGAGGATTTCTGCTAGCCCACTGCTGTACACGTTGCTGGAGAGAACTATGAAGGGGGTGAGTTGAAGGGTCTTGGGCTAGTCAAGGTGACTGTGGTTTTAAGGAAAGCAGCCACAACTGTGCTGGCTCATTTTTCCCAGCTGGCACCTTCTGAGGAGAAGCCCTGAATAGGAGAAAGGGCTGAGATACTCTGGAAGGCCCTGTGTGAAGTCAGCTGGGCTCTAGGAATTGCAGTTCATGCATGCAGAATCTAAAACTGGCAAATGCCACAGTTCAGTGGGAGGTGAATGCTTGTCCTGCGTGAACTGTGTGGAGAAAAGAGATGCCTGACTGGCATCTGCACAGCAATGCAAGCTTCAGGATGGACCTGGAATCCCCAGCAGAGGTCAGAACAAGTGCAGTGACTGTTAATCTCTGTGCAGGTGAAGGACCCAACAAAGGATTCAGGAAACCTCTATGACAGAGTTGGCTCTGACTGGGTGAAAACAGTGTAAGTATTGTCATCCTGTTCTTTAGGAAAGCAAATCTCCATAAAGGAACAGACTAAATTGCCTCTGCTCTGTGTGCTGGAGTGTCATACTGCTGTCCGGGGGGGGGGGGGTCTACCAGCTGCAGTGGGATCAGGCAAGTGTGAATAGTACACTCGCTGCGCTTAGTGCTGCCCCAAGCTGCCTGTAGGTAGCCCGGACACCTTTTTGTAGAGCAAGAACAGCCTTGTCCAAAGACAGGTGGCTGGAAATGGACGAGCAGCCCTCAGTGCTTGGCTGGGGTTCCTTGCCAAAACCAGTCTCATCTAGACAGGGTAGTCCAGTTGGCTTACAGCTCCAGCTCTAGGGCTTGCAGCTTTTCTCCTGGTGTGTCTTAAGCAATTGGTAACTCAGTACTTGTCTTTTGCAGTGTTCCCCTTGGTTTGGATAATGCAGCATTCCCTTTCCTGGCCTTCTCGGGAATCCCGGTGGTTTCCTTTGGTTTCTGCAGTGTAAGTGCTGTCCACTTGACTGGTGTATTCATTCCGGGCAAAGTGTTGTCAGGATATCTGCTCTCCAGGGTGGCAGAACACAAGGTGCTGTCCCAAGCTCCTTGTCCATGCAAGAGCCTCTCTGGGGGAGGAGATGCAGCCTCTGGACCTGGTGGCTGTGGCAATACTTGCTGTGAAAGCAACTTCTGGGGCATGGTTGGCCTACAGTCTCTGTTCCAGAGTCCTGAACACTCTTTATTTTGTTGGGAGAGGGGGCACTTGCTCTGCTGGAGGCTCAGATGTCAATGTTTCAGAAGTTAAAAGTACTAGAAAGATGTCATGCTGTTGCTGCTTCAGTGAAAGACTGTACTGTGGCCTGCTGGTCAGCAAGCGAACTGCATCGGGAAGCAGTACTGTAGGCTAAAGCAAGTGCTAATTCAGACTGTTCAGGTGGGGTGCTGGAGCTTGGGGCTCGAAAAAATGGTATCAGCCAGGCAGCCTGCTCTGTTACTGCAAGGTGTGCAGCTGGGAGCCTTTCTGATAACAGCTTCCTCTGCTTATTGCTTGGATTTTGATAGTGTTGGACTTAATCCACAAAAAAACTTGAGTTATCCTATCAAGAAGGGTTGGAGGATGCTACCAGCACATACTAAACTGGGTGCTGGGGTTTGCCTGCCTGTGCTTCTGCATTCAACTCTGGTAGGGGAAAAGCTCTATGTGTCTTTGGGTCCAACAAAGTAGTAGAGCATCCTGCTGATTGCTGGAAACTGTGAGGGATGAGATGCAGGAGCTCCATTCCCTTCCTCTGTGCTTTTGAAGTTTTGCCCCTCAAGTCTCGCTACTTAGCAGCACAAGGAGATGGGATGTGGTAGAAGTAGCAAGCAAACTTGCAGCGGGAGGTAAAAAATCCTAGCTGGAGAAGCACTCTTGCCTAACTTCAATGCCTTCCTTCTTGCAGAAAGATGAGGAATATCCCTTCTTGGGCACTACTGAGGACACTGTCGAGAACCTGAAGATGACTGACAAGTTGTACGCTCTTATGCGTGCTGTTGCAGAAGTTGCTGGACAGATAGCTCTCAGGCTGACCCATGATCATGAGCTTTACCTGGACTTTGAGAGATACAGTGAAGAATTGCTAGCATTCCAGGAGAAGTTTTTGGCCTATGATCGGGATGTGAAGGTAAGAGAGGCTCAGAGTGCTCTGAATTCCTGCTACAGGGCCATGTGCTAATAAGACTCTGCTGTCATTGGATACAGCAGCATGGACATCTTCCTCCTTTGGGCATCAGAGTGTACCAAGATGTGAAAGGAATTGATGTTCCTTGCAGAGCAGTGGAGGCAGAGTCGCTGTGTCAGACAGATTTAGCTAATCTGGCTGTGGTGAGCTCTTGAGGAAATGGACGTGGATGGTTTCTTCTCTGGTTACCATTCACAGCACAGTGCAGCTTTGCATCTCATTTGCACCTCTGCTGAGAGCTCACAAGAAACTGTAGGTGGGGAGAGACGTCACTGGGCTCAGTGACCTCAGAGGAGCCTGCCAGGAACTCGCTCTGCTACTTGGTTAAACTGGGGGGGGGGGAGGGAAACAATAAACCCAACACTTTCTCTTGGTAAGAGAGCAGCAAAAGAAGAAAATCAGGTTTGCTAACAGCTCGTCCCTCACAGGCTCTGGGGCTGACCTTGAACTGGCTGTTTTTTGCCCGTGGTGACTTCCAGCGAGCTACAGATACACTGAGACGAGACATTGCCAACAGCGACAGGGAAAACAAGATCGTCCGCAGGGCCCTGAATGACAGGATCATGAAGGTGGGTACAACTGGTTTTCCTTTTTGCACGAAGGAAAGAAAGGTTGGGATGGGCCTCTTCCTCACTGTGCAGACTGGTGTCTCTTCACTTGCTTAGTGTCAGCGTGACCGACTTCTGCACTTGCTACTGCGAGAGGGTCTGGCACAGCACAGAGGTGCTGTGAGAAAGGGCTGGGTGGGGATCAGAGGTCAGGAGTTCTGTGGCAGATTAGGAAAGAAAACTTGGGAGGTGAGGGTGTAACCCTAAATTTGCACCTCTGCTTCAGGTGGAATATGACTTCCTCTCCCCGTACCTCTCGCCAAAAGATGCTCCCTTTCGCCACATCTTCTTCGGCAGAGGCTCCCACACCCTGCAGAGTCTGCTGGAGAACCTGCAGCTGCTGAGAACCAGCAGGGACAGCGTGGACGTGAACATGCTGAAAGAGCAGCTGGCCCTCGTGACCTGGACCATTAAAGGAGCTGCCAATGCCTTAGTGGGTGATATCTGGGATACAGACAACGAATTCTAGACATGGCAAACACATGGGTAAGGTACAGGATTAGGGATACCCACTCCCTAACATGGCATTATTTTTCTGTAGATTTTCTGGCAACAAATATTTTTTGACCAAAGTTGAGCTTAAAATTCAAATCTCACCTTGACAAATTCACAGGAGGCAGTTTTAAAGCAGGTACTAGGATTACCATGAAATCTGCTCTGACCAGGCTCCCATTTGACAAACCAGTCATGTACAGCTGCTTGTGGGGCTTTGCTTTACAGTGTACTTGAGAACCAAGAGCTCAGGTGACTCCTGAACTGGTACCTTGAGTGGGGAGGTACCTCGTCTATTTAGGGTTTTAATTGTTGGCCTCCTAAACCTAGTGATAAAATGGGGAATGGACTCCTCTTAACTCTTGTAATGAGGATCCCTTTTCTGGCAGGGAGCTGCAGAGATCAACCTGTAGCTCAAAAATAAACCAATCTAGTAATAGCCCGCAAGTGCTGGATTATCAGCAAGCTCTGAAGTGCCCAGCCTGCCTCTACTCAACAGGAGGGTCCCAACAACATCTTAGAGGCTTATTCTGCCAAGGCAGGTCTCGATACCCAGGGAAAATGACCCAAAGATTATCTAATGCCCCCTTTAGATCCTTAGCTGGTACCTCAGTGACTCCTGCGGCATTGAGGAATGGCTCTAGACTGGCACTTCAGACCTTGCTGTTGTGGGGCCTTTTGTGAAATCGAGTCTCTTGCTGGCCAAACCCTGTCTGACTGATGCCATTTTGCAGGATGGCTCTTGTTTGGCACTGAGATATTTATTTGTTTATTTATTTATCAGTGACAGCGTTCACTATAAATGGTGTGGTTTTTTTATAGAAGATAATTATCGGAAGCAGTGCCTTCCATAATTATGACAGTTATACTGTCGTTTTTGAATAAAGCAGCATCTGCTATTACAATCAAACATGATACTGGAACTTTGCATTTAACATAACCTAAACAGGCCCCTCAAAAAAAGTTTTGGAAAACTAGCAATTAAGCTTTCTGTGGCAAAAACACCCCTCTGGAAGAAACCTGAATGTGTAAACCTGGTAGCAAGTCTCCAGGTTGTGCTCCAAAGTGATCCTTGAAATGCTGAAAAATTGGAAATACTAGAAATTTGGCTTTCCTGTGGTGTCCATGCCCCTCTGTGGGTTTCGGACCCCTCTTTGTCCCCCTTTCTGGATGCAGTGTGCTCTCACAGGGAGCACGGTTTCCCCTTGGCCACAGCAGCGGAGCTCACTGTGTAGCCCTTGCTACACCTGCGGCAACACACAAACTTCTTGTAGTTCAGATTAGGCATTGGCCCGATTCTTAAACGGCAGCTTCCTGCAAACTTCCAGTACCTTATGTATCATGAAATCTAACTGACATTATCGGGGGCAGTGTCTTCCATAATGTGTAAAGAACAAGGTAGTTTTTGCCTACCACGGTGTTATATCGGAGGCAGTGACCTCCATATGTTGCACTATGGGTGTACGTAATTATCGGGGACAGTGTTTCCCATAATTGTTCTATGCTTATCATGCAATGTCATCTGCGAAGCTTGATGGTTAGTATCTAACATGGATCAATTTCCTGCAGTCCTATTTTTTCACTCTCCTGTGGTGATGCAAATACAAACTTCAGTCTGTTATGTGCTTCCCTATATTCTACCTTCTCCCTAGGCTGAACTGTTTCAAATTGCTATGCTGTCTTGAAGTGACTTCCTGCCTCCAGTCACGGGACTGGTGCTTGAATGTTTTGTGGAAACTAGGCTAGTTATACTCTGTGCTCTGTGATTTAGTAAACTTCCTTCAGATCTATTACAAGGACTTGGGGAGTTAGAGGTGAAGGTAGGGCCTGGGGCTGGCACTGTCTAGAGGGCTCTGGTCACTGCTCTAGATAGGCATGTGTGCTACCTGAAGGCTGGGGGATGCTGCTGTGTGTGCAGGGGAAGTTGCTTGCTCCCCAGGTCCCGCTGGAAACTCCAGTCTTGCCCCCTGGGTGTTGTGTGGAGTGGCACTTTTTTCATGGTGCCTCTCTGCTCCCTGACCCGAAGCTGAACACTGCTGCTTTGTGACACCTGCTGAACTCTGCTGCCTGTTCCCAGAAAGCAGCTGGCTCATTGTTGCCAGCCCTGTGCTCTGCAAACAGTTCTGGCATTTAACCTAAACCAAGCGAGTGACCTGAGCCCCAGCAGTAGTCCTTGAGGCAAAGAACAGTGTTTGGCTGGAACACAGGCCTGGCCTCTGCAAGGAGTGGGCAAGGATGAGCCCCCAGGCTGGTCCCTGAGCTCACCAAGGTTGAAGGCAAGTTTTTCACCTCTCTCAAAGCTCGATGCCCAGGCTTGTGTGACTCCTTGCTGCTCTTAACTACCCTGCTGTCTCCAAGGCATGTTGAACAGCCCCTCCGTGTTACTGTTTCCTAGTGACACTTCTCCGGATGGCATTTAGGAGCTGCTGTCTGGGAGTCCTCACTGTAGTGTTTGCATGCATCTTGATGTCAGACTTAATCACGCGCTTTGTAGCCAGCAGAGAAAGACAAAGCCTGTCTCCTGGCTGGGTGGCACAACCGTGACTGCTGGGATGTTGGGATGCCTTGCACAGCACTGGCATCGGAGTGGTGTGGGGTGTTAAACTCTGTTTCTGGGTTACCTGCTGTCTGCTTGAATAAAGTTTTAAAGCTTCAACACTCAACTCTTCTCATGGGTCCTTGAAAAGCCGCGATGCTGGGGTGGCTGTGTGTGAGCTTGGGCAGCTCTCCTGCTGCATCGGCCCGCGGTGACATGCAGTAGCAAGTCCAAACCTCATAGAGCTGAGCAGCACAAGGGGTGAGGACTCTGGCAATGAGGTGGAAGAGCACCCCTCTCCTGGGTACCTGTGGCCTCTTGGTCACTGTGTTGATCCTATAGCTCCTGCAGCACTGGGCTGGATGCAGTGTCAGACTTCTCACTGGCATTTGGTTGCTCATAGAGCTCTGGCTCTATGGGCCGGAGCTGCCTCCCCAGACCAAGGGCCTTTTTGGGTGAGACTCTGCTGGTTCGGAGCTTTGCATTTTAAATACGCTCAGCCTTCCTTCCCCGGTGCTGGTCTCACCTCCTTCAGAAACACTGCATCCCGTGAAAATGCACCGTTGCGGGGGGGAGGCTGCTTGCTACTTACGGGCTGTCCCTCCTCTTCCAGCAGGGATGATTTACTTCTTGGGAACACGCTGTCTCCCGCATCTCCTTGCCCAAACCTGGCAGGGCTCCTCTCCCTGCAGTGGCGGGGCCTCTGCAGCGGCCGGGCGGGGCCAGCCCCGCCGGGGCAGCGGGGGACAGGGCTGCAGGCGCCTGGGAGCAGGAATTGGGGCTGCTCCGTAGCAGTGCCGGGCTGCCCGTGCCGTGCGTCCCGTCTCACCCCTCCAGTCTCTGCAGCGGAGCGGTCCCGGCTCTGGCGCTGTTCGTGGTGAGTGTGCCCCCCGCGCCCCACTCTTCACCCATCCGCCTGCTCGTCCGTCCCCGCTCGATCGGTCCGTCCGTCCCTCCCCACCCCGCCGCCATCCCCTCCCCGCCGTTACGTAAAGCGGCGACGCGGCGCCTTTAAGAGCGGGGCCGGCCGGGCGCGCACCGCCCCGGTAGCTCTCGCCGGCGGCGGCAGGAGGGGGCGGTGGCGGCGGCGGCGGCAGCGGCGGGGTAGGGGGGAGCGGCGGCGGCGCCGGGGCTCCAGCAGCGCGGCTCGGGGGGGCGCGGCAGGGGGCGGCCCCGGGGGGGGCCCCCCCGGTGTGCGGGGCTGGGGCCGGGGCCGCGTGCACCATCCGGGGGCAGGGCGCGAGCGGGGTGCCGGAGGGCGGGGGGCTGAGCCCGGGGGTGCCGGAGGGCGGCGGGGTGGCCCCGGGGGTGCAGGAGGAGGGTGGCTTCTCCCGGGGCGTGCAGGAGGCGGGTCTGGGGGCGCTGCCCCGCGGCCAGGAGCTCGTGGCCGCGGGCGGCGGGGTGCCGGGGCGCGGCGGGGGCCAGGGCCGGTGGCACTGGGTGCCGCTGGGGGAGCGGACGGGCTTGCAGGAGTGGGGCGAGCGGCCCGGGCCGGTCACCGCCGCCGGCGGCCCTAAGCCGGACGCGGAGCCGCGGCGGCCTCGGGAGCGGGGAACGGCCCGGGCGCGGCGGCGAGCGCGGGACGCGGAGGAAGCGGCGTCGGGGGAAGCGGGGGGCAGCCCTGGGGCGCAGCCGCCGCGGAGAGCGCGGTGCGCGGTGCGGGGAGTGCAGGAGCACGGCCCCAAAGCCGGGCAGGAGCAGGGCCTGAGCCGGCGGGCGCAACAGGAGCGGGGCGGGGGGCGGCGGGAGGCGAGCCCCCCGGCCCGGGCCCGCTGGTGGGTGCGGCGGGGCCGGCAGGAGGAAGGGGAGGCCCAGGGCGGGGTGCAGGAGGAGGGCGAGTTCTACTCGGGGGAGCAGGAGCACCGCGGCGGCACCCCCGGCGCACGGAACCCGGCACACCGCCCGAGCCGCAGGAGGGCCGCCCGGGTGTGAGGCCGGGTCCGGCTCGCCGCCCCGCGGGGGATCCCCCTGGAGACCGGGCTGCCGCCGGCGTCGATCGGCGCACCCCGCCCCGACAGGCGGGCGGGCGCATCCTGCCTGGCATGCGGGCTGCCCGGAGCGCGGCCGTGCCGGTCCTCTCCCTGCGGTGACGCTGCGGACCTGGCGCACGATGCGGTGGCAGTGGCGGTGAGCACAGAGGTAAGAGCGAGGCGCGACCCCTTGCAAGGGGTGGGGGGTGTCGGTGTTCAGCACTGCGGTGCTGCCCGGGCGTGCTGTGCCTCACCGGGCACTCTTGGCACCGTGCCCCGCAGTGTTGAGGGCTGCCGGTGCTGCTGTTGTGCCCAGGCGGCAGCATGCCTGACCCCCTTGCTCCTGCGTGCCAGGACAGAGCAGGCAGTGGGGTCTGGAGTGAGTGGGTGCCCGGTGCCCTTGAAGCCTCCCAAACCGCAGCGGAAGCTGGGGGAAGGTTTTTTTCCTTGGAGAAAAGGCGGCTTTGCTCTGCTCTTCCTCTTCTCCGGGCTCGTGGGAGCTCCAGCGCTGAACAGAGGATCCTTGTCCTCCCGGGCCGGCCCTGTGCCTTGGGGTGTTGTGCTGCTGCTGGAACCCGGAGCAGCGATGAGGTGCAGGGAGCCTCTGCCCACTGGCTCGGTGGGCAGCACTGTGTCTGTGTCCAACCACGCTGTAGCAGGTTTTTCTCTGCGCACTCGGGACCCTCTGGGTACTTGTGTTCTTTGTTGGTTTTACTCTTTTTAATAAAGTCTTTAAGTTAAACCTGGTAAGGTGGTGCCAACAGCACAGGCAAGGGGCCTGTCTCGCCAGGAGAGCCCTGCTCAGCTGCTCCAGCACTGCCGGACCCCTTGCCTGCTCTGCAAGTGCCAGCTGGGGAGGGGGTTTGCAGGTGAGCAGAGGAACCGGGCAGGGACAGTGTCTGTGCCGCAGCGCTGCCGCCATGGGCTGGAGGCCATGCAGGGCTGGGCTGTCTGGGCAGGGCACGCTGGGGCAGAGCCTGGCGCTGGTGCTTCCCCACGCGCTCACCTCCCTGGAGCCACCTCAGTGCAGTGTTCTAGGGTGCCCCGGTGCGGCTGGGCTCTGGTGTCTGCTCACTGCCCCATATAGGTGGGTTCCCCCCTCATCAGTTGCTGCGGGCTCGGGGGGTCATGCATCCCCTGTATTACTCAGCCCTTCACTGAGCTGAGGCAGGGCAGAGTCCTTGAGCAAAGTTTGTCATTGCTGGGCTTTGCAAAAACCAGGACCTGCCTGGGGGTGTCTCTGAGCAGCTCTGCACTGCCAGGCCCTTCCTTAGGGAGAGGGTCCAGGATGGATCCTGGGTGCTGCAGCCTGCTGCTCCCTGCAGAGAGGGGGGCAGAAGCAGGCTCTGCACCACCAGTGCCATTGCACTGAGACCCGGGTGGGGGCTGTGCAGGCTGTGCAACCTGTTACCAGCCCCTGGAGCTACCCGGGCCTCGTTAGCCCGGAATTCGTTAGTGCAGGGCGTGGGCCATGTGGGTATGGCTGGGGGGCTGGTGGTGCCTCCCTTCTCCTGCTCTTCCTTGTCCTCCAGTATCTGCTAGCCTGCTGTCCTGGCCTTGACTCAGCCTCCCCCAGGGCATGGGGGTCCTTCGTGGGCAGAGGAGCAGCCCCCACAGGGCCAGGAACTGGTGCAGGCTTGTAGCAAAGCCCTGTCCCTGTGCCACCTTGCAGACCAGGCCTCCATCTGTGCCTCAGTTTCTCCCTGAGAGGTCCCATTCTGCCACTGAAGCACTGAGGTTTTCACTCCCGTCATGCCCAGGAGGGATGGTAGCTGGCTGGGGCAAAAGATCCTGAGGGGCATTGCCCACTTGTATGGGTTTTGGGGTGCAGGAGAGAGCTCTGCCCCACATGCAGCCCCTGCTGGAACAGGAAGGCTTTAAGGAGAAAGTCTTGCTCCAGCTCTCTGCTGAGCAGCCCCAAGGGGGGGCACTGCTCACACTGCAGCCTGGCTAATTAGGCTGACATCAATTAGTGCTAATGACCAGCAGATGTTGAATGGTCTGGCCAGGGCTCTGCTCTGGTGCTGGGGAAGTGGTGGGGTTTAGCCTTTGTCCCCAGAGCTCTGGGGCTCCTACCTGCCCTGCTCCCAGTACCCATCACAGAGGTGAGATGCTGTGTGGTGGACGTGGCTTTGTGCCCATCTGGCCTGGCAAACTCATTTTGTGACAGTTAAAGCCCGCCCCAAGGGCAGGTCCTGCAGTGGCGTGGAGATGGGGGTACTGCTGGCAGCATCCCTGGGGCAGAGGTTGGACGCTGGGCTCAGGGCCTGTGCTGGTCCTCCCTTTCCGTGACAGGACCAGGGGCAAAGCCCACCCATGCCCTGGGGGGTGAGGGGGAACAGCTCCACAAAGGCTCTTTCAGCTGTCTGGGCAGGGAGTGACTGGGCGCAGGGAGATGTCCCACCTCTTACCCCCCAGGGAACTTGGAGGGTCCAGGGTGGGCATATGGGGGGTGCCACGCTGAGGGGCCCATCCTGACATCTCCCTCCTGCTTTGCACCAGGGGGACCCTGCGGCCAGTGTCACCACAGCCCTCCCAGCCCCATGGCTGAGCCCTGACACCGTGCCCCCTCACACACTGCCTGGCTCTCTGCGACACTGGGGCTGGTGCTGCCGAGGGACCCCTGCAGTGCCACCACTGCGGCCCAGGTGAGATGAGTGCGGCGGGCACAAACCAGCCTTGCACGGGGCAGGCTGGCAGCATCCCCACTGTGGCAGCATCCCTGGGGACTGGTGATGCCAAGGCTAGCTGACACCAAGCTCGCTGCCTTCTCCCCCTCCCTGGCACTGCCTGTGGGCACGGAGCTGACTGTGGGCAGTGTGCTATGGGTGCCGGGGGGTGTTGCTTTGCCTGCTTGTCCCCCAACACACCGTGCTGTGTTTCTGTCTTGATTGGAGGGCTTGGGGCTGGGGTGGGCATCAGCTACAGGGTCAGTGATTACTGCCTGCAGTGGGGAGATGGGAGGTACAAGACGGTCTCAGCCCGCCCTGGCTCGACCTGCAGAGGGGATTTAGCGGAGGAAAGAGGCTTATGGAGGGGATTGGAGTTGCGCTGGGCTCTGTCGGGGTGGGGGGGTCCCCACCCGCCTGCGTCTCTCGTCCCCAAGCAGCCACTGCTGCAGGCAGGGGCTCAGAGTGGGGGATGCACTGTGCCAGCGGGCAGGATCAGGCTACGGGGCCGAGCTCTGGGAGCCCAGAGATGGCAGCGAGGGGGAACCGGGCACCCCGGCCTCCACGGCCACCCCCACCACAGGGGTCACCAGCCTTCCATGCCGGTCCCCCAGGACCTCCTGCTTGCCCGAGCCGGCAGAGCAAGCAGCATCGGGTACCAGCACCAAGGGAGGCAAAGCACCCACCGGTACGGGGTCCCACAGGGGGGACGTGGGGTGGGGACAGTCCCGGCGGAGCTGGGTGGCAGCAGCACCCTGGGGGCGGGCAGGATGTGTCTGGCAGCCCCGGTTTCGGTGGGAGCAGGGTGCGTGGGTTTGTGCGTGCCCGCACGCCTGCGCCAGGCCGGGGAGTGTGTCACCACAATTTGGGGCCGCCCCCGGGGCCTCGCCAGGGCTGAGCCAGCCCCGGGTGCCGCCGCGGCCGCCTTGCTGCCGCCACAGCCGGTGAGATCACTTCCAGGTGACAGAGCTGCCAGGAAGGTGGCAGGCTGTGGTGGCAGCAAGCGGAGTGATGTGCTGGAGGTGAGTGGGGGGCCCCGTCCCCCTCTGGGAGCTTGTTTTGGGGACCTGCCGCTTCCCGGGGTCCTCTGCGCGGGGTGGTGGGTGCAGGGACGCAGGACGGGATGTGGGCCAAGCGTGGTGTTCCAGAGGGCTGGGGAGGTCCAGTGTAGGCAGAGAGGAGGGACCTCCTGTGGTCAGTGCCTTGGGGGACAGGGACAGCACACCTCATCCGGCAGTTGTCCTTGCGTTGGGAGCTCCTCTGGGGTGGGAGTTGCAGGCAGGTGGGTCAGGGGTGGCATAGTGCGATGCCATCCATCCCCTCACAGGGGACCTCTCATTTGGGTTTCAGCTGAGCCTGGGCAAGCCAGGAGGACCCAGTGCGTGGAGGGGTGAATCACATCCGCCGTGGGGGCTGTGGGGACAGCGGTTGTCCCCTCGTGGCTTGGGCACCCCACAGCATCGCTGTGGCTGGGCAGGCTGGCAAGCGTTTCGGGGCAGCTGGGGCTGGAGGGAAGGTGTCACGGCACGTGCGTCAGTCACGGCTGTGGCGTGCCAGCACGGTGACGCCGGCAGCCATGCATGGGGGTGGCTCACTGCTCCCACGCCGTGGGCCCGGCCCGCCTCGGCTGCACGGCTGAGCTCACCTCCCTGGTATGGCGGGGCAGGAGGAGCCGCCGCGGGGCGACCCCCCCGGGGCAGGTGCCCCCCGGCACTGGGGGGTTTGTCCTGGGGAGAGCAGGATGGATGCGTGCTCCTCTGCCCTGGCACGGTGACAGCTTCATGTCTGGCAACACTTGGGTGTTCGGGAATGTGGGGTGTCGTGCAGTGAGTATCGTGCTCCGTGGCGCTGGCATAAGGAGCAGTTTTGTCCCTAGGGCTGTGCCATGCCCCAGAGGACACGTGGGTCCTGCGCGGCTGCAGGGGCCTCTCCTAGTTTCACCTCTGGCCCAAGGGGCCTCAGAGAGGGGCTGTGGCCGGGCAGTGTTGGGGTACAAGCTGGTCCCGATGTGCAGGTTGGGGGTTCCCCATCCAGGGGGTGATCTCCCAGTGCCACCTGCCCCTGCTGGGGGCTGTGCCTGGTGCAGCGCCTGGAACAGGTCTGGGAGACCCCCAGCGCCCTGCGATGGGGTGGGGGGAGAGGATTGATCCTGGGAGCGATGCTCCCCGCATGCCTCCCGGAGCCCATCCCCGCAACGCCCGCGGGGCCTGGCTGTTCTCCCGGCACTGCCGTGCTTGCGCCAGTGCTGCCGGTCGCTGTGGAGCAGCCATCTTCCCAGCACATCCCATCCCCCTCTGCCGGCGCAGGGAAGTGGGAGGGATGCTGGGGATGCTGCCAGCCCCAGAGCCCCCCCCAACCCCTCTGCAGGTGCCCAGCGGGGTGCTTCTCACCCACCCAGCTTGCCACCGAGCCCCGGCTGCTGGACGATGCTCCCCGCTCATCCTCATCCTCCTCTTCCCGCCTGCCTGCACCGCATCCCCGGTGGCGGGCTGCACCGTGCCCGGGTGGGGGGAGAAGGTGGCTGCGAGCGCGGCACTGGGGCTGGCGTCGATGCCACCACCTTTCCGCTCGGGTGCTGGAGTGGGGACAGCAGGCGGGCAATTGGGCTTCGGAGCCGGGAGGAAGATCGCGGTACCAGGCTGGGATCGGGGTGAGGACGGGCGCTTGAGGGGCTGCCCCGCTTCTCTTTTCCCCCATCTCTACATCCCTCCATCCACTTCCCCTCCCCTCCATCACCGTCGCGGTCACCTTCACCCTCTCGCTATTTTCCGGAACTGCAGCAACTTTCTGCCATGTGATCCCGAGCCCGGCTCCAGCCCTCGCCACCCCCGGCCAGGCGCGGGTGTCTCCGCAGAGCCCCCTGCTCGCCGCCGCGCCGCAGCCGCCGCCGCCGCCCCAGCCATGGGCGAGAGATGCGACTACCAGCGCCTGAGCAGCGCCGAGGAGGAGGAGGAGATGCTCGGCCCCCTGCCCCACAGCCTCTCGGACAGCACTGGGCAGCAGGCCCTGCGGCCAGGCAGCAGGCGCCCCGCACGGTCCCCGCGGCAGGACATCGCCCCGGGCATGCCGTGCCGGCGGGTCAGTGTGGGGGGAGTGGAGCGGCGGGGGGCACCCGGCCAGGCTGGGTGTCCACCATGAGGGGCAGGGTCCTGCTATGGGGCACAGGTCGGCAGCTGGCATGGGGCACAGGGGGTCCCTGCATGGCATCTCCCCTCTCCGGCACTCGCGGTACTCCTCAGCATCCAGGGTGGCGTGGGGATGGCATCCGCCTTCCTGGCTGTGCTCCATCCTGACCCACCGGAGCAGGGCTGCCTGCCACTTCTTGCTGGGGAAACTGAGGCATGGGGGTATGGTGGCATAGCGGGGAGGCCTGGGGGGGCACAGTGCCCATCACAGACTGCCATCCTCATGTAGGGGAGTGTCGGGCTGTGTGCATGTGGGGGGGGGTTAGGGAGCACATAGAGATGAAGCCGCCTTGGGGTGTAGGGCAAGCGGTGGGGTGTTGTGATGGGTAGGAGCATTTGGGGGTGCTTTGGCCACCTTTGTGCTGCTCAGCGTGATGCCGGGCAAGCGCAGAGGCAGGGAGCGTGCCGCGCGGGGGGCAGGCACCCGTGGGTGCGCAGGGGCGCAGGCGGCTCCAGGTGTGCATCAGGCGGAGGCAAGTATGCTGCCGCCGGCTGTGCGGCGCTGGGGTGTTGGCGCACGTGCGGCCGGGCAGGGCCATGGCTGGGGGGTGTGCGGGGGTGACGCGCTTACGGGGGGCGGCTGCGGTTGTGCAGGTGCCGGGGGTCGCACCTGTGTGGTCCCAGAGTGTGCGTGACGGTCGTCACCACCCATGCATGGGCCTGGGTGCATGCAGGGTGCACCCCTGGCGCTGCAGGGGTGAGTGTGCGCAGCATGGCGTGTGTGCAAGGCATGGAGGGCTGGGTAGCACTTCTGCTGGGGGGCCCTGCAATCTGCTGGGTCATGGGAGTGAGATGGGCATCTGTGACCCCCCCAGGAAAGGGGTTTGCTGGCTGGGCTTTGCTCGCCTGTCTCAGCGTTGAGGTTTTCATGGGTCTGTGGTGGATGGGGAAACTGAGGCACAGAGCCTCAGTGGCACAGTGGCCAAGGTTGGGTGCGTTCCCCCCCCGCTCCTTTTTGGAGACCAGTAGTCCCAGTGCGGGCTCTGAAATGGGCAGCCTCCCCTGGGGTTTGGGGGTGCAGGAGGCAAGCGCGCTGGCCCCAGTGGGTGCCGGTCCCAGTGGGTGCCATCCCCGGCTGATGGAGGTGATGCCCCATTCAGAGCAGGGAACCCCTCACATCACGGTGTCCCCAGAGCCAGGGAGTGGGCAGCTGGCGCGTGGCAGAGGTTGGTGCCGAGGGCACCGTGCCTGGGTGTCCCTGGTCAATGGGCTTCTTGTGCCGGGCGCCTGTGCTGCTGGGTGCCAGCTGGGATCCCGGCGGCGGTGGAAGCCGCAGCGGAGGCTCCTCTGCACCTGGGGATGCGCTTAACACCCTCCCAGCTGCTCCCCCCTCGCAGCCATGGCCACAGTTGGCGGGGGGGGTGTGTGTGCAGACAGGCGGGGGCTGCGGCAAGAGGTTGCTGCCGGTCTTTCCTCTCTCACGCCGTGGCTGCGGGTGCTGCCAGATGTTCTCCCCGGGGAGCCCGCGCCGGACAGCAGTGCTGGGGTTGGGTGCCAGCCCTGCCAGGGAAGGGGAGCGAGCCCCAGGGTGCTGGCGGCACCCCACAGCAGAGCCCGCGGGGACTGGCAGCTGGGCAGCGGGTGCGTTTGCCGAGCCAGAAGCTCCCCCCGCAGTGCCCATCGCCCTGGCATCCTGCCTGTGGCCTCGGCTGGGGAGCGGAGAGCCGGATGTCTCCTCTCCCTCCCTCCTTCCCGGCTTCCTGAGGGGGGAAACTGAGGCCTGGGAGCGTTTCCCAAGGCCGGGGCGAGTTTCCATGGAAATGGGAGCGGGGGTCCAGGCTCCCAGCTGCCGGCGCGGGTGCCTGCTGCTGAACAAGGGAGAAAGCGGGACATTGATGGGAGCCCGGCCCCCTGGGCGCGCGTCCCAGCCCCGGCTGAAAATAACCCCTCCCCGGAGCGCTGCGCGGGCAGCCGGCCGGGACCGAACCCCGCGGCCGGACAGGGGTCCCTAGGAAGTGGCTCCAGCCAGGGGGTGACCCCAGCCCTGCCTGCCGCCACCCCCCGCCCCGGCCCTGTTGCGTTGGGGAAGGGGAGGGCCGGCCAGGAGGATCGGGAGCCGGACGGAAGAAGGGGGAGAGCCACAGCCCGCGTCCGGCTGACGGGCGCCCCAAGAACCCCCGCCTGCTCCGGGGGCACATACGGGGCGGCCGAGCCCGAGGGGCATCTCTGCAGCCCGGATGACAGGGCTGCGGGTGCCCCGGCTGCGCTGAGCGGGCTCTGCTGTGGAACGCCGGTGCCGGGGAAGGGACATCGGCGGTGCCAGGGGCCGGCGACGGGCGGCCAGGCAGGATGCGACGCTTCCAGGCTTTGCGCCGATCTTTCCCTTTCCTCACCCGCTTCCGCCTCTACCGAGTAAGTGCCGACCGTCTCCCTGGCAGACCCTAGGCTGGCTGTCACCCAGCCCTGTTCCCATCGCCTGTGGGCAGGGGACTAGCCGTCCCCGGCCACCTGCGGGCGCACGCCAAAGACCAGCGGCTGCTTTTGCCCCGCATGCCCCCCGTGTGCCCCCGTGTGCCCCCGTGCCCAGCTGCTTGCCGCAGCCGCCGTATTTTTAGCCCAGTACTGAGGGCTGTAATTGTGGTGACACACCGAGGGAGTTGAGTGCAGAGGGTGAAGACAGCGGGGACCCGAGGGAGAGGAGAGGATGGAGGGGGCTGTGCTGCTGTGGGACCGGGATGGGGGTCCCACCTCCCGTCCAGCTCACAGCAGCCAGGGGCAGAGCCCTGCCTTTCCGCAGAAAAGTGGCAATGAAAGAGGTGGAGAGCTGGGAAAGCGGGCACGGATAGGGGGTGGAGGGGGACATGTTGTGGGGAATATGGGGAACCGTGGGTGAGACCTGGCCCCATGCCCTGGGCCAGCTGTGGAGCTGACACCAGCAGTGCTGGGTTGCCCTGTGCCTCAGCCCAGGCACCAGGACCACCCGGAGGCTGTGATGTCCCTGCGTGTCCCCTCCGTGTGGCTGCCAGGCGAGGTGCCACCACCCGTGGCAGAGGAGACCCGCTGTGGGTCTGTGCCGCAGCGGGGCCAGGTGTGTGGGGATGGCAGTGCCGCGGTGGCTGTCCCCTCCCCAGTCAGCCCCTCCAGCTGGGCAAAGGGAGCGTGGCAGGCACGGGGTGCTCCTCAGCTGGGCTCTGCTGCCAGGCACATCCATCCAGGAGGCTCTGCGGCCTCCTGTGTCCCTGGCACTGCTGCCTGGGGACAGCTTGTGCTGGAGTAGAGGGGTGGGCTAGTGTTTCTGTGGGCACCATCGGCAGCGCAGGGGTCTCTGCCTGTCCTTGGGGGTCCTGCTGATGGGGTGCCTCTCCCAGCTTCCCTGGGGAGCTGGGGACAGGCTCAGGAGATGAGTCCTGCTAGCACCCCTCATACCCTAACCAGGCAGCACTCCAGCCTTGTCTCTCAGCCTCTCTGGGTGACTTCCCCAGTGCGAGGATGGGGCAGAGGGGAGCAGAACAGGGTTCCTCCCTAACCCCACACGGTCGGTGTCTCCGCAGAGGCTGAGCTGTAGCATGCAGGCGGAGGAGGGCACGGACTGGCTGCTGGAGCTGCTCACTGAGCTGCAGCTGCAGCAGTACTTCCTGCGCATCCGGGACGAGCTCAACGTCACGCGCCTCTCCCACTTCGAGTACGTCAAAAATGAGGATCTGGAGAAGATCGGCATGGGACGCCCCGGTGCGTGCACCCACCCAAACCTCCCCCTATACCCCCAGCTGGCTGCACAGCATCTTCTGGGGATCCCAGAGAAGCATGCGGTCTATGGGGCTGGAGGGGACCCCCACCCCGTGCTTGGTTGGTGACAGTCACCATGTCCTGCAGGCCAGCGGCGGCTGTGGGAGGCAGTGAAGCGGAGGAAAGCCATGTGCAAGCGGAAATCCTGGATGAGCAAGGTAGGGATGGGAGAGGGGCAGGTGTGGCAGGGAAACTGAGGCATGCAGGAGGAGCTGGACCTCTCCTCATGCTCTTCCACAGTGCCTGGCTCTTCCCCACATCACCAGTCCCTGGGGGCTGGCAGGGAGGTGGGCAGAAGCCCCTGTGGGGCATGCCCTGCCTGCAGTGTGACCCTGCCAGCGTGTGCCCCCGTCCTGTGCAGGCTCCTGTGTCACTTCCCAGTGATGGATGTCCCTGCTGCCCCGGCACTTGGGAAATTCATTCCCCTCACGTTATTTGCCTGTTTGCCAGGAAGCTAATTTGCAGCTAACAAGCCACAGAGCCTCTGCATCTCGCCCCAGCCAGCTCTGTGGGCAGCAATGCTGCCTGGCGCCCTGCCCGCCAGGCTGGGGCTGCGCCAGGGCAGGGGACCCCACGATGCTCATGTATGCTCCCAATGCCATCTCGTCCAAAGCTGGTGCTGATGCCGCCATGGTACCCCTGGCACCTTGCACCCCCGAAAGAGCAGGGCAGTTGCCAGCTGGGCGCTGGGTTGCAGCCTCTTCCCTGTGTGACTCATCTGGGATGGGATGGGGACAGGATGGGCTTTTAATAGAAGGCTGCTCAGCCTTGCACTGGACACAGAAATGCCACCTCCCACCCCAGCCGCATGCTGGGCCCAACCCTTGTGCACCCCACACGGATCCTGGCTTCTGAGGATGGGATGGACCCCATCCCATGGGACACATCATTGGTCCTGGCACATCATCAGTCCCAGCTGGGGGAGAAGGAGGGAGAGCCTGTCCACGTTCCCTCTGGGCTGGCGGTGGCGGCAGCGCGTGTTGCAAGGCCCACGTTGCTGCAGGGATGTGTCACCACACTCGGCCCAAGCTGGAGGTTTCTCTTGGCCTTGTGCCCAGGCACATCGTGTAGTCGCAGCCTGGCCAAGGAATGCCCAGGGCCCTCCAACTACCAGCCTGGTTTGCCGAGGCTGCTGTATAGCTTCTGCGGGGCTGCTGCGAGAGGCTGAGAAAACTGGGGCTGTTCAGCCTGGAGAAGAGAAGCTGTGTGGAGACCTCAGAGTAGCCTTCCAGTATCTGAAGGGGGCTACAAGGATGCCAAAGAGGGACTCTTCGTTAGGGACTGTAGTGACAGGACAAGGGATAATGGGTTCAAGCTTAAACAGGGGAAGTTCAGGTTAGTTATAAGGAAGAAGTTCTTTACTGTGAGGGTGATGAGGCACTGGAACAGGTTGCCCAAAGAAGTGGTAAATGCTTCATCCCCGACAGTGTTCAAGGCCAGATGGACAGAGCCTTGGGCGACTTCGTCTGGTGTGAGGTGTCTCTACCCACAGCAGGGTGTTGGAACTAGGTGATCGTAAGGTCCTTTGCAACCCTAACTGTTCTATGATTTTATGATTCTCTCCACATAAATCACAGTTCAGGGTGCAGGCAGCTGGAAGAGCAGAGCCTGCTGCTGCAGCCAGCCTGCCCTGGGTAATCACCAGTTAGCGGTCGTCATTAGGTTCCAGAGTGTACAGGCCAGGCAGGGTGTCACCCTGGCACGGCTCACAAACACAATGACTTGGGGCATCTCTGCACCCGCATCTCACCTACCTCCATGTCCCACAGGTGTTCAGCGGGAAGCGCCCCGAGTCGGAGCTGCCGCCCCAGCCCCAGAGCACCTTCCGCAAGCCCCCCACGCCACCACCCCCTGAAGCTGGGGGCCAGCACTCCCTCACCTGCCTTGTACGGGAGCGGGACCTCTCCATCTTTGAGAAGCTGGGCGACGGCTCCTTTGGCGTCGTGCGTCGCGGCGAGTGGTGCACGCCCACCGGCAAGACGGTGAGGGGCTGCTTGTGGAGGGGTGAGCCAGGCAGCGGGACCACCTGGGGGGGAAAATGCTTTGGGGCTCATCCCTGCTTTGGCCGTAGCTGGATGTGGCAGTGAAGTGCCTCAAGACGGATGTGCTGAGCCAGCCGGAGGCACTGGATGACTTTATCCGGGAGGTGAACGCCATGCACTCTCTGGACCACAGGAACCTTATCCGTCTCTATGGTGTGGTGCTCTCCCACCCAATGAAGATGGTGAGTGTGGGGGGACGGGGCTGACCCCAGTGGTGCCCTGTGGGGGTTCTCTGTGGTGGGGTGAGCAAAGCCTGGATCCATATCCCGAGTCCTCTAGGGGCATCCCAGTGGGGCACAAGAAGGCTGGAAACCAGCCCAGCCAGGGTGCTTCTGGCCTGACCAACCCGCTGTTCCTACCCCATGGCCCAGGTGACAGAGCTGGCCCCGCTGGGTTCCCTTCTGGACCGCCTGCGGAAGAACCAGGGCCATTTCCTCATCTCCACCCTCTGCCAGTATGCCATTCAGGTGGCCAAGGGCATGGCCTACCTGGAGTCCAAGCGCTTCATCCACCGTGACCTGGCTGCCCGCAACATCCTGCTGGCCTCCAACGAGCTGGTTAAGATCGGGGACTTTGGGCTGATGCGGGCCCTGCCCAAAAATGATGACCACTACGTGATGCAGGAGCATCGCAAGGTCCCCTTTGCCTGGTGAGCTCTGGGGAGGGGGGGACCTGGGGATGCACCACCCGTTGCCTTCTGATGCTCACATCCTTCCCCATGCAGGTGTGCTCCTGAGAGCCTGAAGACACGCACCTTCTCCCATGCCAGCGACACCTGGATGTTTGGGGTGACCCTCTGGGAGATGTTCACCTATGGGCAGGAGCCTTGGATTGGCCTCAACGGCAGCCAGGTGAGTGCACAGCAGGGACCTGACCCCCTGCCTCACTCTGGCAGTGGTTGGGGGGGGACCTGGGAACCCCTGACAGTACTCACTGCTCTGCAGATCCTGCACAAGATAGACAAAGAGGGTGAGCGGCTGCCGCGGCCCGAGGACTGTCCCCAGGACATCTACAATGTCATGCTGCAGTGCTGGGCACACAAGCCTGAGGACCGACCTACCTTCGTGGCCCTGCGGGACTTTTTGGTGGAGGTGGGTGTGCAGAGGGGGGGACAGGGGCTCCAGCACCCCCTTCCCCTCGGCTCTGCTTGAGTGTGGGCAGTTAAGGGTGTTGCCAAGGCGGGAGGTGACATGGGGGACTCAGCCCAGGCAGCCCTGCAGGCTGGGAGGTGGCAGGCAATGATGTGGTCACAGCGGGAAGTCCCTGGGTACCACTTTGCCCTTCTCCAGCCCAGGGGTGTCACAGCTGAGGAGGGGCTTGGAGTGGTGATGCTGTCTCTTGTCCACTTTTGGGGCTCCCCTGCCCTCCCCTACACGGGGCTGCAGCTAACCTCAAAACAGGGCAGGGATGGATGTGGGGGTCTGCATCCCCTTGTTCTCACCCACTTTTCCCCCAGGCCCAGCCCACCGACATGAGAGCACTGCAGGACTTTGAGGAGCCCGACAAGCTGCACATCCAGATGAACGACATCATCACAGTCATCGAGGGCAGGTACTGCACAGGGTGGGAGGGCATGTACTGCCCGGGAGCGGTGCCAGGTATTGCACTGAGGGGGCATGGACCAGCTGCCAGCCTCAGGGCTGCCAGCCTGCGTGGAGACGGGGCACTGGCAGAGCTGTGGAGCAGGGATGGGGAGGGTGGGCTCTGCCCCCCCAGCACACCTGGTCGTGTACCCCATGGATGGGCAGAGCTGCCCTGCTGCCCTGGGAGGTGTGCAGCACCCCAGGCAGCACAGCAGTGTGGGGCCACTGGGGTGTGTGGGGGGCAGCAGTGCCTATGGGCAGCACAGCCCTGCCTGCACTGCCCGCACCATCCACCCGCTGACTCACCTGCTCTGCCTCTGGGTTTGCCCTGGCCTTGCCACCAGAAACCGGGTGCCCCAGAGCCGCTCCCCACTGATAGCGGTGGTGACCTGCTGCTGTCACTGTGCGGGGAGAGATGCTGGGGAGCTCGGTACCACGGTGGCATGACCTGTCACCCCCTGCGCTGTGGGCTCTGATACTCCACCCAGGGCAGGGCCACCCCCTTGCACTGCCCCAGTGACCTGCGGACTAGGGGGACCTTTGGTCCCCACGTTCCCATCCCAGCACGTGCCCACTCCCCTCCAGCGCGGGGACAGCCGAGACACCCAGAAAGAGCTCAGTGTCCCTTTGCCGCGCTGGCACACGGGAGGATGCCCCTGCCTCCAGCCCCGGGGGGGTGAGGAGAAAGGAGAAGGGCTCGGTCCTTCCCCCCTTCCCTCTCCCCCTTCCCGGGGCCTGCTCCCCACCGTTAGTCACGGCCCGGAGGTGAATCAGGCCGGATTTGTGTGTCTGCAGGGACCGGCTTTCTCCCCGGCCGCCGCCACCAGGGATGACTCTTGCCCAGGGTCTGGCGGTTTAATTGCAGGGAGGGGAGGGGAAGGGAAGCGGCGTCGGCGGAGGGAGGGAAGGAGGGAGGGAGGGAAGGAGAGAAGGAGCGGCGGAGGACGGCGCAGCCGCGCCAGTGCGCCTACATCGTCCCCGGCGCCGCATCACGGGCTGGGGGTACCGCTCCCGCGCCCCCCGCCCCGCCGTCGACCCCAGGTGAACCACGGGGAGCGGGGGGAAAAGCGAGAGGTTGGCAGGAGCGGGACGGGGGGACGTGGTTGCGCTGCGATGAGTCGGGGAGGGCCATGAGCGCGGTGGAGCCGGGGCGCAGCCTCCCCTGCCTCAGTTTCCCCAGGGGACGCCGGTACTCGGTGGCCCGTGGTGGGCATGTTTTGGGGGTGCTGGGTCCGGGCAGGCAAAGTGAGCTCTGCAGCCGGGGGGTGCCGGTGCTCCCGCAGCGGAACCCCCATCCCCGTGCCTCAGTTTCCCCCCTCTCGGGGCGCCTGCCCCCCACCGCGCTGCCGGCGGGGATGCCCGGGCAGGGAGGGGAGGGCTGGCGGAGGGGGTGGGGGGCTCCTCCCGGGGGCCGCATCCGGCCCCGCCGAGGCCGCCTGGGGCACCGTAAACACCCCCCACCCCTTTTCAAGCCCCTGCCTGTCGTTCGGCGGGCGCTGGGTGTGCGTACGTGTGTGTGGGCAGGGGCAGGGACCTACCTGAAAGCCCCCCCGGGGACTCAGCCGGCCGCGGGAGGGGGCTCTCGGGGGGAAGCCAGGGCAGAGCTGCAGCGGGATCGTGCCGGGGGTCCGCGCCCGGATCCAGTGGGACGAGGCTGGGAGGGGGGGGGAGCATAGGGGCCGGCCCGGCCGCAGCATCCCTCCGGTGGGATGCGGTGCTGTCGCGGCGCGGGGAGGGCGAGCGGAGGGGACCTCCCGAGGAGGGGGAGCCAGCTCCTGCCCGTCCCACCGCGGGTGAGGGAGGGTGCGCGGTACCGGCTGGGCTCTGCCGCGGCCACGCCGAGGGGTCCCGGCGCTGAGTAAGGCGGCTGGCTGGCGGCGAGCAGGGAAGGTAAACAGGAAAAGGGCTGAGCTGGTGGCCGGGGGTGACTCACAGGTGACTCCA